>NW_028270155.1:53887536-54242917 GCF_037043375.1 Chiloscyllium plagiosum | reverse complement strand
TCTATCTCTCTCTATCTCTCTCTCTCTCTATATCTATCTCTCGCTCTCTCTCTATATCTATCTCTCGCTCTCTATATCTATCTCTCTCTCTCTCTCTATATCTATCTCTCTCTCTATATATATCTATCTCTCTCTCTCTCTATATCTATCTCTCTCTCTCTATCTATACTCTCTCTCTCTCTCTATCCATCTCTCTCTCTCTATCCATCTCTCTCTCCTCTCTCTATCCATCCTCTCTCTCTATCCATCTCTCTCTCTCTCTCTATCCATCTCTCTCTCTCTCTATCCATCTCTCTCTCTCTCTCTATCCATCTCTCTCTCTCTCTCTCATCCATCTTCTCTCTCTCTATCCATCTCTCTCTCTATCCATCTCTCTCTCTCTCTCTCTCTCTATCCATCTCTCTCTCTCTCTCTCTCTATCCATCTCTCTCTCTCTCTCTCTCTCTCTCTCTCTCTCTCCATCTCTCTCTCTCCATCTCTCTCTCTCTCTCTCTCTCTCTCTCTCCATCTCTCTCTTCTCCATCTCTCTCTCTCTCTCTCTCTCTCTCTCCATCTCTCTCTCTCTCTCTCTCTCTCTCTCCATCTCTCTCTCTCTCTCTCTCTCTCTCATCTCTCTCTCTCTCTCTCTCTCTCTCCATCTCTCTCTCTCTCCATCTCTCTCTCTCTCCATCTCTCTCTCTCTCCATCTCTCTCTCTCTCCCATCTCTCTCTCTCTCTCCATCTCTCTCTCTCTCCATCTCTCTCTCTCTCTCCATCTCTCTCTCTCTCTCCATCTCTCTCTCTCTCCATCTCTCTCTCTCACTATCACTATCTCTATCTCTATCTCTCTCTCTCCATCTCTCTATCTCTATCTCTCTCTCCATCTCTCTCTCTCTCTCTCTCTCTCTCTCTCTATCTCTCTCCGTCTCTCTCTCTCTCCGTCTCTCTCTCTCTCTCCGTCTCTCTCTCTCTCCGTCTCTCTCTCTCTCCGTCTCTCTCTCTCTCCGTCTCTCTCTCTCTCCGTCTCTCTCTCTCTCCGTCTCTCTCTCTCTCCGTCTCTCTCTCTCTCCGTCTCTCTCTCTCTCCATCTCTCTCTCTCTCCATCACTATCTCTATCTCTATCTCTCTCTCTCCATCTCTCTCTCTCTCCATCTCTCTCTCTCTCCATCTTCTCTCTCTCTCCATCTCTCTCTCTCCATCTCTCTCTCTCTCCATCTCTCTCTCTCTCCATCTCTCTCTCTCTCCATCTCTCTCTCTCCATCTCTCTCTCTCTCCATCTCTCTCTCTCTCCATCTCTCTCTCTCTCTCTCCATCTCTCTCTCTCTCCATCTCTCTCTCTCTCCATCTCTCTCTCTCCATCTCTCTCTCTCTCCATCTCTCTCTCTCTCCATCTCTCTCTCTCTCTCCATCTCTCTCTCTCTCTCCATCTCTCTCTCTCTCCATCTCTCTCTCTCTCCATCTCTCTCTCTCTCTCCATCTCTCTCTCTCTCTCCATCTCTCTCTCTCTCCATCTCTCTCTCTCTCTCCATCTCTCTCTCTCTCTCCATCTCTCTCTCTCTCTCCATCTCTCTCTCTCTCCATCTCTCTCTCTCTCCATCTCTCTCTCTCCATCTCTCTCTCTCTCCATCTCTCTCTCTCTCCATCTCTCTCTCTCTCCATCTCTCTCTCTCTCCATCTCTCTCTCTCTCCATCTCTCTCTCTCTCCATCTCTCTCTCTCTCCATCTCTATCTCTATCTCTATCTCTCTCCTCAAAATCATTCCATATTGCGACCTCCACATGCTCAGAATTCTGGGGTGTAGGAATTTCTCCTCGTTTCAGTCCTAAGTCTTTCCCCTGGAGAGGCAGAGTCCAGAACTAGAGGGCATAGGTTTAGGGGGAAGAGGGGAATAACTTAAAAGAGACCTAAGGGGTGACGTTTTCATGCAGAGGGTGGTATGGGTATGGAATGAGCTGCCAGAGGAAGTGGTGGAGGCTGGATGGGCATATGAATAGGAAGGTTTTGGAGGGATATTGGCCAAGTCCTGGAAGTGGGAGTAGATGAGATTGGGATATCTGGTCGGCATGGACGGGTTGGACCGAAGGGTCTGTTTTTGTGCTGTACATCTTTGATTCTAAATGGTCTACACCATATGCTTAAACTCTGACCCCTGGTCCTGCACTCACTGGTCATCAAGAACACCCTTCCTCATTTACTCTGTCTCATTCTGTTAGAAGTTTCTAGGTTCCTGAGATTCAAAACCACCTTCCAACCCCTGTTCCTCCAAACGCCGTTGAATATAGTCTTAACTGACTCAGCCTCTGCTCAGATGTCAGTCCTGCCATCCCAGGAATCAGTCCGGAAACCTTTTGTCCACTCCCTACATTGCTAGAGCATCCTTATAGGCAGCAAGTTACAGGAAGGTCCATGTGTGTGTAGTCACCTGTTGACCTCAGCTGCGATGCTGCACCAATGAACCCTTCACTGTTAAGGCTTACACCCACATGGCCCAAGCAAAAGTAAATCTGGGAGTAAAGATCAGAAGGGAGTGGGTGGGGGGGCGGGCGGAGGTGAAGAGAGGTGACTGAGCTTTGCCTTCACTTATTCTGGATGATTTAAGTGGAATTAACTGTATATTTTCTGTTTGTTTTTGAGGCCATCTTTATTTATGCACTGTCATAGAGATGTACAGCATGGAAACAGACCCTCAGTCCAACTCATCCATGCCGACCAGATATCCTATCCTAATCTAGACCCATCTGCCAGCACTTGGCCCATACCCCTCCAAACCCTCCCTACTCATATACCCATCCAGATGCCTGTTAAATGTTGTAGTTGTACTCTACCACTTCCTCTGGCACCTCATTCCATACACCCACTACCCTCTATGTGAAAAAGTTGCTTGTTAGGTCCATTTATATCTTTTCCCCTCTCAAATAGCTTTAGATGGAAGCTATTGGGTTTTCACAAATCTGGATGCCCCTCCATATCTTTTTCTATCACCTTTTACTTGGGAAGTTGGTGTCAGTGTGGTTGAGATGATACCAGTGATACATCCTTCTAATGCGCTCATAATTCTCTCTAAATGCAGTCAGACAATTCTCCCTTCTCCAAGGAACACATTTGGAATCTTCTGCAGTAAGTGTAAAGGTAAAAGTCCCCATGGTCTTGCTGGACTGTAGGGCTGCTCTCCCATTAAACACGGCTAACTAGAGGTGGTTTAACCCAAGGGTCACCACGCCTCAGGGGAGAGGAGAGGTTGTGAAGGAGAGTCCTTCATGGTAACCTTAGCCAGTGTGGGAATCGAACCATGCTGTTGGCTTTGTGCAGTATCCCAAACCAGCTATCCCAGCCAACTGAGGTAACCACCAGCTGCTTACAGATAAAGCAGTGAGCTTACACACAGGATATTTGAAAAGGAAAGGTGGGTTTACAAATCTGAGGCAAAGTGCTCTGTGTGGTACTGATCTCTGACTCCTGTAACGTGTTTGAAGACTACTTAGTACATTAACTCATTTTAAAATCATGCAGTAGAAATTATTTACTGTGCTGACTTTGGCCCCCTTAAATCAGGAGAGAGGAAGGAGTGTGCTATTATTTAATTGGTCCAAGTAGAATTCCAATGAACAAGTTTTTGGGATCACAAGGGGCCCATTCATTAGATGAGGTCATCTCTGTGAATGTAAAGACTTTCTGTCCATCACAACAAGGTCCTCTGGATACCAGCTCCGAGGATAGCTTTGTAAAAGGTAAAAAACTGAGGATGATTAAGTAGCCAGCTGGGTATACATGTAAAGGTCTCTTGGCTAACAGCATTTCTCTACCAACCACAAGCACCTCATATTTTTGTTCATAAATTAGCGATCATGTCTCCTACTAAATGTTCTCGTGATGTTTCCCTGCACCACAGGCAACTGTAATTCCCCACCTCCCCCATTTTGATGTCTGGATTTATCCCATGATTACCTATAAACTCTGACAGGACGAGACAGGGTAAACATAGGAAAGAGATGGCCAGTGAGCCCAGAACCAAGGGTCACAGTCTAAGGATACATGGTAGAATATTTAGGACTGAGATGAGAATTTCTTTCACCCAGAGACTGGTGAGCCTATGGAGTTCACTGCCACAGGATGTAGTTAAGGTCAAAACATTGAATGTTTTCAAGGAACTAGACATAGTTGTTAGGGCTAAAGGAATCAAATGGAATGGGGAGAAAGCAGGAAAAGAGTCCTGTGTTGGATGATCAGCCATAATCCTTTTGAATGGTTGTAGTATTGAAGGGGTCGAATGGTCTGTTTCTACTCCTATTATCTGTGTGTCCGTGGTTCCCAGAATGTCAAAGCTGATGATATTATTACATCGTCTTAGTCTTCCCTTAGTTTGGAATCACAAGGTCCCCTTAGATGTGAGTTTAATAAAAGCTATGGAGTTTCAGCGCACAATCAAAACTGCACTTCGGAGTTTTTGCTCAATGCCTGCTGTTGTTCAACTTGTTCTCATCCTTGTTACAAACCTCAAGTCCAAATGGTGAACATTGGCCCCTCTTTTGTGCAGCAGGATTTCTGTTGTGTAATTAATCACTGCATTGAAGAGCTGCGATGGATGAAGCTGCAGCTTACAGCCCCAGCACAATAACAGGGGAAAGGTTTATTCATTTTCATTAATGCACTCTGATGTACACAGTAAGGTTAGAGGTGAAGTGTGAAATAAAAAGGACTATTCACCATTATTGTTTATTGAGGGAAGTGAATCCTTTACCACGCTTATTAACTGCTTTATCAAAGTAACGATGTTGGAAGATTGAGGCTGGACAATTTTTAGCTGACAGAAGGAAAACAACCCAAAACGTGCAGGAAAAGGATTTGTGAGAGAACAGGAGGTTAAACCTCAGGAGATCAGACCTTGCTGGGACTCTTGACACAATAGTAGCTTTGCTCATGGACAATAAAACAGCAAGAAAGGAAAGGCCTGCACATGCTGAAACTCTGAACCTGAAACGAAAACTGGGGGGGGGGGGGGGAGCATTCAACACATCAGCCACCGCCTGTGGAGAGAACCAGATAGGTTCCTGTTTCCAAGGAAGGGCTTTCCTCTCACTGGTTCATGGGAAGGCTTCCTGCCTGGAATCTCTGTTCTCTCCATTGATGCTGAATGGCTGCCCAAGTGCTTTGAATGTTTTCGGGACCCCACAAACAGATTGTGATTTTAACCACCGCTGTTAGCTGTGGGTGAGATCAGTGCATCTCTTTTTAGTCTAACAAGTAGGAATTGCAAGTGTTAGGTACTTCAAAACAATAAGATGTCACGTCACATTTCTCCTTTGTTCATAGGGTATGGCCATCGCAGGCCATTTATTTATTATCCAGAGGCCAGTGGTGATTTAATCACTTTCCTGTGGGTCTGGAGTTACAAGGAGGTCAGGGTAGGTTCAGGTGGAACTTTGTTCCTTTCCTGCCATAGGATTTGAGCTGAGAACATCCCCCCAGTGTTTGGGATTACTAGTCCCGAGAGGGATTGAGTATAGAAGCAAAGAGGTTCTTCTGCAGCTGTACAGGGCCCTGGTGAGACCACACCTGGAGTACTGTGTGCAGTTCTGGTCTCCAAATTTGAGGAAAGACATTCCGGCTATTGAGGGAGTGCAGCGTAGGTTCACAAGGTCAATTCCTGGAATGGCGGGACCACCTTACGCTGAAAGACTGGAGCGACTGGGCTTGTATGTCCTTGAGTTTGGAAGACTGAGAGGGGATCTAATTGAAACTTTATTGCTGGAACAGCACAGCAGGTCAGGCAGCATCCAGGGAACAGGAGATTCGACGTTTCGGGCACAGGCCCTGAGACATATAAGATTATTAAAGGATTGGACGCTCTGGAGGCAGGAAACATGTTTCCACTGATGGGTGAGTGCCGAACCAGAGGACACAGCTTAAAAATACGGGGTAGACCATTTAGGACAGAGATGAGGAGAAACTTCTTCACCCAGAGAGTGGTGGCTGTGTGGAATGCTGTGCCCTAGAGGGCAGTGGAGGCCCAGTCTCTGGATTCATTTAAGAAAGAGTTGGATAGAGCTCTCAAGGATAGTGGAATCAAAGGTTATGGAGATAAGGCAGGAACAGGATACTGATTAAGGATGATCAGCCATGATCATATTGAATGGTGGTGCAGGCTCGAAGGGCAGAATGGCCTACTCCTGCACCTATTGTCTATTGCAAGTGACCACGTTTAAAAATAAAACATTTTTCTAAAGCACCAAGGTGACCTTTAGTACTATCTGTGACTAACTGAAGGAGAAACAACACAAATATTTCCACGTATCAGTTGTGTACAAGAAGAAAACCAGTTGCTGCTATTCTGGAATTTTTACAACTTAAACCCAGCACACTGGCCACGTTTTACTGGGGAAAAATAAGCTGTCCTTGCTTCCTCTTAACAGATACTTTACTAGACTATGATCAGATTATAACTGCTTAGTGATTGACCACTTCTTTCAGATCCAAGGACAGATAATCGACAATGTGCATTATTTATAGGAAAAAGAAACATCTCAATCTGAAGATCTGACCTTGCATGTAATCCAATGTAATTAAAATGTTTCAAGTGTTAGAGACTTGGAGGCAACATGGTCTTATAGCACCATCTTGTGGTGCCATTGCAGCTACAGTGAAAGAAGATGCTCTTTTACAATGTGCAGTATAGGGTGGGCTGACTTTCCACTCCTGTCCTGCCTAGTTACATGTCAGGGAGAAGGTGTCTATGGTATGGGACACTTGAACCAACCTGGTCGGTAGCCTAGTCCTTGGTAGAGATTCATCCAGTAGCCCAGAGAGATTTTTCTGTCAGCTGCAAAAATAAAAGATCATTTTTGGTGATCTTGGCCCTGCTCTCAACCTCCATTGAATCTTGTTGATTCAATGCCTCCACTCCTGGTCTCTTCCCCAGACCCTGCTTCTCTTACTCCGATGTTGTTCGTTATGTATTCAACTGTCTGGCCCCTATCTCCTAGAGTTCCCTCCCCAAACCAGTACACCTGTCCACACTCGTGCAGATTAAAACCTGTCTTTTTGACTGAAGGTTTCCTAACCTGCTCTAATCCCTATCTCTTTAACTCTGTGTCACTTCTTGTCCAGTTGTGCTCCAGAAAAGTGCCTTGGGACATTTTACTAGGTTAATGAAGTAATTAAAATGCAAGTAGTTGTTTTTCTGTACTGAACCAATCCTGATATTTAAGGACAGCGTGACTGAACACCTGGAGAAATTTGATCTGTTTTGAGGGCCGACGAGGATTTGTAAGGGGCACGTCATGTCTTACAAACCTAATTGAATTTTTGAGGAAATAATTAGAACAGTAGACAGGGGAATGAGGATGGATGTAGCATATATATGCATCCAGAAGCCACATAAAAAAGTTAGACATAAAAGGCTGTTAAGTGAAATAGAGGTTCATGCAAACTATCAATCTTGTTGGGTGGTAGAAGATGGAAATTTTGAAGGAAGTGAATTGTGGTTTTCTGAAAGGATCCAGACTAGGGCCTTCAGTATTCACTTCATTTGTGTTTAGCGTCGTGACTTTGTATGTACATTAGGCAGCGTATGAAGTTGTGGGGGCATTGTTCCATTAAATGGGATGTTAAAATTGTGGCAAATGGGTTATGCACAAATGTGAGAGTTCATCTCTTCTGGATCAGAAAAGGATACTTTGCAAAAATAGTGAAAAGCAAGGAGCAGTAGATGTTTAAGGAGGTTATAGGCTAATCTACATGGATCAATCAAATCACCAAAGTCTAACCAGATGAAAGGCTTGCTCTCTCATTACAGAGAGCCGACTGGTGCTGGTTTAACCTGAGGGTCACCACACCTCACACAAGGGGAGAGGTTGAGAAGGATAGTCCTCATGGTCACCTCAGCCACTGTGGGAATTGAACCCATACTTTCCCATACCATCCAGCCAACTGAGCTAAACTGACCCCCATACATGAAGTAGCAGTCAAGCAGGTTAACGGAATGTTAGGCTTTAAAATAAGAAAGCTGCAAAATAAAGGAGAGGGTGTTGTGCAGGGGCTTTGGAAAGCCCTGGTTAGACCACATCTGGAATTTGTAAACTCTCAGGGTTGGTATACTTTAGAAGTACTGACAGGCTTTGGAAGGTGTGCAGTGCAGAATGTGACTGAGAGTCCAGCATACCAGACAGAAATCCGGTTTGTATTCCTCACATTATAGAAGGTTAAGAGGTGATTTGGTTGACAATGTTAGGCTTTTGAAAGGAATATATAGGGTAAATGGAGATAAATATTTCCCACTGATGGGGGAACTTTAGGACAAGGGAACAAAGCCAAAACATTTATAGAATCCCTACAACATGGAAACAGCCCATTCAGTCCATCCTGAAGAGCATCCTACCCCAACTCATCCCCCCCCCCCCCCCAACCCATAGCCAATCTACCCAGTTTGCACATCCCTAGACACTATGGACAATTTAGTATGGCCAATCCATGTAGCCTGGACACTCTGAGGGAAATCAGTGCACCTGGAGGCAACCCACAAAACACAGGGAGAATGTGCAAACTCCACACAGATGTGCACAGTGGGCTGGAATCGAACCTAGGTCCTTGGTGCTGTCAGGCAGCAGTGCTAACCACTGAGCCACCGTGCCACCCTAACTTCAAGCTAACCAGGTTTGGTAATACTTTGTGAAGAAACAGTGGGACTTTTTCCAACAGAAGTCAATGGCTGCTGTCTGTTAATTAATCATTTGAAGTTTGAGACCAGATTGACAATTTTGTTTATTGCCAGGAGTATAAAAGAATGTTGGACCATTTTAACATTAAAACAGGGATCAGCAATTTTCACGTTGAATGACGGAGCTGGCTCCAGGGACTGAGTTGGTTTACTGCTATGTTCTCAGGTTCTGGATGTTTCAATACTCAAATGTTTGCTGGAATCATTCCCAAATAGTACCCCACAAGTTACACTTGGAAAGAAGAGTTTAAATTTGAAGTCCCAGAAGATGTCTATGTCCAACATGTTCCCTTTATGGAATCATTGAATGATTGCGCCAGCAAGGAGGCCACTCAGCCTGTTAAGTCCTCTGCTGGTTCTGTGCAAAGGTCATTCTGCCAGGCCCACTCCCCTATCCTTTCCCCGGAATCTTGCACGATTCCTCTTCAGATGAGAATCCAATTCCCTTTGGAAAGCCACGATTGAATCTTCCTCCACTACACTTCTGGGCAGGGTATTCTGGATCTTAGAAATTCCCTGCCTACGAAGTTAATCTGCAGAATTAGCAATGTCTTTGTGATGACCAACTCTGGTATCTTTCAGAGATTGTTGCTTGTCTCTGTACAAAGCAGCTTGACAATGGGTATATCACTCACTTGAGGAGGCTGAGGTCCAGGGGCAGAGATCAGAGCTGCCTAAAAGAAACTACCCATAACTATTTGAAAGCACTTCCCTTATTTCATAAATTTCTGTAAAGGAAGAGTTGAAGGGTCAGTCAGCACTTCCAATGAATGCGATGATCCTCACTCTCCTGCCTCCGCACGTCTCTCAGACAGTGGGCTGTTCACTTCCAAACTGGATCAATTCGTGTTCACAGTCATTATTACACTGAGCCTGTGTTTCAGAGCACTGCAGACTCCTAACCAAAAAAATAGAGTTTTGTGTTAAATTAATTGTTACCTGAAATTCTTTTTCTAAGCCAGAATGACTTTCTGGATGGAATCTGAGCTGATTCACAAACTGATTTAATTTAAAGAACATTTTAAATCCATCTGTAATGAAATGTTCTCCCAGAACATTTTGTTTTAGTTACTCAGCAGCTTTCGCTCGATAATGCAGTTTGTATTTGTTTTATTTTCCTTGGCCCCTTTTCTCAAATGCACTGACGTTAGGTCTGGGTGGATGGGGGTCATGTGGAGTCTGAGCCTGTGGAAGAGTATTGTTGCAGCTAGACTTAACCCTGACCTCCTCAGGCTTACCCTCAGTCTGTAACGTTGACGGTGAGTGAGGTCTTAACCACTTGAGTCATTAATAGGAGCAAGGTTTTTAATGTTGTCTACTTTTCTGTCACTTTTCAGGGTAAAGAAGAGTTTGAGAAAACGCAGAAGGAGTTGTTAGAGAAGGAGAATATCATACGGCAAGGGAAAGCTCAGCTGGAGCAGCTGCAGGTGAGATGGCCGGTGGGATTTGGTAATGACACGCTTTGCAGGTTGTGAAGATGTTCAAGCCTCGACAGATATTGAGAACAGCATTCCAAACAGCCCTCTGGGTTGGGCTGTCTGCTCAGTGAAACCAGGAGAGGGCCGGGAGTTCAGGACCCTCCAACCAGACTGAAGCAGGTTTTGAAATCCTGACTCCTTAGCCCTTGCTCCGTCACAGTCGGATTGTTGTATCAAATGACATTTGTTCTGCAATTAGTTCCAGAGCTGGTCTTTTAAACCTTGGGATGATGTTAATCTCAAAGAGAGCACCTGATGTAACTAGGCATTCCCCTTCAGATTAAGAATCAGGCCATGGCCCTGTTTTTTTTTTTAAAAATTTGAGGAGAGCAAATATCTGAGTGAATTAGTTTTCCTTATTGGAATCAGATATGGTACTGATGTGGCAGTATTGGTTGGACATTTGGAGTTAGAAATTAGTTATTATTTTCATTTGGGTTTACAAAAAACAAATTAACCAGATTGGTCTGGAAAAGCACTGATGCAAAGCTTGTTGTCTTTAACTTATGCTCCAGTGGAATGGGTGCTGTGGGGGGCTGTGTGGAGGGCAAGCAGATCGTGTGGTGGGGGAGGGGCCATGCAGAGGGTCAGAGGGCCATGCAGTGAGTGAGGGTGCTGTGCGGAGGGCAGGGGATTGTGCAGTGGGTGAGGGGGCTGCGGCAGGCGAGGGGCTGCGCCGTAGGTGTGGGGCCGTGCAGTGGGTGAGGGTCCTACAGTGGCCCTGCCCTCACCCACTGCAGAGTCCTCTGCCCTGGGTGATGGTGCAGATGGTATCGTTGCAACAGTTGGTCAAATCTTCCTGGAAAAAGGAGGGACGAAGTGTCCCGGTTCTGATTGGTGTGGAGTGAATTTCATTGCTTTGTCTTCTGAATTTATATATCTTCATGAGAGTAGTTTGGGATTGTCATGCTTGAAGAGTAGGAACCTGGAAAAGATTATGACCTAGCCGGGCCTGTGGTCTGTTACCCCATGTGCGAGCTGCTGCTTCCCTTAGCTCAGTAATGTTTCACAAAGTCTCAGTGCGGCTGCCCTGAATGTGTGTCCCTGGTACAGGGCCTTGTCCATTGGGACTGCATATCCTGAGATCCCAGTGATTTTCCTATCCTTTAAGTGGTGAAAGTATGAGTGTGATTTCTTAAGAACTGTTCCTTTGTGGATTGTGTTTTCAGACAAACTGACACTGAGTTGCCTGTAGTTCTCTGACCGTTAGAGGTGAAACATCATGGTGTTGGGCCAGCAATGGTTGGAGGTCAAGCAGTTCTTGATCCTGTCTGCAAATTCTCAATTTCCTGTGAGAAATGCCTTTTCAAGGTAGCGTTAGTCTAAGTAAGGATGGCTGACCTTTGCTTATTTGGTGTCTGCAGGTGAAACAATTTGAGCGTCTTGAGCAGGAAGTAACGAGACCCATTGAGAACGACCTCTCAAACTGGACCCCGACGCACCAATATGGACAGGTTAAGAGCAAGCTGAGCCCCTCAGACAAGCAGCTGCTATTGTTTTACTCGGAACAGTGCGAGTCGAACATTACCACATTAATCAATGCCATCGATGCCTTCTTCACTTCCATTAATACCAATCAACCTCCGAAAATCTTTGTGGCTCACAGCAAGTTTGTCATTCTCAGTGCCCACAAGTTGGTGTTCATCGGGGACACACTGTCTCGTCAGGCTAAATCGCAAGAGGTTCGCAATAAAGTTACACACTACAGCAACCTCCTCTGTGAGATGCTAAAACATATTGTTATCACAACCAAGACTGCAGCCTTGCAATACCCATCTGGCTCTGCTGCCAAGGAGATGATAGACCGAGTCACTGAACTGTCTCACTGTACACAACAGTTCAAGATGATGCTGGGACAGTTAGCCGCAATGTAAGGATGCAAATAAATCTACATCTTGAGACTGAAAGAATTGACAGCTGTAAATGGACTATTGTAAATATTAACCCATGAGATGACCATACAGGGAAAAGTACTTTTTCTTTTTGGTTAGATTGTGACATTTCTTATTAATCAGCAAGATATTTAAATTCAAAACTATGTAGTAGTTCCTTTTGTTTTTCTTCTCGAAGTTCTTTTCAATGTTGTGTTCTATAATATGAAATGGAAGTAATTATTTTCATTGCTGATTTTAGATCGTGGACGTATGGGTTCTATTTTAAAACTTCATTAAAAATGAGTGGAGAATTACTGGACCATTAAAAATAGATGGAGAGCAATTTTCTACTGTGACAATTAACTAAGTCACTTTTTCATTGTCATGGGGCTGTTTTAATTGATGAAACGTCTCTGCTGATTGAAGAGTTCTAATTCTGGATAACGCATCATTAATGACCTGTCAAAGAAAAGTCAAAGAGGATGAGGAGCTAACAGGTGCAGCATGTAGCTAAGTTATCCTACGCGTTTCATTAAATGTTTAAACAAAGTAAACGGTATTAATGTTTTCCAATTGTTTTGGATCATACCTCACTTGGGCACTATGCTTTCCATTGCATTTCAATATTTTCCATTTGTGCAAGCCCACAGCAGAAAATGCAAATGAATTGGTGCCTTGAAATAATTAAAAGCTTCTGCTGGTGAACAGAGCTAAAGTCATTTGTAGCTTCTATTCACAATGAAATCTCATGGTGTGGGGGAAGCAAAAATAAAACTGACTTTCAATGATATTTTAGTGACCTATTTAAGTTTGTGGTTTTCTTTATATGGAGGTGTATAAAACAATCGTGTTTAACAATTTGCTATAATTATATTTGCCAAAATAATGTGTTGAACAGACCAAGTTGGGTTTCAGCTGAAACAATGACTGGAAAAGTACAAGAACTTCCATTTGAACCTTTTTAACCAAAGCCTGCCCCAGGGGCATCAGTCTCAACCAGTGTTGTTGGAGCAGTAATATAACATCAACTTGCTTCAGAGCTGACAGCCTTTGATCAGTCAATGACTGGAGACAATAATCCATTACATACAATAGTTAGTATCCCCTTTACATTGCAGAAGAATTGCTGACAGTTGCAGTTATTTGGATATAACCTTCTCAAAGAAGCTTGCTGGAGCTTTAGTTATCCAATCTGCATGTGGCAACACCTTACACTCTCCAGGTTTTGTTTTTATATATAGAAAATTTTATGTATGTTTGAAACTTAAGTCGCTGATATTTGATGTAATTGGAGGGTTATAACCCTGTAAGAAATGTACCTTTGTATATGTCTGCACATTATATGAATATAAGCAACTGTGTTTGACAAATCCTGGTCAAAGACTCTTAATCTCGCTTCTGTGAAAAACTAGAATTCTGTAGCCAGTTTCTCCTCTGAGGATCGTTGGGTGCTCTGACTATGATGTGTGTCATGTACTGACCTGTAAAATATTAGGACTGAACAGAACAATGTAAGATTCTCAAACCTCTGAGCGCAACTGCTCCTCTGCAATAACTACTATGTTTCCAATGCGTGGTGTCTCTCAATACTGTCCAATGGCAGCACAGTTGACACAGCACTGCTTCAGTAAGTTAATCGTTAGAAATTATCACCCTTAAATATATATGTTAAAAGTAATCCAAATGATGGGTTAAGAATTGCAATGTAAAAGGGGTTAAAAGTGATCTTGACGTTAATATTCATCATTGGAGCTTTTGCAGTCATGCTAGAAATCCCCCCGATTAGTCTAAAAATTATTTTGTATTCTATCCTTTTATTTTGTTTCTGGTCTTAACATTATGGTGAAAGACTACTGTAAATGTGATGTATTCTTTACGATGCATAATGGTTCATATCTATAAGAATTTTTATTTCTCTTGCACGGTGGTTGGTTTACGGTGGCTGTTGACTTTTGTATTATATTCAACTGGATTTATTTTTAATTATTAAACAGGCTTAAGAACCATGAAAGTGAGTCGCGTGTTTGTGGCCCCAGCAAAGTTGTCCCAAGAGCCAAACTCTATTGTTGTCCGTGTGGGATTACCATTAACTTTGGGATCGGTTTGAATTTTAAGCCTGTGCCATTTTGTGATTGGTGATGCCTCAGGGCAGATTCTGTCCTTTCGCATTGAAGTTGAGATCAACCAAGACCTAGAATTTCAGCTTCCAGATCACAAAGCTGGAAGGTTCCAGCAAAGGAGTGAACTTGCTGTAAGGAAGAACATAGACCCCCCCAACCAGCTCTTGTAGCAATGGCATTTATACGGCTGCTCCCCTCAGGTTTTGATCAATGGTGACAAGAGTGATGGTGTTAAATGTCAACAGAAGGTAATTGTATTGGAAGCATGTCACAAGAAAATATATTGAATTATTTTGAAATGCTGTGAGACATACGAAATAGGCCTTGAGCTTCAAGCTGCAAGATTGTGTTATAACTACACGTTCAGATGAAGGGCAGTTGAAGTGAAATCTCACCTGACACTTAATGTCTGGTTGTAACTAATTAAATCATTTGTAAGGCTAATTAGGGCAATAGATTAAGTCAGGATTTGATTTTTATTAATGAGCCTCGTTTTTAAATACAGGTTTACCACCACACAAGGTGGCTCAGTGGTTAGTATTTCTGCCTCATGGTGGTAGGGACCTGTCTGTGTGGAGTTCTCCCCGTGTCTGCGTGGGTTTCCTCCAGTTGCTGTGGTTTCCTCTCACAGTCCAAAGATGTGCATTTAGGTGGATTGGCCATACTAAATTCTGGATTAGTGGTGCTGGAAGAGCACAGCAGTTCAGGCAGCATCCAAGGAGCTTCAAAATCGACCATAGTGTCCAGGGATGTGCAGGCTTAGGTGGGTTAGCCATGGGAAAAACAGAGTTACAAGGATAGGGTGACTGACTTCAGGAGAGATGTGTTGGTACTCTCCTAGAGGGTTGGAACCTGTCCTTAACTGGCAAGGTGTTGAATCTGAAGCAGTTTTTAGGTCTATCCTAGCCGTCTCCATGCTTATTTCAGTCCTGAGAACCTCATTATTGGATGGGCTCAGTCCAACCAGTTGTCCCAGATCAAGCCGACTTAGAACATTCCACTGATGATTTATATGGTGTCTCCAATTCATGTGATGTCGCAGCATTGCAGGATGAGCTCATTTTCTGACAGTACTCCAGGGCTGAAGTACAGATAATCCCAGGGCAGACTGCCAGATGCTAAACCCAAAAGCGGAGGGCAATTCAACTCAAGACTAAGGCTCAGTCTGAGCATGTCAGTGAGCTAGGTTCGATTATGTCATCCTCATTCAACAAAAGAGCCTGCACATGAGTGAGGAAAAGGTCAGAGCTACCATTTTCAAATGTTGGCATTGTACTGTAAGGAAACATTGCTAGTGAAAAGGTTGTCCAACAATGTGTGTCCACTGCTTTCCCTGGACAGATTTGCCCACTGCCAGCAGTCCTGCAATGCAAAATCATCTTTTAAAAGTAAGTCACGTAGATCACTTCTAGAGTTGTGGAGGGTTTGCAAATGAACAAGAAGGATTATGAACACATGGAAATTACTTGGTCAAGTGGACGTGGTTGGCCCCACAATAGATGGTGATGTTCTGGACCAGGAATTTTGGATAGTAGCCTAATCATACTAATTTTTTCGATTCAGGAGTAGCTATTACTATGGGCGGCACAGTGGTTAGCACTGCTGCCTCACAGCGCCAGAGACCCGGATTCAATTCCCGCCTCAGGCGACCGACTGTGTGGAGTTTGCACAATATCCCTGTGTCTGCGTGGGTTTCCTCCGGGTGCTCCGGTTTCCTCCCACAGTCCAAAAATGTGCAGGTTAGGTGAATTGGCCATGCTAAATTGCCCATTGTGTTAGGTGAAGGGATAAATGTAGGGGAATGGGTCTGGATGGGTTGCGCTTCAGCGGGTCGGTGTGGACTTGTTGGGCCGAAGGGCCTGTTTCCACACTGTAAGTAATCTAATCTAACCTAATCTAATCTAATCTATTACTGTACAGTTTAGACTGGCTTCATACTGATGTCAAATGTCACTATCTCGGGTTCTGGGAAATGAGCTCCTTTCAGTTAAAGGTCATTTTGAAGCAACCCTTCATTGCAATGGTAAAGTTATTAAAGAGCCTTTTTTGATCTTTCAGCATTGAACCAAACCCCTGTTGAGTTGGCAGGTACTTGCACAACTAGTTTGTCTACAAAGATTAACGATATTCCAGGACTGTTAAAAGACATTCCATTCCAAGATGACAACAATCCATTTTGGAAGACTTGGCTCAGTTCTCCAGAAACGTGAGCTCTTGCCTAAAGAAGACTGGGTTGCAGCTTCTGAAGTTCTAAGTTAAGAAAATTGGATGGTATTACTGTGAAGCCATCACTTAACTCTTCCAGGGGTTTGATCAGCATTGAGTCTTCTCCCTTTTCTTTGCTATTCGAAGATTCCTAACACTGGGATAGCATGTTACTATCAGACCAGTTTTATCATTTCAGGAGGCAAATCCTGTGTTTCTTAGCATTCATGTGTGGGATGTGAGTGTTGCTGGCTGGCCAGAATGTATTGCCCAATCTTTAGCTGCCCTTCCGATGGTGGTGGTGAGCTGCCTTTGTGAACCGCTGAAGTCCATGTGTAGTGGGCTCACCCACAATGTCCTGATGGAGGGATTTCCAAGATTTTAATTCACTGACAGTACAGGAACAACAATATATTTCCAAGTCAGGATGGTGAGTGGCTTGGAGGGGAACTTGCAGGTGGTGGTATTCCTATGAATCTGCTGCCCATGTCCTTCTAGATGGAAGTGGTTGTGGATTTGGAAGGTACTAGGATTTTTGGTAAATTTCTGCAGTGCATCTTGTAGATAGTACACACTACTGCTACTGAGCGTTGGTGGTGGAGAGTTCGGATACTTGTGGATGTGGTACCAATCAAGTGGGCTGCTTTGTCCTGGATAGTGTCAAGCTTCTTGAGTGTTGTTGTATCTGGACTCATCCAGGCAAGTGGGGAGTATTCCGTCACACTCCTCCTCGTACCTTGTAGATGGTGGATAGGCTTGGAGGCTCAGGAGGTGAGTTACTCACCGCAATAGTCCTAGCCTCTGACCTGCTCTTGTAACCACTGTTTTTATGTGGAAAGTCTAATTGAGTATCAACATCTTTGAGTTTACCATTGACCTGAAAGTGGGGGATTGAATGTCAAGGGTGGTGTTAGATTATCTCTTATTGGAGGTGGTCATTGCTTGGCATTTGTGTGGCACAAATATTACTTAGCACTTGTCAGCCCAAACCTGGATATTGTCCAGATCTTGTTGCACTTGGAAATGGACTGAGGAGTCACGAATGGTGCTGAATATTATGCAATCATCAGCCAACATTCTCATTTCTGACCTTCTGATAGAGGGAAGGTCATTGATGAAGCAGCTGAAGATGGTTGGGCCTGGGACAGCACTTCTGTGTGAGGTTCCAAAACATTTGTTAATGCTGAACCCAAGAAGGTTCAATTCTGAGTATGGATGGATTTTCTGATGATGAGACTGTTCTCGTAACTATTGGGGTTTAGAACAGTAAGAGGTGACTTTACTGAAACATATAAGATACTTGGTGTGTGGGGTGGGGGGCAGTTGGCTTAACCAGGTCGATGTAAAGAGATGTGTTTCCCCTGGTGGCAGAGTCTAGAATAGATGGGCATAATCTCAGAGTAAGGGCTTGGCCCTTTAAGACACAGATGAAGAGGGCCCTTTGTCTCTGAGGGAATTGAATCTGTGGAATTCCTTTACCAAAGGGCTTTCAAGGCTGGGTTGTTCAGTGTATTTAAAGCTGAGACAGATTTTTAATCATGATGGTAATCAAGCTTATGTGGAAAAGGCAGGAAAGTGGAGTTGAGGATGATCATCTCAGCTATGATCTCATTGAATGGCAGATGGATTTGAATGGTCAAGTGGCTTATTTCTGTTGCTCTGTCTTATGGTCCTATGGTGTTAGTATTCAGCTAAGAGTTTGGACTCTGTACTGGGCATGCTCACCATCAGATACAGTGTGTTAATGAATGTTGTTTAGTAGGAAGCTAGAGCTCTGACCTGAGCCTGTATGAAGAGTTGAAGAACCCACATAAGAACATGTTACAACATATTGGTGGGGCATTTAAACATTAAATAAAAACTGAAGCGAAATGTAGGGCATAGTTGGAGAGTTATTGCCACCATTAGGCAACACTGGAAAACTAGAACAGTGGGTGTCCTAATATAAACTGACTATATAGGAGACCCAGCAACCTTAAAACAAAAAAAACCTGCTCTATTGACACACACTGTGCTTGTACTAAGCTACAGTCAACCGACTTCCAACAGAAAGGTAGCACTGACAAACTGAGCTAATGATTAAAATGTAAAGTAATAAAGGAAAGAAATTTAAATACTATGTGTAAGATATGTTGGGACTGTAATGCTTTTTTGAAATTAATAAATTTATATGTTCAGTAATAACCTTTCATTCTATTTGATAAACAGCATCTTATACTGTAAAGTATTAATGATTATGTAATAGACTATAAAATATAAATGCTACATATGATATATTAATCTGATGTTAATGCCATATGTATGAAAATGCTAATGTGTAATTTATCGCTCCTGTACAATGTAATTACGGAGTGTCTGAATTATATTCTGTACTCTGTAGGTGGTAACAGAATGCAAGCTCAGCAGTTTCACTCAGCACAGTATGTTAATGACAATCTTCCTTAACTTATGACTGAACCCATTCAACAGATGTTTGTCACACATTTGCTTTGCTGTCAGAATAACTTGCAATTGAGTTAAGTTTTTTTCCAACAACTTTTTAAAAACTGGATAAAAAGCAGACTTGTGTCTCTCTTGTTATTCCTATTCTGTCTCCAGCTGTCCTATTTGTTTTTGCATATTAACGACTTGGAGGAGGGAAGTGAATGTACTACCCCTGAGTTCGGGGATGACTCAAAAGTAGATGGGAAAGAGAATAGTGAGAGTGGCACAAAGGGTTTGTGGAGGGTTGTGGGCAGGTTAAACAAATGGGCAAAAACTTGGCAAAAGCAATATACCTTTACTGTGGAGTAAAGGCAAGGTTTCGCCGATAGAATAGAGAAGCAAAGTAGTTAAGTAGAGAAAGACCAGAGAAAGCTGCAACTCAAGTGGGCTTTGGGGGGTGCAAGTACATAAATCACAGAGAAAGCTAGCGTCAAGTTCAGCAGGTAATAGGAAAGACAAATGGAAAAATGTAATGAAAAGGGAACGGAGTGTAAAAATGGGAAAGTCTTGCTAATGGAATACAAGGCATGAGGTACACTACACCTGGAATACTGTGAACACTGCCAGGCCGCTTATTGAAGGAACGTTATACTGGCATTGTACATAGTCCAGAAAAGTTCACTAGGTTGATCCTGAGTATGGAGGGATTTTCTTATGTGGAGATGTTGAGCAGCTTGGGTTTGTGCTCATTGCAGTTTAAAAGAATGAGAGGTGACCGCTTTGAAATGTGGAAGATTTTTAGAGACTCAATAGCGTAGATGTGGAGAGTTTGTCTCCCCGAGCAGGAGAGTCCAGGA
Organism: Chiloscyllium plagiosum; assembly: GCF_037043375.1. Classification (NCBI taxonomy): domain Eukaryota; kingdom Metazoa; phylum Chordata; class Chondrichthyes; order Orectolobiformes; family Hemiscylliidae; genus Chiloscyllium; species Chiloscyllium plagiosum. The sequence goes on along the minus strand of NW_028270155.1, from coordinate 54,223,267 downwards.
GCAAAGGGCATAATCTCAGAGTAGAGATTGCCCACTTAAGCCACAAAAGAGGAGGATTCTTTTCTCTCGGAGGGAGTGAATCTGTGAAATTCTTTATCGTAAGGACTGTCGATGCTGGGTCATTAAGTATAACCAAGGTTGAGAGAGACAGATTTTTGATCGGGAAGGGAATCAAGGGTATGGGGAAAAGCCAAGAAAATGGAGTTGAGAATTATTGGATCAGCCATAAACTAATGGAAGAGGCAGAGTAGATTTGATGGGCTGAATGGCTTGTGTCTGCTTCCCATGGTTGAGATTTGTGGTAATTGTTTCTCACTGACTTGGTATTGGTTGTGATCCCAGCTGATGGTAACACTAGACGTGTCAGATCCCAGAGTGAAACCTGGGTGTTATAGAAAATCAGTTTCATTTTCGCAGTTGGTTACCCCAGTGGTTAGTCACTGCACCTATTCACACAAGACTGCAAATGTTTCTTAGTAGAAGAACAAAAGATACAACATGCTAAATATATACAGATGTATAAGACAGCTTAGAAAGATTTTAACATAAACAGCAAAGTTTCAACCTCTCTCTCAGCAATATCCTTCACAGATACTTGGTAACAGTGAAGGATCATTCCTTTCTTAACCCAAATTTCTGACCACCAACATTTTCCAGTTTGGATGGACTAAGCCTCTCTTCAGTTTGGACAACTCCCACAGCTTGGAGACGACACAAAACTAACTTACTCTTCTGCTGGTGTGGGACTCCTGCCCTATATGGACAGTCTGTATCTTCTCCTCAGGTGGAACTTTTTCTGCCCTTAAAAAAAACATTTGTTTCATACTGAACTCAAAATATTAGGGGTCCTCAATCATGTTAACTTTGTAAATGTCACTTAGTTCCACTGCGAGACACTCGACCTAAATTACATGCCGTTTTGGAAATGATATAGTTAGTTCGTTGTTTTAAATGACTTTTTGAACATTTTTTTAAAAAAGTCTTCACTGAAAACTGAAACCTATCTCCTATTTTACATCTAAAATCCAAATGTTAGTTAATATATTATACATCTTTATCATGTGCTTCTCAATATAATTAATTGTGCTTTATCAGGAAAATAAAAGATCATGGTCATGATTAAATTTAATGTATAATGGGAGATCTTGTAGCAAAATAAATGACATCCTGTCTCTTGAGTCTGTATTTCTGGTTTCAAGTCCCAATCATGGAAATATGTTGGCCATTGAAGATTGCCATGTTGGTGTAATCCAACAGGTTAATGACCATTCTGTTAAGACTTCCAGCACTTCTCTAATCCACAAATACTTGACTTTCTGCTCCAAAGCTACAGAGTTCTGCAGTTTGGATCTCTGCTGCTTTACTGAAAGAAACTTGAGGGCTTCTGTGGTTTGCTGCTGATGTTTGATTTCGGACTTCAGCTGTCACATATGTGGATTAATCATTTCTGAGCATGCGATACTTGTGCAAATTAGACTGACATCTTTCCTCTTCCCTGGACAGCTTTCCATTAACTGTTTCCGAATTAACTCTTGATGGACTGTTTTTGAGTTTTCCTCTTAATGTAACAAGTCCTTGATGTTCATTGATTTTGTTTTTAGTCAGGATGTGTTGAACATAATTGTTGTAACTCTGAGACCTCCTTTCTGCATGATTGAAAATTGACTTCTATCTCCATAATCCAAGCCTTCCCAAAGCCCTGTTATAGAAAGGATATTATTAAACCAGTGAGGGTTTCGAAGAGGTTTAGCAGGATGTTGCTGGGTATGGAAGATTTGAGTTATAAAGAAAGGCTGAATAGGCTGGGACTTTTTTCACTGGAGCATAGGAGGTTGAGAGGTGATCTCATAGAGGTTTATAAAATCATGATGGGTATAGATAGGATAAATAGTAGGTATCTTTTCCCTAAGATGGAGAATTTTAAGACTAGGAGGCATGTTTTTAAGGTTAAAGGAGAGAGATTTAAAGACAGGAGCACATTCTTTACACAGAGTGTGGTTTGCATGTGGAATGAACTTTCTGAGGAAGTGATGGATGCAGGCACAGTTACCATGTTTAAAAGACACTTAGATAAGTACATAAATAGGAAAGGTTTGGAGGGACTGGGCCAAGAGCAGGCAGGTGGGACTAGATTAGATTGAGACAATGTTTGGCATGGACTGGTTGGAAGTGTGTACATCCATGCTGTATGACTCTATGACTCCACACAGTGGCCCCTTTGCTATTTGAAGAAAATTCTGAAACTTAGCTGGTGTTCAATTTTGATCGAAACACTAACTTTCTGTTCAGCAGCTGCCCTTTTAAGTGGTTCAAACATCTGCAAAATATTGCAGTTCATTGAAATCCCAGTCCTTTCCCTACAGCTCCATTTTGCCAAGGCTCCCTTCACCACCAGTAATTGTTGAAGTGTAGCTTACTGGAGCTGAGATGTTGGGCCTGTCTCCCCTTTCCTGTAGAGCTCCAGCCTTCTTTGCAGGAAGGAATGTCCATTGGCTAATTACAGTTGTTACAGTGATTATAACTCATCTGTGTGTTTAGTGGGATATACAGACAAATTCACCTCTTTGCTGCCTTCAACAAAAGGTGATGTTCATCAAAGTAGCTAACAAAGATGTTATGATCATGGCCTGTCGAAGCAAGGGATATGGGAAGATCTACTTCCACTGAAGCAGCATTTTTAGTAGCTTCATTCCTTGCCGCTGTTTCCTGAAAAAGTAAAGGAAGGTCCCGGATTGTAGGTGCTTGGAGCTGGTTGACCTCATCTCTGGTGCCTTTGTGTTCTCCTGCTTGCAGTCTCTTTTCTGAGAGAAATAAAATTACATTTATCTTGTTGTGGTCTTGCGAATGGAGTTTCAACAGCAGAGACTGATTCACAGTGTGCTAATTCAGTTACATGTCTTGTGCAATTGTTAAATGAAGTAGATTCAAAGGCACATAATCATCTGGGCTTAATAAAGATGAGTAATGATTAGGAATGACATAGAAAACATTACTTTGTGAAAAGATAGTCTATGAAGTTGGATGGAAGACCATTAGAGAATTCTAGGCCTCAACTATGATGCTGCACCAAATAACATATATACACACACCAACACTTTATGGAATTAAAAATGAGTTTTATTGCCTTTAACCATGATGTTTACATACCAGCCTTTGACTTGTATGTATGTATTATAAGGTGAGGTAAAGATCAAATTGGAGCTGTTATATCCCCGAGGAGGAATTCATTCTGCTCCTCAGCATTCTTTAATGCCCTTGCACTTAGATGGTTGGGGTCTGCTTTTTCCATTAAAAAAAAGTCTTTGTGTTGCTGATCAGGCTCTGAAATGGTCACTACCTTGACATGCCTAACCTACTGTGTTACTGGCTGGACAAAATGCCCCTTGTTGGTGTTGCTTAATGGCATCAACATTGCACCTGTATTTTCCAGTGCTTTCTGCTGGTTGACTTTGAGTTCTCTTTTCCTCCCATCTCTGTGAATCCCTGCAATCTACAATAATTTATTTCTCACTGTGGTCAGCTGATTTCTTGGCTTGCCACATTCTCTGTTGTGAAGTTTTCCCAAGCTTTGTCAGCATTGCCTAGGGCTCTGACTAATTGGCTTGAAGTGCTTTGACTGTTGCACTATACCGTCACTGGTTTCACTTCAGGCTTTTACCTCCCTTCTGTGGTTAGGTTGTAGAACTGACCTTGGCTTTCACACACTGCGTTGTTCTACCACTGGGCTTCACTGCAGCTGCTCTTTTGTCATGTGTCTCTAGCTCTGTGGCTTTGGTCATATCTTTTGTAAGATCATGTCAGGGAATTGATAGAAGATCACACCCGCCATTGACAGTGAACATTAGTAACTTAACTATGTACAAGAGATAGTAAGAGAGGATGCTTATGGAACTCTACAGCCTCCGTTCTATATAGTCTATCATCATTATGACAATGCTCCTTATGCAGATATTCAGCAAAGTTATAGTTAATTTTTTACTCCACATGAGGCAGTCAAAGCATGTGCATATGTGTGTTTCCATAACTGGCACATATTGGAACAAGTTATTATTGCCAGAGTCTGTAGCTTAAAGGATGCCACTCTGTACCACGTGTGCAGCCGAACAGGCTCTCCAACCTACTATTGGCATATTGGAAGGAGTTACATAGATCATACAGCACAGAAACAGACATTGAGGTCCAACTCATCTATGCCTACCATGTTTACCAAACTAAACTAGTCCCAGTTGTGTGCATTTGCCACGTATCCCAAATGCATGTACCTATCTGAACATCTTTTGAATGTTGTAACTGTATCTGCATCTACCCGTTCATTCTACATGTGATTAGATTACTTACAGTGTAGAAACAGGCCCTTCGGCTCAACAAGTCCACACTGATCCTCCGAAGAGCAACCCACCCAGACCCATTCCCCTACATTTACCCCTTCACCTAATGCTACGGGCAACTTAGCATAGCCAATTCACCTGACCTGCACATCTTTGGACTGTGGGAGGAAACCGGAGCATGACACTGGGAGAATGTGCAAACTCCACACAGACAGTTGCCTGAGACGGGAATTGAACCCAGGTCTCTGGCGCTGTGAGGCAGCAGTGCTAACCACTGTGCCACCGTGCTGTGTCAAAAAGTTGCCCCTCAGGTCTTTTTAAAAACTTTTTCTTAGCGTCATGAAATTATGCCCTCTACTTCTGAATTCCCCTATCCTATGGAAAAGACCTTTGCTACTCATCTTATTTATACCCCTCATGAGTTCATAACCCTCAATCAGGTCAACCCTCAACCTCCTGTGCGACAGTGAAAAAATGTCTCAGCCTATCCAACCTCTCCTTGTAATTAAAGCCCTCCATTCCCTGTAACGCCCTTGTAAATCTTTTCTGCACCCTCACCAATTTAATAAAATCCTTCCTATAGCAGGGCAATCCGAACTATACACAGTACTCCAAAAGTGGCTTCACCAATGCTCTGTACAATTGCATCATGACATCCCAGCCTCTATACTCAATGGTCTGAGCAATGAACACAATCATCCTAAATGCCTTAACCACCCTATCTACCTGCATTGCAACTTTCAAAGAGCTATGTACCTGAATCCCCAGGTCTTTCTGTTTGTCAATACCACCCAGTGCTCTATCATTAATGAAATGAATCTTGCCCTTGTGTGTTTTCCCAAAATGCAGCACCTCATATTTATCCAAATTAAACTCCATCTGTCACTCATCAGCCCACTGACCCAAATGATCAAGATCTCTTTGTAATCCTAGAGAACCTTCTTCATGATCCACTATGCCACCAATGATGGTGTCATCCACAAACTTACTAATCGTGCCTCCCATATTCTCATCCAAATTATTTATATAAATGACAAAGAACGTTGGACCCAGCACCGATCCCTGTGGAACACCGGTGGTAACAGGCCTCCAGTCTGATAAACCTCTTGTCTCCTGCCATTTGGCTAGCTCTCCCTGAATTTCATGTGATCTACTTTTACTAACCGGTCTAACAACGCAGTACCTTGTCAAAGGCTTTACTAAAGTCTATGTAGACAATGTCTATTGCTCTGCCTTCATCTATCTTTTGGTAACATTCTCAAAAAAACACAATCAAGTTAGTGAGACACGTTTTCCCTTGCACATAACCATGTTGGCTATCCTTAATCAGTCTTTGCCTCTCCAAATGCATGTGAATCCTGTCTCTCAGAAACCAGTCCAACAACCTACCCACCACTCATTAAAGCTCACTGGTCTATAGTTTAGATTACCTACAGTGTGGAAACAGTCCATTTGGCCCAACAAGTTCATACTGACCCTCCGAAGAGTAACCCATCCCCCTACATTTACCCCTGGCTAATGCACCTAACACTATGGGCAATTTAGCATAGCCAATTCACCTGACCTGCACATCTTTGGATTGTGGGAGGAAACCCACACAGACACTGGGAGATTGTGCAAACTCCACACAGATAGTCACCCGAGGTGGGAATCGAACTCGGATCGCTGGTGCTGTGAGGCTTTAGTGCCAACCACTGAGCCACCATGTCAACCCATGGTGTTCCCAGGCTTCGTCTTATAGCCTTTCTTAAATAACATCAGACACCCTGCAGTCCTCCAGCACCTCATGCGTGGCTGTAGCTGATACAAATATCTCTGCTAGGGACCGTAGAATTTCTTCCCTAATTTCCCACAACATCCTAGAACACACTTGATCAGTTCCAGGGATTTATCCTTTTTTTTAAGACCTCCAGCACCTCCTTTTGTGTAATGTGGACTGTTTTCAAGATGTCACTATTTATTTCCCTGAGTTCCCTACCTTCCATGTCTTTCTCCACAGTGAATACTGACACAAAATATTCGGTTAATATCTCTCCCATCTGCTGCAGTTCCACATATAGATGATCTCACTGATCTTTGAGGGGCCCTAGTTGCTTTTTTTGCTCATAATGTACTGGTAGAGACTCTTTGGATTATCCTTAACATTATCTGCTGAGGCTATCTGATATACCCTTTTGCCCTTCATGATTTCTCTCTGAAGAATGCTCCTACTCCCTTTATACTCTTCAAGAGATTCCTCTGATCCCAGTGAACTATATCTAATATATGCCTCCGCCTTAATCTCGACAGAGCCTCAATATTTTTCTGCATCCATTGTTCCCTACTCCTCCAGCCTTACCCTTCACTCTAACAGGAACATACTGCCTCTGAACTCTCACTATCTCACCTTTTGAAGGCTTCCCTCTTGCCAGACTTTACCTTTGCCTGCAAACAGACTCGTCCAATCAACTCTTGAAAATTCCTGTCTCATACCATCAAAATTGTCCTGACTCCAATTAAGAACTTTAACTTTTATATCCTTTTCCGTAACTATTTTAAAACAAATAGAATGGTAATCATTGGTCCCAAAGTGCTCACCCACTAACACTTCAGTAATTTGCCCTGTTCCCTATTTCCCAAGGGTAAGTCAAGTTTTGCTCCTTCTCTAGTAGGTACATCCACGCTTTGATAAAGAAAATTTTCTTGAACAAATTTAACAAATTCATGTCCTTAACACTATGGCAGTTAACGTTTGAAAAGTTAAAATCCCCTATTATTAGAACTATTATTCTTACACATATCTGAGATCTCTCTACATATTTTCTCCCAAGTTTCCTGCTGACTCTCGGGGAAGGGAGTGCCTAAAGTACAATCCCATCAAGGTGATCATCTCTTTCTTATTTCTGAGTTCCACCCACATAGCTTCACTGGGTGAGCTCCTACAAATATCCACTCTAATTACAGCAGTAATATTTTCCCTAACTAGAAATGCCACTCCTCCTCACCTCTTGCCTCCCTTTCTATCCTTCAAATAGCATCTAAATCCCAGAACATTGAGCTGTCAGTCCTGTCCATCTCTGCCATGTTTCTGTAATAACTATGATGTCCCAGTCCCATGTTCCCAGAGTTCATCTGCCTTACCTGTAGGACCCCTTACAGGTTCCGCCGCCACTCCCAGCTCCACACCCATACCAGATCCCAGGTCCCAGCCCTGCCGAGTTTTCACTATTCTTCCAGACCTCCCCCTCACTGAGGACGAACGATCAGTCCTCAGTAAAGGACTCACCTTCATCCCCCTCCGTCCACGCATCAATGAATTTAATACACGCCGTGACGTTGAACAATTCTTCCATCACCTCCGCCTCCGAACTTACTTTCACAATCAGGACTCCCGCCCACCTTCCGAGGACCCCTTCGCCCACCTCCAACACACTGCATCCACCTGGACACCCTGTGCTGGTCTATTACCTGCCCTCGATCTCTTCATTTCCAACTGCCGCCGGGACATTAACCGCCTCAACCTGTCTACCCCCCTCCCCCACTCCAACCTCTCACCCTCACAATGTGCAGCCCTCCAATCCCTCTGCTCCAATCCCAACCTCACCATCAAGCCCCCAAAGAGGGGGCAGTGGTAGTCTGGCGCACTGACCTCTACACCACTGAAACCAAATGACAACTCGAGGACACCTCTTCCTACTGCCCCCTTGACCATGACTCCACCCCCCATCACTAAACCATCGTCTCCTAGACCATACAGAACCTCATCATCTCAGGAGATCTCCCACCCACAGCTTCCAACCTCATAGTCCGGGAACCCCGCACTGCCCGGTTCTACCTCCTCCCCAAGATCCACAGGCCTGACCACCCTGGCCGACCCATTGTCCCAGCATGCTCCTGCCCCACTGAACTCATCTCTACCTACCTCGACGCTGTCCTATCCCCCCTAGTCCAGGAACTCCCCACATACGTTCGAGACACCACCCACGCCCTCCACCTCCTCCAAGACTTCCGTTTCCCCGGCCCCCAACGCCTCATCTTCACCATGGATATCCAATCCGTCTACACCTCCATCCGCCATGACCAGGGCCTCCAAGCCCTCCGTTTTTTCCTCTCCAGATGTCCCCAACAGTACCCTTCTACCGACACTCTCATTCGTTTGGCCGAACTGGTCCTCACCCTTTACAATTTCTCCTTCGAATCCTCCCACTTCCTCCAGACCAAAGGGGTAGCCATGGGCACACGTATGGGCCCCAGCTATGCCTGTCTCTTTGTTGGCTATGTAGAGTAGTTGATCTTCCGTAATTACACCGGCACCACTCCCCACCTCTTCCTCCGCTACATTGATGACTGCATTGGCGCCACCTCGTGCTCCTACGAGGAGGTTGAGCAATTCATCAATTTCACCACCACATTCCACCCTGACCTTAAATTTACCTGGACCATCTCTGACACCACCCTCCCCTTCCTGGACCTCTCTATCTCCATTAATGACGACTGACTTGACACTGACATTTTTTACAAACCCACCGACTCCCACAGCTACCTGGATTACACCTCTTCCCACCCTACCTCTTGCAAAAATGCCAGCCCGTATTCCCAATTCCTCCACCTCCGCCGTATCTGCTCCCAGGAGGACCAGTTCCACCACAGAACACACCAGATGGCCTCCTCCTTTAGAGACCGCAATTTCCCTTCCCACGTGGTTAAAGATGCCCTCCAACGCATCTCGTCCACATCCCGCACCTCCGCCCTCAGACTCCACCCCTCCAACCGTAACAAGGACAGAACGCCCCTGGTGCTCACCTTCCACCCTACAAACCTCCGTATAAACCAAATCATCCGCCGACATTTCCGCCATCTCCAAAAAGACCCCACCACCAGGGATATATTTCCCTCCCCACCCCTTTCCGCCTTCCGCAAAGACCGTTCCCTCCGTGACTACCTGGTCAGGTCCATGCCCCCCTACAACCCACCCTCCCGTCCTGGCACCTTCCCCTGCCACCGCAGGAACTGTAAAACCTGCACCCACACCTCCTCCCTCACCTCTATCCAAGGCCCTAAAGGAGCCTTCCACATCCATCAAAGTTTTACCTGCACATCCACTAATATCATTTATTGCATCCGTTGCTCCCGATGCGGTCTCCTCTACATTGGGGAGACTGGGCGCCTCCTAGCAGAGCACTTTAGGGAACATTTCCGGGACACCCCCACCAATCAACCACACTGCCCCATGGCCCAACAGTTCAACTCCCCCTCCCACTCTACCGAGGACATGGAGGGCCTGGGCCTCCTTCACCGCTGCTCCCTCACCACCAGACGCCTGGAGGAAGAACACCTCATCTTCTGTCTCGGAACACTTCAACCCCAGGGCATCAATGTGGACTTCAACAGTTTCCTCATTTCCCCTTCCCCCACCTCACCCTCGTTCCAAACTTCCAGCTCAGCACTGTCCCCATGACTTGTCCGGACTTGTCCGACCTGCCTATCTCCTTTTCCATCTATCACTTCACCCTCTCCTCCCTGACCTATCACCTTCATCCCCTCCCCCACTCACCTATTGTACTCTATGCTACTTTCTCCCCACCCCCCATCCCCCTATGGCTTATCTCTCCACCCTTCAGGCTCTTTGCCTTTACTCCTGATGAAGGGCTTTTGCCCGAAACGTCAATTTCGCTGCTCCTTGGATGCTGCCTGAACTGCTGTGCTCTTCCAGCACCGCTAATCCTTGAAATATATACAGTTTAACTCTTCAGAGTTACCTCATTCTCTGACTTGCTCTCCCCTGCCTTTTCTAATTAACTTGCTCTCCAAGTTCAGATCCATCCTGATCTCTGTATCAGAAACTCTGACCCCTGCACCAGCTCCTCAGCCACTGATTTTATTTGCCTTATCTTCCTATCCCTGCTCTCACTGGCATGTGGCAGAGGGAGTAATCCAGAGATTACTTCCTTTGAGGTGCTGCTTTTAATCTCCTACCTAACTTCCTATATTCACTCTGCAAAGCCTCAACCCGTTTTCTACATCCGCCATTCTTACTGATGTGTACAGACCTCTGACTGGCTACTCTCTTGACAAGTTGCTGCAGCCCCTCTGGGACATCCCTGACCCTGGCACCAGGGAGGCAACACAACTATCTTGAATGCTCGCTCATGGTTGCGTATCTTCTACTTGTGCCCCTGACACAAGTATTTGGAAAGGCATGGACTGATTAGGGATAGTCAACACGGCTTTGTGTGTGGGAAATCATGTTTCACAAACTTGATAGAGTTTTTTGAAGAAGTAACAAAGAGGATTGATGAGGCAGAGCAATAGACATGATCTATATGGACTTCAGTGAGGCATTCGACAAGGTTCCCCATGGGAAACTGATTAGCAAGGTTAGATCTCATGGAATACAGGGAGAACTAGCCATTTGGATACAGAACTGGCTCAAAGGTAGAAGACAGAGGGTGGTGGTGGAGGGTTGTCTTTCAGACTGGAGGCCTGTGACCAGTGGAGTGCCACAAGGATCAGTGCTGGGCCCTCTACTTTTCGTCATTTATATAAATGATTTAGATGTGAGCATAAGAGGTATAGTTAGTGAATTTGCAAATGACACCAAAATTGGAGATGTAGAGGAGAGCAAAGAAGGTTACCTCGGATTACAACAGAATCTTGATCAGATGGGCCAATGGGCTGAGGAGTGGCAGATGGAGTTTAATTCAGATAAATGCACTATGGGAAAGCAAATCTCAGCAGGACTTATACACTTAATGGTAAGGTCCTCGGGAGTGTTGCTGAATAAAGAGACCTTGGAGTGCAGGTTCATAGCTCCTTGAAAGTAGAATCGCAGGTAAATAGGATAGTGAAGAAGGCGTTTGGTATGCTTTCCTTTATTTGTCAGAGTATTGAATACAGGAGTTGGGAGCCATATTGCGGTTGTACAGGACATTTGGTTAGGCCACTGTTGGAATATTGCGTGCAATTCTGGCCTCCGATGTTGTGAAACTTGAAAGGGGTCATAAAAAACTAACAAGGATGTTGCCAGGGTTGGAGGATTTGAGCTATAGGGAGAGGCTGAATAGGCTGGGGCTGTTTTCCCTGCAGTGTCGGAGGCTGAGGGGTGACCTTATAGAGGTTTATAAAATCATGAGGGGCATGGATAGGGTAAATAGGAAAAGTCTTTTTCCTGGGATTGGGGAGTCCAGAACTAGAGGACATGAGTTTAGGGTGAGAGGGAAAGATATAAAAGAGACCTAAGGGGAAACTTTTTCACACAGAGGGTGGCATGTGTATGGAATGAGCTGCCAGAGGAAGTGGTGGAGGCTGGTACAATAACAACATTTAAAAGGCATCTGGATGGGTTTGTGAATAGGAAGGGTTTGGAGGGATATGGGCCGGACGCTGATAGGTGGGACTAGATTGGGTTGGGATATCTGGTCGGCGTGGGTGGGTTGGACTGGAGGGTCTGGTTGCATGCTGTACATCTCTATGGCTCTATGACAGGAGAGTTCCCTGTAACAATTGCTTGTTTGAACCTTGACAACGCTGCTTAACCAAAGAGCCAGTCTTCCTGCCCAAGATTTGGCTGCCACGCTATTTTCCTCTGAGAGACTAGCACCCTTGACAGTGTCCAAATCAGTAATTCTGTTTGAGAGGGGAATAGCCACAGGAGACTCCTGTATTACCTTCCTATCTCTCCCTACAGTCATCTGGCTGTGCTTGTGGTGTGACCTGAAAGTACTATCTACCAAACTCTCTGCCATCTGCGTGCTCCTCAGTGACTCTCACTCTCTCTCCAGCTGATCCAAACAGTCTGATATGAGACAAATCCAAACACACCTCCTGCAGACATAGTCACCAGGGGCAGTCAACTGCTCCTTTAATCTCCCACAGGTGGAGCACTGTCCACTGACTATCATTTTTGCCCCTTAAAAAATTAACTAATGAGGACTTGTGTAAAAAGACCCATACTTGGCTCAAATCCAGTGTCTGCAAACTGTTGCACTGTGCTGCGGGAACTTAATGTCTGTATTTTATATTATAAGGCTGACAAGAAGAAGCTGCAAATACAACTTTTTTAAAAGTCAACTCTTTCCTTATCCACATTTTTAAATTTTAAGTGTGCAAAAGGGGGGAAAAATTAAGAGTTAAATTCTTAAAATCCAACTCTTAGTTGAACTCCTGAAACAGCCTCCTCTTGAGATTCTGTCAGGCAGGGATTCTAGACAAACACTCACCCCTCTCTGGCTCTGAGTAAGCAGATGCCAATCCCTCCGACTCTTGGATTCAGCCTTAGAAAATAACAGATCTAGAAATCCTGCTCCCTGTCATATTCCACCTTGACTAATGAACCCTTGAAAAACACATGAAACAGGTTCCTCTCCTGAGCACTGTCCATTACTAAGAAGATCGCTCTCAGGACTGCTCAAAGACCACATCGAGCAGCCCTTTCCATGTCTCCTTATCCTTCCTTCCTCCCGTATTCTAATTTATACACTTACTTATTTATTCTCTGGACTATGAAAGTTCCCAAAGTATTGCTAAGTGAAAAATGTTCTGCTTTCTGATATAGAAGACAGAGGAAAATCACACAAAAAATCCTCCAACTCAGGAGCAGTTCCAAGATCCACGCAGCCATCCTTCCAATTTTATTTAAATTGATAATTGGCCTCATGAGTTGGACTTGAACGCAGAGCTTCTGACTCAGGTAGGCTGCTGAGATGAGGTGCAGGTCGAATCGTGGGCTGTTAATCAAGCGACCCCCCACCACCAAAGTCCTGGCTTTGAATCCTGCCACACCCCTTGGTGGAATTTGAATTTAATAAAACTCTTTAATTAAGAGTCTAATGATAACCATTTAGCAAATCCATTGTCGATTGTTGGAAAAACCCATCTGGTTCACTAATGCCCTTTAGGGACAGAAATCTGCCATCCTTACCTGGCCTGATCTACATGTGACTCCAGATCCACAGTGATGTGGTTGACTCTTAACTACCCTCTGGGCAATTTGGGATGGGCAATAAATGCTGGCCCATGCAGTGATGCCCTCATACTGTGAAAATAAAATTTAAGCAGAACCGCTCTTGCACAAGAACCCCCAGGGTTAGCACAATTGTCACAGCCATGTCATAAGGAGCTTTCAAGACTGTCCTTGGATTATTTGCATTTAAAAGTTTTCATTGTCATTCCTATGTCAGCAGGTCAGATCTGGTTCAGATTGTGCGATCCATATCAATGTTGGGTGAATATGGAATACATTAATCGGTGATGCTGAAACAACTAAAGCAGAAGCATAAGATATGTAAATTTGTCAAACTTTGAATTAACTTTGGCTTGATGGCTTCAGGCAGAACTGATTGCAGCATTTCTCTTATTAAGAGCAGACTGACCAATCATTTCTGTCCTTTTGTACAGGGCCAGCCTTTAAAATCACTGATTGTCACATGTCTCTTATCTTCCTGGGATGATCCTTGTCCCAAGTTTGTAAAGCTACAATTCTGTCTGCACTCTCGATTGTCCTTGCCTGTGGACGGCATGGTGGTTCTGTGGTTAGCACTGCTGCACTCACAGTGCCAGGGAACCAGGTTCAATTCCAGCCTTGGGTAATTGTCTGTGTGGAGTTTGCGCGTTCTCCCCATGTCTGTGTGGGTTTTCTCCGGGTGCTCCAGTTTCCTCCCATGGTCCAAAGATGTGCAGATTAGGTGGATTGGCCATGCTAAGTTGCCCATAGTGTTCAGGGATGTGTATGTTAGGTACATTTGTCAGGGGTAAATATAGGGGTAGGGAGAATGGGTCTGGGTGAGTTACTCTTCAGAGGGTCAGTGTGGACTTGTTGGGCCAAAGGGCCTATTTCCAGACTCTAGAGATTCTGGATTCTGTCTTTTGGAATTTTGTACTGAGCCACTGCACTCCTACCGTCTGCCACAAGGGGGGGTCTGCACCTAGAAAATAGGCAGGTCCGGAATTAGACAAATTTACCAAACTTTGAAATAGATTCTTCGAATCCCACAAAAGTCTAAGATTAGGGGGAAGAGAACTGAAGTTGCACGGTTGGAATTACAATGCAACGTGACACAAAAACCTTTTGAAAATGCGACAGTAAATATCAGAATCTTTCCAAACACCTCTAACCTGGGGAATTAGAGCAAAGCAGGTTCTGCAATCCCAGGAATTTCTGCAGTGCCAAATTGCTTTCTGATTGCTGTGATTGTTCAAATCTGATGGGTAAAATGTTTTTGAGTGAACAGTTGGGAATGTGGGGCTGCATGGGAGTTGGAATAAGGTAGCAAAATGCTAGAGCATTGTTTTTGATACTTTGTATTCAGGTAATATACATCAAGGGCTGCTGTTTCAAAAAAGTACTGTATAGCCAGACATTATTTTACATTAAAATGTAATAAAATAAATGCAATATTTTGCATAATAATAGTTGCTATTTTTCTCTCAAGTCCAGGAGGAGATCAACAAGGCAGCTGGGGGAAGTCAATACCCACGCAGCTATTGAACTGTTAACTGTGGTTTTCTACATTTTAGTAAGAAAGATTATAACGTTTAACTTTTTAACTTTGATTTCTTTATTTTTCTGCTTTGTACCAAGATTCTGTACCTAAGATGGTGCTGGAAGTGATGACTTGTAAACTTTTTACTGTGCTCATGTGACAATAACCCTAATTCAATTCAATTCAATGAAGAAGAATTTTATGTCACTGTGCCTCGCAAATTAAGCAGCATTCTAAAGGTGATGTATCTGATCACCTGTCAATGTTTCAAATCTTCATGGACAAACTGCAGTTTGCACAAAATTAAATCTGATGTCTATCCAGTGGAACAATATCATTGGTATTATAGACAGGCGTTCATTAACCAGCTGGGTGGTCTCTGCTCTTTCACCTCATCAACAAAATCCCCATTAGTTTAATTTGAGTTGCCTTTCATCAATCACTTTCTGTAATTAATCCTTAATTAATTTTGTACCTAATAATAATTCCTGGAAGCACTAGCATCATATTCATTTCCACCACCAACTTCCTTTTGAAACCTGAGAAAAGGTTGGAAGGGATGTGGGTTTTGGTTAACGTCAACAAAGTAGTGATGTAGAAGAAATGAAATGGCAGAAGAGCATTATTTGAGGAGGGAAAGGACTTTTATCTTTGCTGAGTATAAACTGCTTGGTGTCTTCAACTGCTTAAATTGTGCTTAAACAAGTGTATTCAATAGGTTTGTTCATCCAGTAGAAAATTAATGTTAAAGTTGTACTTCTTTAGACCTGACCTTGACAATATATGAATGTGACCAGATAAATTACATCTTTGTATTTATACTAACTCAGAGATATCATGTGGCCAAGGTGTGTGGATGGTCACACAGTCCAATCACTGGAAGCATGCTGATATCTTTCACAGGTTGACACTGCTGCTGTGAGAACTTTGACCTGGAACCAAAAAGAAAGGTTACAGTACTGACCAAGCTTTGAGTAAATGAGCTCTGTTTGAAATACTTGTCGTTCTCATTAAAACATTGTACTGTACAGTGCAAAGGCTGCCCTGAACTTTAGGACGTGAGTAGATTTGTTTTTTAACAAAATCTAAGCCGAGTAACTTCTTATAATTAGTAACTATAGGAACCATTTCAAAAACAATTTGCATAATGGACAGTGTGAAATGAAGCTAATATACAGGCTATTACAAGGACCCAGTGGAATTAAGTTGATCTGCAACTTAATAAAATGCCATATTTTAATAAAATTGGTGCAAATCCTAGCAAAGAGATCTTTGTGAAATACAAGCTTCTCATGTTAAATTATTATTTGTTTGAGATTAACTGCTGTAATAGGAATGCCTCAAAACTCCCCATTTTTAAACATCCACCATCCACTTTCCTGTTCATTAACCCATTCACATCTGTGCAATGATTAAATTGGTTCTGATTCTTAGCATTTATTCATTACTTAAACTTGCCCACCTTACTTCAGGCAATAATCTGTTTTAGTTGACATCTCTTTTGAAGCCTAAACATGGGGCAGTTCAGACAAATGCAAATGGGGGAGGGAACAAGGGGAAGGGAGGTGGTCTTTGTTTATTATAAGAAATGGGGAATTTGAGTGATTGGCAAACCTGGAATAATGGGGTTCTTGGACAGGCTGCTGAGACATTTAATTGTTTTGAATCGAATTCCTGGCTGCAGCCAGAGGCTGGCTGATAGCTGAGTAGGAAACAAAGTTAGACATGGTGTTATTGAGGAGTAGTGTGTGACTTTGGGCACTGAAGGTGATTTGGATATGGGGATAGGGAATCCAGTTGCAGAGTTTAGCCTGCGATGGTAAAGCTTGGATCCCAGGTAGCTTTGAAAATGAAAGGGAAGCCTTTCTGCTCCTCGATACCCACAGCAGGGTGGCCAAATCGCGCCAAATGTTCTCACTGTCCTTCAACTACAGGTATCCTGAACCTTTGGAACTACCATAGGAGGCATTACATGTAAAGGTCAGGACTCATGTGAAAGTCTGACTTCATAAAGACAGTCACTTTCTTGACATCAGTCATCTTTGAAATTACCTGAGCCATCATTCAGCAGCGATCAAGGTCTATGTATTCCACTATTACACTGAGACCACTCAATATCTCGCAAAATTACTGGCATCTTCTAACATTCTGCTTCTGAACAGTGATTTCTGTGGTTCAGCATCTGTCTAGCTGCTTGGGGCTTCAGAGAATAGCTAATTAGAGCCAAGTGTTATGGACCAGACCAAACCCCCTCAAAATATACAGGAAGTAGTCTAGACCCCCATGTTTTCTTACTTTAAAGGTAATGTGTTGCATTCCAGATGCAATCAGATCGGTCAAACTACTGGATTTAAAGCACAACACACTTTAGTCATCCACGATTGTTAAAATGCCAAAAAAGAAAGCAGGAATTAGAATAATTTAAATCTATTGGAAAACTTAACAGAATAATCAATACAGTAACTATTACTAATTAACTGTTCCAATAGAGTAACACCCATAAACACATCTTTGGCAAAAGGTAAATTCAGGAAACAAATTGTCTCACATGCAACTCCTACATCAGGAAGTGAAACCCCAGCTTTAGCTGTAATTGAGAGAGGGAAAAAATAGTTTCTACTTCTTCAAAGCCCAACAGCAACTGCTGAAAGCTAAAACTGAAAATTCTCTGGGAGCTTGACCCCACCCATTCAGGCTGCTTCTATTGTTCCAACTTTTAAAAAGAACCCAAGGCCTCACAGGCTGTTTACTTTGGTGGCTATGGCAGACTGTTTGGCACCTCTGCCTTAAAACCTCTCTTAAAAAAAACAAGAACAAAATAACCTCTAAAAACCATAATAACAGTAAACCAATCTGATTCTCTGTCCTGTTTACATGTTAGCTGCATAGCACTGAGAAACAGGGACTGTTCCACCTTCCCACATTAAACAACAACCTACATTTATATAGTGCCTTTAATGAAGAAAAACAATCTAAGGAGTTTAATATGAGGGAAGTCAATAAAACCAATTCTGGTATCAATTCACTGAAAGACTTGTCAGGGTAGGTAATCAAAATCTACTTGAAGAGATGATTTCTCAGGAGCATCTTAAAGGGGAAGGAGTGGGAGAGAGAGATGTTGGAAGGTTTAAGGAAGGAAGTTGAGAGCAGAAGGCAGGTAAAAGCTCAGCACCAGTCACAGTGTGATTAAAACAGGAATATGGAAAAGACCAGATTTGTAGGAACACTGAGATGTTAACAATGCCAGAGGGAGGGGCAAGGCCATGAAAGGGTGCAAAAGCAGGGCTGCCGTTTTTGAAGTTGAAGTATTGCAGTAGCACTAGTGAGATGGATGAAGAAGACTTCGAATGAATTAAGATGTGGGCAGCAGAGTTCCACAGAATCCCTACAGTGTGGAAACAGGTCCTTCAGCGCAACACATCCATCCTGACCTTCTGAAGAGTATCCCACCCAGACCCCTGTCCCGACATTTCCCCTGACTAATGCAGCTAACCTGCACATCTCTGAACACTGCAGGCAATTTAGCTTGGCCAGTTCACCTGACCTGCAAATCTTTGGACTGTGACAGAAAACCAGAGCACCCGCACGTACGCGAGGAGAATGTGCAAACTCCACACGACCAGTCACCCAAGGCTGGAATCGAACATGGCTCCCTGGCATTGTGCTAACCACTGAGCCACTGTGCTGCCCAATGAGCACAGGTTCATGTGGTGTAGGTGATCAGAAACCAGCCAGGAAAACATGGATTAGTCAGGTCGAGAGACACTGCAGACTTGCCACTTTCAGCAATGGGCGAGCTGAGAAAAGGATGGAGTTGTGTGATATTAGAGAGGTAAAAGTGGGCAGTCTTGGTCATGAATCGATAATATGGTTGAAAGCTTCTCCTAATTTCACACACAACACCAACAGCACTCAGTTAAGTTGTTTTTCATTTGCTCTCCTGATTTCATTTGTTTCATCCACAAAATAATTTCCCTTTGTATAGCACATTCCACAACCCCAAGACTTCCTAAAAGGCTTTACAATCTTTAAAGAATATAGTTACTGGTGGAATTTTTAAAATTGGCAGCTAATATTCACAAAGCAATCTCAAACAAACAACAATGAGATAAAACAAATTAATTGGGAAAGATCATTGAGTAAAGCATGGGAAACAACAACGTCACAAACACAAAATCAACTCTGCAAAGCCCCTCTGACTAACATCCAAAACTGGGAGAGCTTGCCTTCACAATGATTTTACCTGACATTGTGTTGTGTGACACGATCACTGTGCTAAATAGGATGGACAATGAATAGATCTAATAACTCAAGACTGGGCATCCAGGAGGCACTATGGGCCATCAACAGCAGCAGAATTGTACTCTGACATAATCTGCAACCTCATGGCCTGGCATATCCCCCACTCAACCATTACCATCCAGCCCGGGGATCAACCCTGGTTCAATAGATTGTGCAGGAGGGCACGCCAGGAGCAGCACCAGGCATACCTAAAAATGAGGTGTCAACCTGGTGAAGCTACGAAGCAGGACTACTTGCACATAAAACAGCAGAAGCAACAAATGATAGACAGAGCTACACGATCCCACAACCAATGGATCAGGTCTATGCTCTGCAGTCCTGTCAGATCCAGATGGTAAATAACTAAACAACTCACTGGAGCAGAAGGCTCCACAAATATCCCCATCCCCAATGGAAGGAGTCCAAAACATCAGTGCAAAAGACGAGGCTGAACAATTCACAGGAAGAAGTTCCGAGTGGATGATCTATCTCAGCCTCCTCCAGTGGTCCCCATCATCGCAGATACCAGTCTTCATCCACTTGATTCACTCCATATGATATCAAAGAACAGTCAGACAATATTCTGGCAATAGTTCTGAAGACTTGTACTCCAGAACTTGCCATTACTTTGCCAATTAAAAGGAAAATACTGCGGATGATGAAAACCTGAAATAAAAACAGAAAATGCTGAAGAAACTGCAAGGCCTGGTAGCTCTGTGGACAGAGAGACAGAGCTAACAAGTCCAATGTGTCTTTATTATATTGGGCTCAAAAGGTTATCTCTGTTTCACTCCACAAATGCTGCCAGACCAGGTATACTCTGTAAGTGGTTCCAGTACAGCTACAACACTGACTTTCACCCAGCAATGTGGAAAATTGCCCAGGTATGTGCTATACACGAAAACAGGACAAATCCAACCTGGCCAATTACCACCCCATCAGTCTACTGTCAATCATCACTAACATGGTGGAAGGTGTCATCGACAATGCTATCAAGCAGCACCTGCTCAGCAATAACCAACTTGGGTTCTGCCAGGATCACCTCCTGACCTCATTACAGCCTGGGTTCAAACATGGATAGAAGAGCTGAATTCCAGAGGGGAGGTGAGAGTGACATTAAGGCCACATTTGACCGAGTGTGGCATCAAAGAGCCCAACTAAACTAGAATCAATGGGTATCAGGGAGCAAGCTCTCCGCCAGTTAGAGTCATACCCGGCACATGGGAAGATGGTTGTGGCTGTGGTAAGTCAGTCACCTCTGCTCCAGGACATGTCTGCAGGAGTTCCTCAGGGTAGTGTCCTCGTCTCAACCATCTTCAGCTGCTTCATCAATGACCTTCCCTCCATCATAAGGTCAGAGTGGGGAAGTTCACCAAAATTGCACAATGTTCAGCACCACTCGCAACTCCTCAGGTACCGAAGCAGTTCATGTCCAAACACAGCAAGACCTGGACAACATCCAGGTTTGCGTTGAAAAGTGGCTGGTAACTTTCATGCCCCACAAATGCCAGGCAATGACAATCTCCAACAAGAGAGAACTAACTATCATTCCTTTGACAGTGGCATTACCATCACTGAAACCCCCACTATCAACATTCCGGCAGGTTATGGTAAACCAGAATCTGAGCGGCGCGAGACATATAAAAACAATGCTTGCAAGGTTAGATCTTGGGAACTCTGCGATAAGTAACACCCCTCCTAACTCCCCAGAGCTTGTCCCCCATCTACAAGGTACAAGTCAGGAGTAAGGTGATAATTGCCACTTGCCTGGATGGGTACAGCTCCAACAACACTCAAGAAGCTCAACGCCATCTAGGACAAAACAGCCCACTTGACTGGCATCCACAAGCATCCAGGCCCTCCACCACAAACACTCAGTGGCAGCAGTGTGCACTATCTACAAGATGCACTGCAGAAATTCATCAAAAATCCTTAGATAGCTCATTTCAAACTTCCATCTAGAAGGACAAGAGCAGCAGATAAATGAGAACATCACCACCTGCAAGTTCCCCTCCAAGCTACTGTCGCTGGGTCAAAGTCCTGGCTTTCCATCTCTAACACAGCTGTGGGTGTACCTCAGTGCTGCTGTTGGATAATGGGGATGACATTGTAAAATATTTTGTCAAGTGTTGCCGTAATCCAGCAAGATTATGTTCTGTTAGTACAGACTTCATTCTGCATTACATACACTATTCATTGAACCAGGATGTTCCCCTGTCCTGATGGTAACTGCAGAGCGGGGCATATGCCAGGCCATGAGGTTGCAGATTGTGTTGGAGTAACATTCTGCTGTTGCAGATAGCCCACAGCGCCTCCTGGAGGCCCAGTCTTGAATTGCTAGATCTGTTCAAAGTCTCTCCCATTTTGCACAGTAATAGTGCCACACACATGATGGAGGGTATAGAAGGGCATTGGTACCCAGAGGTTATTGGAAGTTGTGCTCCATAAAACCTGAAAAGAGGAAAAGTTTCCTGTTAAGACAGTGAATGATTTGAAGAATGAAATGGAAGTGAAGACCAGGACAGTTTTGAGATAGAGTGAATGAGTACTGATGGAGAGAGAGAGAGAGAGACAGAGAGAGAGACAGAGACAGAGACAGAGAGAGACAGAGAGAGAGAGAGAGAGAGAGAGAGAGATCGAATATAAATGTGGCACTGCGTGTGGGTCTCAGAGTCTAGCTAAGACAGCATTTTGAGGTAAACTTTCTCCTGGGCTAACATTTGCTGTTTGCCCTCTCTGGTCCTTATATTATGGAGATTTTAGAAGGTCAAGGAAGTATCTGCCATCTGTAGTAGATACACAAACCCATTACCAAAAGGTGCTTGTTACTGCTTGGATAATATTTTGACATGAATACCTATTTCTCAATGATTCTATTGCAGTTGTTCTGTGTTTCGTCAGCACACATTGGCTATAATGCGATTGACAAATTGTGGACATTCTTAGGATAACAAACTTTCTACTGAACAGGTTATAGTGATTTTCTATTAGTGATCTTCCACAGGGTGATTTTCTATAACGGGGGTTTTCTGTAGCACAAGGTTGCAGAGGAACATAACTGTCGTGTTACAGCAGAATGACCCTGTACTAACTTGCACCAAAATTAACTTCCCTTTTATGAGCAATATTCCCTCTAAATCCCCTTCACTGTGATCAGCCTATTCACTACACTGTCCAGTCCCATTTAGATTCCTGTGCAGCCAAGGGGTGTATATCTTCCCACAACTGTTTCCTGTTGGCATTGGCCCAGTGTGTTCGGGACCATTGTGATCATCTGCAGCTTAGAGACTGGTGCCAGGAGTTGGGTTCTGCCCAGAGTAAGTGATGAGAATGTGAAATGGTCTGATTCTTACTCAACCAAGTGGTCAACCTTCAACTTCTTACTCAGGTTCTCTGGAACTGTTGTTGTAACCGTGTTGCCAGTCAGATGGCGAATACATGGTGCCGTGTTGCAATGAGTTTAAGAATAGGTTGCAGAAGTAGGGTAATAGAACTCTGTAAGAAACCCTACACTGCTCACACATCCCATTTCCCCATTTCTCTTCTGCGCCTTGGTCTTTGCTCCCATTTACTATTTGGAGTTCTGGGCTCAGCATTGCTAGGGTAGATTTCCAAATTGCCCAATTGAGTGTAAATCAGAGGTTATGGATTGGCCAGTTTCAATTTCCATTGGTTAAGGGGAGGTTTCTCCAATGTGTGACCATCCCCTATACTGGTCTTACACTCATGGGCAAGTTGTGAGTGTGTCTCAGTGTTCTCTCCCAGGTGTCACACCCTGTCTCCCGCAGGAAGAAGCCAGCATCCACCTAAGTAAGAGATTCTCTTCAGGTTCTACCGTAGCGAAGAGAATGCTATGTGTTCGTTGAGATGACTGCAGGCTGTATTACAGGCCACTATTCTGGGCAGAAGCAGGGGAAGTATCACAGTTGTTCTAGCCAACATTTATTCATCAAACAAAGTGAGAAACAAACGGTCATAATTCAATTGCTCTCGAGAACTTATTTGGTGCTGTTGTTTGATTCCATGTAGTTCGAAATCATCACACGTTACACAAAATATATTTTTGCTGCTTTCCAAGTGGCTGGTCGACTAATATAACTTAGCATGTGACTGCAATGCAGGAGCAAAAGGTGACATTTTGATGGGCATACCAATAGCAATTAATTCCTATATATTTCTGAATAATATAAAAACATATATATTTTAAAGAATGGCAAATGTAATTCAATATAACTGTTCAAATCAATTGCTTTCTCTGTTGTACACTAAAGCAGATTAAATAAAAGTTAATGAACCAGACTTCTATTGCTTATTTCCTTTTCCAAAAAAAATGAAAATATTATTCCTAGTATGGCTTGGAGCAAATCTTCCAAAACTATAATGGCTGTGAGCCCCCCTCAAATCACACTACCCCCAACAAGGTTGGGGTCTTGGTTGTTTGAATCTAAATGTTCAAAATGTAGTCTCCTTGGGAGAATACATGGGAGGCCCTGGCTTTGATGGTAAGATGAGATGCTTCCAGTGCCTCTGTCTTGTTAAGTTGGCATCAATCACTGTCACTGGTGCGTTGGCTTGATGGCTCCTTGATGCTTTTGTAGGAGCCATGCTCAATGCTGTTAATCACTTACTGTGTTTTGCCATTTGATGTTGCTGGCAGTGAAGTTATCTCACTGCTTAGCAATGTTGCTGGTATTGTTGTTATCCTTTCTGCTTTCCCAGCTCAGGAACAGTTTGAACATGGATTCTGTGCCACCTGGATTTTTTTTTAAACAGTTTCAGATTCAATGTTGGAGTCTCAGTCTCGCCACTCTGGATTCTACGTACGAACGTGTACATGTCAGGTTTGCTGTCACAACAGCTCAGAAAGGATTCTGCCTTCTTGTTGATGTGTTCATCTCCACTGACCTATGCAGGGAGTTGCTGTCTGACTTCCATCTGCTCACTTAAAGGGAGTATCTTACTGACAGGTCTGATCTCCAGCATCTGCAGACTGCACTGTCTCCCTATCTAATACTTTCTCCCATTCAACACCCTCTGTGTTAATGATGGGAAACAGAAGTCAGGTGGCAAATCATACCGTCTGTATTTTTTTGTCACAAAGCATTTTGTGAAGTTTCTTTTGAACACCTTGACAAACCTTTCCATAAACCCGTGTCCTCTTGATGATCCTGAGCCTATAATATCAGTGAATTCCTTAATTTCTCTGCAAACCACCTGGGTCCCACTGTCACATATTACTCTCTTGAGAATCCTTTGCCCCAGTTAACAAAATCTGTGTTGTTTAGTGTTCTGAGGAAGGATCACGTGACCTGAAATGTTAACTCTGATTTCATTCCACAGGTACTGCCAGACCTGCTTAACTTTTCCGGCAATTTCTATTTTTGTTTCTGATTTACAGCATCTGCAGTTCTTTAGGTTTTTATTAAGAGTTACAAGTATCATCTCAACTTAAGTCTTTCAACATTCAGATTAAAAAGGTGACTGAGTAGTAATCTGCAACAACGAAATGCTGTTCTTGAATGGGTGTGAATGAGATCTCCCACAGTATGCTGTTGTCTGGGTAGATCTTCAATAACTGTCACCGCTTTCTATACTTTGGGCCCCCCTTACAATTAGAGACAGTTCTTCCACTGTCTTTGTAGAGGACTATCCAATATACAACTGATCTGGTTCTGAGCATTTCCCCATTTGCATATTTCTTTTATATATTATCTGGACAAGCCATTCCTGAATCATTTGCTGAGAAAGCATCTGTAACCCTTCAACTCTAAATATCCTGTTTCTAAAACAACTACATTTTAGTTCTGCTATATTCACAAGATGATGAAATTTTATCTTCTGCTGTGGTGACAACCACAGTAGGATGTCTACTTGCATTATCTCTTTTTGGTTTGTAATTGAAAGTGAAATCATAACTCTGAAGCCTCAAGATGAATTGTTGTAGCCTTGGTGGTGCTCCACACTGATTCTTCTTGCAGATCTGCTCCTGTGTACAATAACCACGCTGTACTATAAACTTAAATAACTCTACAGAGGCCAGTATCCTGTCACCAGCCCCCCCTTTATTTGCAGGTGGAGAGTCAGAGACACTGATCCAGCTCCCTCGAGTTAGCTCTCAGAGTGAACAGAACCTGTTTATTTTTTAAAAATTTTATTAAACAAATTACAAAACATTTACAGCTGTATACAACAGCAATTTTACAAGGGAGAGGAGCAGCAAAGCTCAACCCCAAACCCTACTGTTCAACCAGTTTACAGGGAGACGAGGACAAACCTCAAATCCCAGTTTCACATGTGACAAGACAGTGACAGTGACAGTGACAATGACATTTGTACATAAATGGACAATCCAGTTACATTAAACAGTGCATACAATGCAGACCCAGCAAGCCCCCGTCCCTCCCACCTTCCGACCACTCTAAGGCAGCCTGCCCCTACACACCTTCCGGCTCTCAGTCCACTCTATGCCCCGTCCAGGTCTTGGTCTGCCCTGACACACCTTTCGACCACTTCTAGGACAGCCCGTCCCGATTACCCCTTCTCGGGACGACAGCGCTCAGAATGGCCTACCCACCCTCCGGCTTTCGGGGCGATAGCTTTCAGGATGGCCCATGAGCCTCCCAGTTCACAGTAAGGCCTGCCAGACCCAGGGACATAAGACAGTGCAGGTGATAGACCCAAACAACACAAAACAGTTAATTACATAAAAACAGAGTCCTTTCTGGTCCACAGTCCAAATAAATAGAGTCTTCAAAATATAGAGTCCATTCCCAGGAATGGAGTCCACTCTAGTTTACGAGGTGCATTGTCCAAAATGGTGTCCACCACTAAAAAAAAGGGTCCACAACCAAGGGCAGTGTCTACTCCTGAAGGCAGCAAATACACACCCCACAGGTGTTCAGTCTCTGTGAAGTCTTGGCCCAGCCTTGGAAAACCAGGCCCACTCACAGGAACATAGTACAGGTGCAGTTAACACACAGGGGTTTGATCCACTCCTGAAGGAAAGGTATTCACCCAAATTCCAGGGTACAGCAAGTGCTCACCTCCCAGCAGTTCAATCTTCAGAGGCCCAAGCCCAGGGCTAGGCCTCCCCCCAGGAACAGCTCCTCTGGTGAAATGTATGTCTTCCACAAGGGCTCAGTACAAACACCAATAAAAAAAAGTGAAGACACATCCAAAAAAAATAAACAAAGGAAACTAGAGTCCAAGGGCTAAGCCCTACCACAAAATTAACATTTTACTCTTTTTGAGAAAAGGATAAAGAGAAAAGAGTAACACAGACTGTAACCAGCCAGTGAAACAACAATCCCCTAATGAGAACTGAGTTACACCTGAAACACATTATATGCATCAGGAGTTTAACAATCAGCCCTCACTAAAAGGAATGCCAGTTAACAAACTGGCTTACACAGCACTGCCCTCTGATGTGAAGGGCAGTGTTTGTCACTGGCCACCCGGGTGTTTTCCTATCTTCCTGGTGGTGGAAATTGAATAAAGATTCGTGCACTTTGTGTCTTTCACTGTGTCTCACACGTATACACACACTCCATGGGTGCTGGGGATAAAATAAGCACTACCGCACTTAGGTGGTAGTGTGGGGGTTAAGAAAAAAAAAACAAACTGGCTAAATAATTCAGCCAGTTCAGGAATCAGGTTTCCACCCCAGAAAAAGGGAGCAGAAACCAACTACAACAGTAACACACTGACTATAACACCAGCCAGCATAGAGTCAGTCCCCTAAACTGAGGAGACTCAATCTCCTGTTTTTTTAATTTTATTAAACAAGTTGCAAAACAGTTTACAAAAAACAGTTAGCATTTACAGCTGCATACAACAGCAATTTTACAAGGGAGAGGAGCAGCAAAACTAGGCCCCAAACCCTACCGTTCAACCAGTTTACAGGGAGATGAGGACAAACCTCAAATCCCAGTTCCACATATGACAAGACCGTGACAATGACATTCGTACATTAGACAATACTGCTACATACAAAAGTGCAGACAATACAGACCCAGCAAGCCCCCGTCCCTCCCACCTTCCGACCACTCTAAGGCAGCCTGCCCCTACCCACCTTCCGGCTCTCAGTCCACCCCATGCCCCTTCCAGTTCTTGGTCCACTCTGACACCTTTCGATCACCTCTAGGACAGCCTGCCCCGGTACCTGCCCCGGATGACAGCACTGAGGACAGCTACCCGCCTTCCAGCTCTCGGTCTGCCCCTATGTACCATTGGGCTCTCACCCACCCCGATGCGCCATCCGGCCAGTGGGCTATCCTGGCACACCTTCCGGCCACTTCTAGGACAGCCTGTCCCCTTCCCTGGGACGACAGCGTGCAGGGTAGCCCACAAGCCTTCCGGATCTCAGCCCGCCCCTATGCGCCTTCTGGCTCTCAGCTGCTCTGACACACCTTTTGACCACCTCTAGGACAGCCCGTCCCGATTACCCCTTCTTGGGACGACAGTGCTCAGAATGGCCTACCCACCCTCCGGCTCTCGGGGTGGCAGCTTTCAGGACAACCCACAAGCCTCCCAGCTCACAGTAAGACCTGCCAGACCCAG
Organism: Chiloscyllium plagiosum; assembly: GCF_037043375.1. Taxonomy (NCBI): domain Eukaryota; kingdom Metazoa; phylum Chordata; class Chondrichthyes; order Orectolobiformes; family Hemiscylliidae; genus Chiloscyllium; species Chiloscyllium plagiosum. The sequence goes on along the minus strand of NW_028270155.1, from coordinate 54,195,639 downwards.
GGATGCAAGACAGTGCAGGTAATAGCCCAACCACAATACAGTTGGTTGCTAAAAAACAGAGTTCTTTCTGGTACACAGTTCAAATGTAGAGTCTTCAGAATACAGAGTCCATTCCCAGGAATGGAGTCCACTCCAACTTTTGAGGTGCATTGCCCAAAATGGAGTCCAGTCCATACTGCAGAGTCCACTCCCAAAGGCAGCAAATGCACACCCCACAGGCGTTCAGTCTCCATGGAGCCCTGGCACATCCTTGCAGAGCAAGGGCCACTCACAGGAACAGTACATTTTAAAAGGTGCAGTTAACTCACAGGGGATTTTGGTCCACTCCTGAAGGCAAGATCTTCCCCAAAACTCCAGGATACAGCAACTGCTCACCTCCCAGCACACAGGTGTTCAATCTTCAGAAGCCCAGTCCCAGGGCTAGGCCTCCCCACAGGAACAGCTCCTCTGGTAAAAATGTATGTCTTCCACAGGGGCTCAGTCCAAACATCAATTAAAAAAAAGTGAAGACACCTACAAAACAAAGGAAACTAGAGTCCAAGGGCTAAGCCCGACCACAAAATTAACATTGTCCTTTTTCAAAAAGAGCAACACACAGGTTGTAACCAGCCAGTGAAACAACAATCCCCTGATGAGAACTGAGTTTCAGCTGAAACACATTGTTAAACTCCTGATGCACATAATCAGTCCTTGCTAAAAGGAACTGGCTAAATAATTCAGCCAGTTCAGGAATCAGGTTTCCCCCTCCAAAAAGAGGAAGCAGAAACTAACAGTAACATACTGATTATAGTACCAGCCAACACAGTCAGTCCCCAAAACTGAGGAGACTCAATCTCCTGTTTATTTTATTTTTCCTGTTTATAATATTTTATTAACAAATTACAAAACAGTTTACAAAAAAGTGAACATTTACAGCTGCATACAACAGCAATTTTACAAGGGAGAGGAGCAGCAAAGCTCAGCCCCAAACCCTACTGTTCAACCAGTTTACAGGGAGATGAGGACAAACCTCAAATCCCAGTTTCACATATGACAAGACAGTGACAATGACATTTGTACATAAAAACAATCCCATTACATAAACAGTGCATACAATACAGACCCAGCAAGCCTCCGTCTCTCCCACCTTCCGACCACTCTAAGGCAGCCCGCCCCTACCCACCCTCCGGCTCTGTCAACCCTATGCTCCTTCCAGTTCTCAGTCCACCCTGACACCTTCCGGCCACCTCTAGGCCAGCCCGTCCCCTTCCCTGGGACAACAGATTGCAGGGTAGCCCACAAGACTTCTGGATCTCAGCCCACCTCTACGTGCCTTCTGGCTCTCAGCTGCTCTGACACCTTTCGACCACCTCTAGGACAGCCTGTTCCGATTACCCCTTCACGGGACGACAGCGCCCAGAACAGCCAACTGACATTAGGGTGGCCTACCCACCCTCCGGCTCTCGGGGTGACAGCTTTCAGGACAACTCATGAGCCTCCCAGCTCACAGCAAGGCCTACCAGACCCAGGGACACACAAGACAGTGTAGGTGATAGACCCAGGAAACACCACAATACTGTTAAATTACCAAAAAAAAAGTCCTTTCTGGTACATAGTCCAAATCTATACAGTCTTCAAAATATAGAATCCATTTCCAGGGAGAGTCCACTCCAGTATTCAATGTTCAATGTTGGAAATAGAGTCCACTCCAAACTGCAGAGTCTGTTGCTAAAAACAGAGTCCACAACCAAGGGCAGAGTCCACTCCTGAAGGCAGCAAATGCACACCCCACAGCACACAGGTGTTCAGTCTCCATGGAGTCCTGGCCCAGCCTTGGAAAACCAGACCCACTCACAGGAACATAGTACAGGTGCAGTTAACTCACAGGGGTTTGGTCCACTGAAGGAAAGGTCTGTTGCCAAACGCCAAGATACAGCAAATGCTCACCTCCCAGCACACACACAGGTGTTCAATCTTCAGAGGCCTAGTCCCAGGGCCTCCCCACAGGAACAGCTCCTCTGGTAAAATATATGTCTTCCACACGGCTCAGTCCAAACACCAATAAAAAGTGAAGACACACAAAAAAACAAAGGAAACTAGAGTCCAAGGGCTAAGCCCTACCACAAAATTAACATTGTCCTTTTTCAAAAAGAGTAATACACAGGCTGTAACCAGCCAGTGAAACAACAACCCCCTAATGAGAACTGAGTTTCACCTGAAACACATTATGTGCATCAGGAGTTTAACAATCAGTCCTCACTAAAAGGAATGCCAGTTAACAAACTGGCTAAATAATTCAGCCAGTTCAGGAATCAGGTTTTCCCCTTCCAGAAAAAAAGGCAATAGAAATAAACAGTAACATACTGACAGTAACACCTACCAGCCAGCACAGAGTCAGTCCCCTAAACTGAGGAGATTCAGAATCTCCTGTTTATTTTTTTCCCCAGCATCTATAGTGTGTGTGTGTGTATATAGGTGTGAGACACAGTGAGAGACACAAGGTGTACGAATCTTTATTCAATTTCCACCACCAGGAAATCTACTGTTTATTTTTTTTCTTATTCTTTTTATAACCCCCACACTACTGCCTAACTGCAGTAGTGCTTATTTTTTCCCCAGCACCCATTGTGTGTGTGTGCAGGTGTGAGACACAGTGAAAGACACAAAGTGCACGAATCTTTATTCAATTTCCACCACCAGGAAGATAGGAAAACACCCGGGTGGCCAGTGACAAACACTGCCCTTCACATCAAAGGGCAGTGCTGTGTGATCAAAACAGTGAAGGGGAGGGTAGGGACTAAATCAAAATAGAATTGGAGGGAGAAATGATGCACTCCACTCCCTGACCCCCAAGATCTCCAGCTGAAAATGCGGGGCTAACAAGATAGCCACCCCGCCAGATCTGCGGGTGAGGTGACTCATGTAGACCCCCCCCTCGCCACTCCAGGAGCAAGGTGGCTTCGTCTCCCGGGGTAGTGTGGGTTTCTTGCAGGAAGCACACCGCATACCTCCCGTCCCGGAGGACCGAGAGGGTCTGGAATCTGCGCTGTAACTCCCTGCTGCCGTTGATGTTGAGGCTGGCTATAGTTGTCTTCATGTCGGAAGCGTTGTACAATTAACAAACCTATCTACATATTTACTGGGAGGACAGGGGAGGGGCACTGAAGTCCCTCACCCTCACCAGAAGTGCCCCCAGGACGTTCCTGACTCGCTTTCGCTCATTAATATCGAGCCCAGGCGCCTGGCGGGCAGCGTGGGCCAAGCAGTAAACTCTTTCAAAGGAGCTCCAGCGGTCGAGCGCCAGTTGGGCTCTATCCCGGCGACTCCGAGTTTCCTCGACAAATTCCCGGAGTTCCTCGAGGGGGATGAGGGGGAGATCGGTGGGGGGCACCTGGGATTTGAAAAATATCGCTACAGACAGAGTCCGTGTCGTCCCCGGTGTCCGCCACCGATCCCGAACCCTCCTCCGGGAGGTCGCCCTCGGTCACCGACCCCTCCCCCACCGAGAGGATGGGGGCTGGTCCGGCGCCGCCAACCGGCCTCAAACCCCCGGCGACCCCACCCCCTGGGTCACTGGCAGTACCTTCCTCGGCGCACCATTCCCAGAACGCCCCGAGTTCGGGTTGTCGGGCGGCAGAGGCTCAGGGCCCCGCTCCTCTCCCGACACCGGGACACCCGGCTCCTCAGGGAAAAGGTCCTCCCCCAGGAAAAGGTCATCCCCCAGGGCCAAGGCCCCCAGAAAAAACAGTCTGGGAGGGAGGAGCGAGGATAACACCTTCCTCCCCTCCACCGCTTGACAACCCAGCAGAGGGTCCTCTGTCATTGCCCACACCGTAGCCTGTGTGGTCGTTAAAGACCTCCCCAGGGGCCGGAGGAGTCGAGGCAGCAGAAGGCCCTGCTGTAGCCCCTGGGGGTTTGGGTTGGCCGGGCCACGGTGCGGGACAGTCACGAGGCACCGTTGGCTCGTCCACTGGAGAGGGGCAGCGCCACCAGTGCACGGCTGGAGTCTCGCTCTCGCTCGCTCTCTCTCTCTCTCTCTCTCTCTCCTCCAGGAGCCGGTGCCTCTTCCCCAGAGAGACCGGGGGGGGGGGGGGGGGTATGTATGGGCTTTCCCCTCCCCATCCGCCTCGGTGGTCATGGGGCCCGGGGTCCCTCCCCCCAGCCTTTCCCAGAATACGAATGGCTGGGGGAAGACAGGGGGCGTGGCCAGGGTGGGGAGGGTCAGCCGTGTCACTTCCTGCCCCACCCCTGGTTTATTAGGTGAGGGTGGGCGGGGCAGGGGCCGAGTTCCTTTTCCGGGGCCCGGAGACACGTTGCTGCAGGAGGTGGGGTACAGTTGTTCCCCCCAGGTTAGTGCCAGGGTGTGGCTGGTTGGAGCGGGATTCGGGCTCGGGGCCCCCGGGCCAGGTGTCACGGCACCAGGGGCAGGCGTTGAAGCCCGAGGGGTTTCTCCATCGGGGTGGGGGATAGATGTGGGGTCAGCGGGGTTAGGATCAGGTACGGGTTTGGGAGTTTGGGGGTCAGGGTTCCCACGCCAGGGCGATGCTGGCACGGCCGCAGGGGCATTGTCGTGCCAGGGCGGGGCAGGTCGTGGGCTAGGTTTCAGGGAAGGGGATAGGGTGGTCTCCCCGTGGGCGGGCCTGACGCTTCGCGTCTTCTTCGGCGCATTCTGGCCGGCCGGCCGTTCACCCCCCTCCCTGCCAGAGGCTGGAGCATCGGAAGCCTCCGGTGCTGGGGCTTGAGGTGTTGGCTTCAGGGGAGGGGGAGTGGGTGCGGCGGCACCACCATCAGCACGTGCTGGGTAGCCTTCTGGGTGGGGCAATTTTTACTTATGTGCCCCACCTCGCGGCACAGTTGGCATCACACGCCATCCAGAAGGCGCGGTAGGCCGCTCCCTCGTGGAGGATGGTGGAAGTGTCCTCGGTGACCTCCTCCCGGGCCAGGCAAATGAACACCTAGCGCCGGAAGGAGTATGTGTGTCGGAGGGCAGGGTCCTTCAGACCAAGCAGGAGCGGCTGGACACCTGACCGGATCTCCCCCAGGGTGTTGAGGTGGGGAAGAAGGAGCTTGCTCGAAATGAAGGGCGGGACGTTAGAGATCACGACCCTCTGGGCCGTAACCTCTAGAGGGTCAACGGGCAAGTGTGTCCCGCCCACAGTGAGCCCCCTCTCCACGGCCAGGTGGACCGCCTGCTCGGTCTTCAGGAAAAATACGGTGTTCCTGTACATCCGGGCCGCAGCAACGATGGCCAGTGGGCCGACCACACTAGCCATGGCCTTGCTGCAGGCCTCGATGGTCATGTTGGGGTGGGGATAGGCCTTGACCTCCAGGCGTTTGGTCAGGTGCCTGAAGGGAGCCGCGGCTGGGGCCGGGGTTGGGATAGCCGAGCCTAAGGGAGTGGCTACCCCGGCATAGGTGCAGCTGGGCCCGGCGACCTTTGGGCTCGCCATACTCTGCTGCTGTATATTGGTAGGCCCCAGGCAGCAGCAATGGAGGCGGGCCTCTGGCAGCACCAGTAGTGGGAGGTGCCCAAGGCGAATCCAGGCAGCGACGGAGGAGACCGGCCTCAAGCAACAGCAGTGGTGGAAGCAGGCCTCGGGCGATGCAAGGTAGGCTCTCGGTCGCAGTGGTGGGGGCAGACCTGTTGGGGAGAGTCCCCAAGGCAAGTTCCAGGCAGCCCCAAAATAGAGTCCCAGGCAGCGGCTGTGGGGAGGGGCCCCAAGGCGAGTCCCAGGCAGCGGTGGTGGAGGCAGGCCTCAGGCAATAGCAGCAGTGGAGGCAGGCCTCTGGCAAGTCCTAGGCATGCCCTTGTTTGCAGCAGCGGTGGGGGGCAGACCTGTTGGGGAGGGTCCCCAAGGCGAGTCCCAGGCAGCAGCAGTGGAGGTGGGCCTCTAACGACAGCAGCAGTGGCGGAGGTCCTGGAAGGGGCCCCACGGCAAGTCCCAGGCAGCAGCAGTGAGGCAGGCCCCAAGCAGCAACAGCTGAGGCAGGTCCGGGCGGGGTCCCAGAGCCCAGCAGTGGGAGTGGGACCCAGGTCAGCAGCAACACTGCTTTGACCTGGGTGAGGCCCAGGCTGCAGCTCCAAACGTAGGCCCCAGACTCTAAAGCTCTCACCTCCTTCTGCTTCTGCCTCTTCCTCTTCTCTCTCCTGATGTGGGACAGCTAGTCCAGGGACAGTCCCCTTCAAGGAGGAGAGTCCTTGCACGTGCGCACTCACTCACACTGATCCAACTCTCAAGATAGGCAAACACCCGCATGGCCAGTGACAAGCAGTGCCCTTCACATCAAAGGGCAGTGCTGTGTGATCAAAACAGTGAAGGGGAGGGTAGGGACTAAATCAAAATAGAGTTGGAGGGAGAAATGATGCCCTCCACTCCCTGCGGCGCCCACCTCTCCTTGAACAACTCCAGGGTGTTGGTCGACACCGCGTGCTCCTTCTCCAAGGACACCTGGGCCCTAACGTAACCGCGGAAGAGGGGCAGGCAGTCAGCCCTAACGACCCCCTCCACGGCCCGCTGCCTGGACCTGTTGATGGCCAGTTTGGCCAGGCCCAGGAGCAGACCCACGAGGAGGTCTTCAGACCTGCCCTCCTTCCTCCGTACCGGGTGCCCAAAGATCAGGAGCGTGGGACTGAAGTGCAGCCAAAAACAGAGGAGAAGGTTTTTCAGGAAATCAAAAAGGGAGTGCAAACGCCCACATCCAATATATACATGGTCCACGGACTCCACAGCGCCACAGAACAAGCAGTTGGGCTGGGAGTCCGTGAACCACCGCAATCTGCGGTTGCAGGGGACTGCTGCGTGCAGCACCCTCCACCCCAGATCCCCGAGAGAAAGGGGGAGGACTCCCGCGTAGAGAGCCCTCCACTGGGGATCCCCACCGCCCGGTGGCAAATGGGCACGCCAAGGCGTGTCTGGACGGTGGATGAGGGAGAAGAGGTGGATGGTGTGCAGCAGCAGTCGGTACAGGGCTCTTCGTTTTGTTTCCTTAAACAAAACAAAATTAAAATTTCGGAGGCGGCTCAGGTTGTGGGGCACAGGCTCCCGCGGGAAGTACGGGACCTTGGGGCCAATGTGAAATTCCGTCCGGGCTGGGGTGAGCGCGGACGGGATCCCACCGCACACCTGAGTGTCCTCCAACTGGTGCACTACGTCGGGTCAGAGCACCGCCGTTTTAAGGCGTTGGATGGCGGTGGCCACGTACCGGATGTCTACCGCTGCCCTGCTCGCTATGTCCTGCGGCAGCGTCCAGCCCAGGCCCCTGGCACCCAGCATGTCCCCGACCCTGGTCACCCTCGCCGCCGCGGCCCTCCCCTCCGACAGCCACTCGAACCCGCGAGTACGGAGGTGCGGATTCCTGAGCAACGGCTCCCTGACGACAGCCGCTACTCCAGCCGGAGGGTAGGCGCGACGCGTTTCGACCATGTTCCAGACAGTGATCAGGTCCTGGTAAAAGACAGGCAGCGTCTTGAGGGCGACCTCCAAACCGTCACGGTCGACGAACAGGAGCTGCGTGTCGTAGTTGAGGTTACGCACCTGGCGGAAAAAATACGTCGCCAGGGCGCACCACCTAGGAGGAGGCTCGACGTAAAGGTATCGCCGCAAGGTCTGAAGGCGGAACGTCGCGACCTGGGTGCGGACGCACACCAGCGACTGACCACCCTCCTCAATAGGGAGACTCAGAACCTGCGCGGCGACCCAGTGCATCTTTTTGTCCCAGAAGAAATCGATCAACGTTCTCTGGATGTCAGCGACAAAGCCAGGAGGAGGGACCAAAGTGACCAGCCGGTACCACAGCATGGCGGCCACCAGCTGGTTTATGACCAGCACTTGACTCCTGTAAGATAGCACTCGGAGCAGTCCTGTCCAGCGGCCTAGGCGAGCCGAGACTTTGGCCTGCAGCTCCTGCCAGTTAGCTGGCCAGGATTCCTCAGCCGGGCCGAGGTTGACCCCCAGGTAGAGGAGATGGGTGGTACTCCAGCTGAACCCCCGTAACTCCTCCGGCAGAGAATCCACCCGCCACGGGCCGACCAGTAGTCCGGAACATTTGGCCCAGTTGATCCTGGCGGAAGACGCCGCCGAGTACACGGCCTGGCACTCGCGCATCCTCCCCAGGTCAGCCGGGTCGGTGAAAGTGAGGAGCACGTCGTCAGCGTAGGCAGAGAGGACCACCCCCGTGCCCGCGCCGCGCAGAACCAGCCCCGACAACCTCCTCCGCAAGAGGCGCAGGAAAGGCTCCACGCACAGGGAATACAGCTGGCCGGACAGGGGGCAGCCTTGACGCACTCCTCTCCCGAAGTGAAGGGGCGCCGTCAGGGACCCGTTAACTTTAACCAGACACTCTGCGGCGGCGTACAAAAGTCGGATCCGGGCGACGAACTGCGTCCCGAACCCAAATGCCCTAAGAGTCGCGAGCAGGTACTCGTGATCGACCCTGTCGAACGCCTTCTCCTGGTCGAGAAACAGGAAGGTGATGGTCCATGCACGACACCTGCCGCGTGGAGGCCTTCGGAAAACAGGAGGCGTACGTCCGCGAAACTTACAGGCGGTCGATTCTGGACGCTCCGACCCCAGGCCTCACGAAGGTGAAGGCGATGGAGTCGGGATGGAGATTCCGCCAGACGTCCACCAGGTCGAAGGACTTGACCAAGTCCCCCAACCTCTTCCCCGACGCCCAGCCAGTGTGGGCACCGCCGTGGTCCCTGCCCTCGAGGACGCAGTTAAAATCTCCCCCGAGGACGACGCACTGGTTCTCGTCGATGGAAGCGAGATGAGCGGACACTTCTTCGAAGAAGCTTGCTTGCCCCGGCACGGCCAGGGGAGCGTAGACATTCACCAAGTGAAGCACCGCGCCCCCCAGCCGAACCGTCAGGTGAAGCAAACGGCCTGGCACTGGCTCCCTGACCCCCAAGATCTCCGGCTAAAAATGCGGGGCCAACAGGATAGCCACCCCGCCAGATCTGCGGGTGAGGTGACTCATGTAGACCCCCCCCCCCCCCCCCCATTCCAGGAGCCAGGTGGCTTAGGGGTTTTTTTGCAGGAAGCACAACGCATACCTCCCGTCCCGAAGGACCGAGAGGGTCTGGAATCTGCGCTGCGACTCCCTGCTGCCGTTGATGTTAAGGCTGGCTATAGTCGTCTCCATGTCGGAAGCGTTGTGCAACCACCACCAGTACAGATAACAAACCTATCTACATATTTACTGGGAGGACGAGGGAGGGGCAATGAAGTCCCTCGCCCTCACCAGGAGTGCCCCCAGGAAGTTCCTGACTCGCTTTCGCTCATTTATGTCGAGCCCAGGCACCTGGCGAGCAGCGTGGGCCGACCAGTAAACTCTTTCAAAGGAGCTCCAGCGGTCGAGCGCCAGTTGGGCTCTATCCCGGCGACTCAGAGTTTCCTTGACAAATTCCCGGAGTTCCTCGAGGGTGATGAGGGGGAGATCGGTGGGGGGCAGCTGGGACTCGAAAATGTCACTGCAGACGGAGTCCGCGTCGTCCCCGGTGTCCGCCACCGATCCCGAACCCTCCTCCGGGAGGTCGCCCTCGGTCACCGACCCCTCCCCCACCGAGAGGATGGGGGCTGGTCCGGCGCCGCCAACTGGCCTCAAACCCCCGGCGACCCCACCCCCAGGGTCACCGGCGGTACCTTCCTCGGCGCACCCCTTCCCGGAACGCCCCGAGTTCGGGTCGTCGGGCGGCAAAGGCTCGGGGCCCCGCTCCTCTCCCGACACCGGGACGCCTGGCTCCTCGGGGAAAAGGTCCTCCCCCAGGAAAAGGTCATCCCCCAGGGCCAAGGCCCCCGGAAAAACAGTCTGGGAGGGAGGAGCAAGGAAACACCCTCCTCCCCTCGGTCCTCCGTCGTCGCCCACACCACGGCCCTCGTGGTTGTTATGGTCCTCCCCAGGGGCCTGAGGAGTCGAGGCAGCAGGACGCCCCGCTGCAGCCCCTGGGGGTTTTGCTAAGCCGCGGTGCGGGACAGTCATGGGGCACCGTTGGCTCATCCCCTGGAGAAGGGCAGCACCGCCAGCGCGCTGCTGGAGTGTCTCTCCCCTCCAGGTGCCGGTGCCTCTTCCCCAGAGAGACCGGGGGGTATTTATTTTTTTTTTTTTTTTTTTTTTTTTTTTTGTGTGTGCAGGTGTGAGACACAGTGAAAGACACAAAGTGCACCAATCTTTATTCAATTTCCACCACCAGGAAGATAGGAAAACACCCGAGTGGCCAGTGACAAACACTGCCCTTCACATCAAAGGGCAGTGCTGTGTGATCAAAACAGTGAAGGGGAGGGGAGGGACTAAATCAAAATAGAATTGGAGGGAGAAATGATGCACTCCACTCCCTGCGGCGCCCACCTCTCCCTGAACAACTCCAGGGTGTTGGTGGACACCGCGTGCTCCTTCTCCAAGGACACCCGGGCTCTAACGTAACCGCGGAAGAGGGGCAGGCAGTCGGCCCTAACGACCCCCTCCACGGCCCGCTGCCTGGACCTGTTGATGGCCAGTTTGGCCAGGCCCAGGAGCAGACCCACGAGGAGGTCTTCAGACCTGCCCTCCTTCCTCCGTACCGGGTGCCCAAAGATCAGGAGCGTGGGACTGAAGTGCAGCCAAAAACAGAGGAGAAGGTTTTTCAGGAAATCAAAAAGGGAGTGCAAACGCCCACACCCGATATATACATGGTCCACGGACTCCACAGCGCCACAGAACAAGCAGTTGGGCTGGGAGTCCGTGAACCACCGCAATCTGCGGTTGCAGGGGACTGCTGCGTGCAACACCCTCCACCCCAGATCCCCGAGAGAAAGGGGGAGGACTCCCGTGTAGAGAGCCCTCCACTGGGGATCCCCACCGCCCGGTGGCAAATGGGCACGCCAAGGCGTGTCCGGACGGTGGATGAGGGAGAAGAGGTGGATGGTGTGCAGCAGCAGTCGATACAGGGCTCTTCTTTTTATTTCTTTAAACAAAACAAAATTAAAATTTCGGAGGCGGCTCAGGTTGTGGGGCACAGGCTCCCGCGGGAAGTACGGGACCTTGGGGCCAATGTGAAATTCCGTCCGGGCTGGGGTGAGCTCGGACGGGATCCCACCGCACACCTGAGCGTCCTCCAACTGGTGTACTACGTCGGGTCCGAGCACCGCCGTTTTGAGGCGTCGGATGGCGGTGGCCACGTACTGGACGTCTACCGCCGCCCTGCCTGCTATGTCCTGCGGCAGCGTCCAGCCCAGGCCCCCGGCACCCAGCACGTCCCCGACCCTGGTCACCCTCGCCGCCGCGGCCCTCTCCTCCGACAGCCACTCGAACCCGCGAGTACGGAGGTGCGGATTCCTGAGCAACGGCTCCCTGACGACAGCCGCTACTCCAGCCGGAGGGTAGGCGCGACGCGATTCGACCATGTTCCAGACAGTGATCAGGTCCTGGTAAAAGACAGGCAGCGTCTTGAGGGCGACCTGCAAACCGTCACGGTCGACGAACAGGAGCTGCGTGTCGTAGTTGAGGTTACGCACCTGGCGGAAAAAATACGTCGCCAGGGCGCACCATCTAGGAGGAGGCTCGACGTAAAGGTATCGCCGCAAGGTCTGAAGGCGGAACGTCGCGACCTGGGTGCGGGCGCACACCAGCGACTGACCGCCCTCCTCAATAGGGAGACTCAGAGCCTGCGCGGCGACCCAGTGCATCTTTTTGTCCCAGAAGAAATCGACCAACGTTCTCTGGATGTCAGCGACAAAGCCAAGAGGAGGGACCAAAGTGACCAGCCGGTACCACAGCATGGCGGCCACCAGCTGGTTTATGACCAGCACTCGACTCCTGTAAGATAGCACTCGGAGCAGTCCTGTCCAGCGGCCTAGGCGAGCCGAGACTTTGGCCTCCAGCTCCTGCCAGTTGGCCGGCCAGGATTCCTCAGCCGGGCTGAGGTAGACCCCCAGGTAGAGGAGATGGGTGGTACTCCAGCTGAACCCCCGTAACTCCTCCGGCAGAGAGTCCACCCGCCACGGGCCGACCAGTAGTCCGGAACATTTGGCCCAGTTGATCCTGGCGGAAGACGCCGCCGAGTACACGGCCTGGCACTCGCGCATCCTCCCCAGGTCAGCCGGGTCGGTGAAAGTGAGGAGCACGTCGTCGGCGTAGGCCGAGAGGACCACCCCCGTGCCCGCGCCGCGCAGAACCAGCCCCGACAACCTCCTCCGCAAGAGGCGCAGGAAAGGCTCCACGCACAGGGAATACAGCTGGCCGGACAGGGGGCAGCCTTGACGCACTCCTCTCCCGAAGCGAAGGGGCGCCGTCAGGGACCCGTTAACTTTAACCAGACACTCTGCGGCGGCGTACAAAAGTCGGATCCGGGCGACGAACTGCGCCCCGAACCCGAATGCCCGCAGAGTCCCGAGCAGGTACTCGTGATCGACCCTGTCGAACGCCTTCTCCTGGTCGAGAGACAGGAAGGCGCTCGGCAGACCAGCCCGTCGACAGAAATGGATCAGGTCCCGGACCAGGTGGACGTTATCGTGTATCCTCCGGCCCGGGACCGTGTAGGACTGGTCCGGGTGGATCATGTGGGCCAGCACGGAGGCCAGGCGAGAAGACAACACCCTGGCGAAGATTTTGTAATCCGTGCCGAGGAGGGAGACCGGACGCCAGTTCTTTAAGGAACGAAGGTCCCCCTTCTTTGGCAGCAGGACGATGACCGCCCTGCGCCAAGAAAGGGGCAGCTGTCCGGCATTTAAACACTCCCCCAGGACCTGTGCGTAGTCGCTCCCCAGGACGTCCCAGAACGCCCTGAAGAACTCCACAGTCAGCCCGTCCAGCCCCGGGGTTTTGCCCCTCGAGAGCCGGTCGAGGGCGCCGGTCAGCTCCTCCAAAGTGACGGGAGCGTCGAGCCTTCCGGCGTCCTCCGGGCCGAGCTGCGGCAGGTCCTCCCACAGAACTCTGCGAGCATCCTCGCTGGACGGATCCGGAGAGAACAGGGCTGTGTAATAGTTTCGGACGTGGGCCCTGACGCCCTCCGGATCCGAGACGAGGGACCCGTCGTCGGCCAGCAGCACAAGGAGCTGCTGACGGGTGCCACGCCTTTTTTCCAGCGAGTAGAAGAAGGGGGAGCCGCGGTCCAGGTCCTGGAGGAGCTGGATCCGCGACCTCACGTACGCGCCCCGAGCCCCGACGAGCTGCAGGTCCCGGAGCGCGGCCTTCTTCTCTTCGTACACCCCGCGCAGGGCCGGGTCCGCGTCGGGCTGACCGAGGCGTGACTCCAGGTCGAGCAACTCCCTCTCCAACTCCCCGATCCTGGATTTCCGCCTCTTCGTCGACCCCCTCGCGTACTCCTGACAGAAGACGCGGACGTGAGCCTTGCCCACGTCCCACCATAGCCTCAGGGAGGGGAAGCTTCCCCGCTTCCTTCTCCAGCCGGCCCAGAAGCGACGAAACGAGTCCCGGAACCGCTCGTCCTCCAGCAGCAGGTTGTTAAAGTGCCAGTACGCGGAGCCGAGCCTGGCGCCGAACGGAAGGAGTTCCGCCCACACCAGGTGGTGGTCCGTGCACGACACCTGCCGCGTGGAGGCCTTCGGGAAACAGGAGGCGTACGCCCGCGAAACGTACAGGCGGTCGATTCTGGACACTCCGACCCCAGGCCTCACGAAGGTGAAGGCGATGGAGTCGGGATGGAGATTCCGCCAGACGTCCACCAGGTCGAAGGACTTGACCAAGTCCCCCAACCTCTTCCCTGACGCGCGGTCAGTGCGGGCACCGCCGTGGTCCCTGCCCTCGAGGACGCAATTAAAATCTCCCCCGAGGACGACGCACTGGCCCTCGTCGATGGAAGCGAGATGAGCGGACACTTCTTGGAAGAAGCTCGCTTGCCTCGGCCCGGCCGGGGGAGCGTAGACGTTCACCAAGTGAAGCACCGCGCCCCCCAGCCGAACCGTCAGGTGAAGCAAACGGCCTGGCACTGGCTCCCTGACCCCCAAGATCTCCGGCTGAAAATGCGGGGCCAACAGGATAGCCACCCCGCCAGATCTGCGGGTGAGGTGACTCATGTAGACCCCCCCTCGCCACTCCAGGAGCCAGGTGGCTTCGTCTCCCGGGGTAGTGTGGGTTTCTTGCAGGAAGCACACCGCATACCTCCCGTCCCGAACGACCGAGAGGGCCTGGAATCTGCGCTGCGACTCCCTGCTGCCGTTGATGTTGAGGCTGGCTATAGTTGTCTCCATGTCGGAAGCGTTGTGCAACCACCACCAGTACAATTAACAAACCCGTGTATATATTTACAGGGAGGACGAGGGAGGGGCACTGAAGTCCCTCGCCCTCACCAGGAGTGCTCCCAGGAAGTTCCTGACTCGCTTTCGCTCATTGACATCGAGCCCAGGCGCCTGGCGGGCAGCGAGGGCCGACCAGTAAACTTTCTCAAAAGAGCTCCAGCGGTCGAGCGCCAGTTGGGCTCTATCCCGGCGACTCCGAGTTTCCTCGACAAATTCCCGGAGTTCCTCGAGGGGGATGAGGGAGAGATCGGTGGGGGGCACCCGGGACTCAAAAAAGTCACTGCAGACGGAGTCCGCGTCGTCCCCGGTGTCCGCCACCGATCCCGAACCCTCCTCCGGGAGGTCGCCCTCGGTCACCGACCCCTCCCCCACCGAGAGAATGGGGGCTGGTCCGGCGCCGCCAACCGGCCTCAAACCCCCGGCGACCCCACCCCCAGGGTCACCGGCGGTACCTTCCTCGACGCACCCCTTCCCGGAACGCCCCGAGTTCGGGTCGTCGGGCGGCAGAGGCTCGGGGCCCCGCTCCTCTCCCGACACCGGGACGCCTGGCTCCTCGGGGAAAAGGTCATCCCCCAGGAAAAGGTCGTCCCCCAGGGCCAAGGCCCCCGGAAAAACAGTCTGGGAGGGAGGAGCGAGGATAACACCCTCCTCCCCTCCACCGCTCGACGACCCAGCAGAGGGTCCTCCGTCGTCGCCCGCACCACGGCCCTCGTGGTCATCGAGGTCCTCCCCAGGGGCCGGAGGAGTCGAGGCAGCAGGAGGCCCTGCTGTAGCCCCCAGGGGTTTGGGCGAGTCGGGCCGCGGTGCGGGACAGTCGAGGGGCACCGTTGGCTCGTCCCCCGGAGAGGGGCAGCGCCGCCGGCGCGCTGCAGGAGAGTCCCTCCCCTCCAAGGGCCGGTGCCTCTTCCCCAGAGAGACCGGGGGGGATTTCTGGGCCTTCCCCTCCCCGCCCGCCTCGGTGGTCATGGGGCCCGGGGTCCCTCCCCCCAGCCCTTCCCGGAATACGAATGGCTGGGGGAAGACAGGGGGCGTGGCCAGGGTGGGGAGGGCCAGCCGTGTCACTTCCTTCCCCACCCCCGGTTTATCAGGTGAGGGCGGGCGGGGCAGGGGCCCGGTTCCCTCTCCGGGGCCCGGAGACACGGCCGTTGCAGGAGGCGGAGCAGCGGTGTCCTCCCCCAGGTTAGTGCCAGGGCGTGGCTGGGTTGGGCAGGGCTCAGGCTCAGGGGCCCCCGGGCCTGGTGTCACGGCGCCAAGGTCAGGCGTCAAAACCCGAGGGGTTTCTCCATCGGGGTGGGGAGTGGGTGTGGGGTCAGTGGGGTTAGGATCAGGTAAGGGTTCGGGAGTGTGGGGGTCAGGGTTCCCGCGCCGGGGCGACGCTGGCACGGCCGCAGGGGCATTGTCGTGCCGGGGCGGGGTAGGTCGTGGGCTAGGTGTCGGGGAAGGGGATAGGGTGGTCTCCCCGTGGGCGGGCCTGACGCGCCGCGTCTTCTTCAGCGCCTTCTGGCCTGCCGGACGCTCACCCCCCTCCCTGCCAGAGGCTGGAGCATTGGGAGCCTCTGGCTTAGCCTCCGGTGCCGGGGCCTGTGGTGTTGACTTCGGGGGAGGGGGAGTGGGTGCGGCGGCACCACCATCAGCCGTCGGTGTGGGCTGGGCGGCTTTCTGGGTGGGGCAGTTTTTTCTAATGTGCCCCACCTCGCGGCACAGGTGGCACCGCACGCCGTCCGCCGTCCAGAAGGCGCGATAGGCCGCGCCCTCATGGAGGACAGTGAATGAGCCCTCGGTGACCTCCTCCCGGGCCAGGCAAATGAACACCTGGCGCCGGAAGGAGTAAACGTGTCGGAGGGCGGGGTCCTTCAGACCGAGCAGGAGCGGCTGGACACCCGACCGGATTTCCCCCAGGGTGGTGAGGTGGGGGAGAAGGAGCTCGCTGGCAATGAAGGGCGGGACGTTAGAGATCACGACCCTCTGGGCCGTAACCTCCAGAGGGTCGACGGGCAAATGTGTCCCGCCCACAGCGAGCCCCCTCTCCACGGCCAGGTGGACCGCCTGCTCGGTCCTCAGGAAAAATACGGCCTTCCCGTACATGCGGGCCGCAGCGACGATGGCCAGTGGGCCGACCACACTAGCCATGGCCTTGCTGCAGGCCTCGATGGTCATGTTGGGGTGGGGATAGGCCTTGACCCCCAGGCGTTTGGTCAGGTGCCTGAAGGGGGTCGACGTCGCAGCCGGGGTTGTGGGAGCCGAGCCCAAGGCAGCGGCTACCCCGGCGTAGGTGCGGCTGGGCCCGGCGACTTTGGGGCTCGCCATATTCTGCCGCTTTGTACTTCGGCCCCAGGCAGCGGTGGAGGTGGGCCCCTGGTAGCAGCAGTGGTGGAGGGGCCCGAGGCGAGTCGCCAGAGGCAAGTCCCAGGCAGCGACAGCGGTGGCAGAAGCGGACCTCGGGCGAGTCCAAGGTAAGCCCTCGGTCGCAGTGGTGGGGGCAGACCTGTTGGGGAGAGTCCCCGAGGCAAGTCCCAGGCAGCCCCAAAGTCGAGTCCCAGGCAGTAGTGGTGGAGATGGGCCCAAGGCGAGTCCCAGGCAGCAGCGGTGGAGGCAGGCCTCTGGCGAGTCCTGGGAAGTCCCCTCGGTTGCAGTGGTGGGGGCAGACCTGTTGGGGAGGGTCCCCAAGGCAAGTCCCAGGCAGCCCCAAGCCGAGTCCCAGGCAGCAGTTGCGGAGGCAGGCCTCAGACCACAGCAGCAGCGGTGGAGGTCCCGGGAGGGGCCCCAAGGCAAGTCCCAGGCTGTATTGGAGGCAGGCCCCAAGCAGCAACAGCCGAGACAGGTCCGGGCAGAGCCCCAGAGACCTGCAGTGGCGAGGCCTAGGCCACAGCTCCAAGACCAGGAGCCAGACCAAAAAGGCTCCCACCTCCTGCCTTTCTTCTTCTTTTCTTTTTTTTCTTCCTTCCTTCGGCGATAGCGGAGGAGAGTCCCAGCACACAGACAGTTACTCACTCCCGCCGGCGCGCTGCAGGAGAGTCCCTCCCCTCCGAGGGCCGGTGCCTCTTCCCCAGAGAGACCGGGGGGTATTTATGGGCCTTCCCCTCCCCACCCGCCTCGGTGGTCATGGGGCCCAGGGTCCCTCCCCCCAGCCTTTCCAGGAATACGAATGGCTGGGGGAAGACAGGGGGCGTGGCCATGGTGGGGAGGGTCAGCCGTGTCGCTTCCTACCCCGCCCCCGGTTTATCAGGTGAGGGCGGGCGGGGCGGGGCGGGGCAGGGGCAGGGGCCCAGTTCCCTCTCCGGGTCTCGGAGACACGGTCGCTGCAGGAGGTGGAGCAGCGGTGGTTCCCCCAGGTTAGTGCCAGGGTGTGGCTGGGTTGGGCAGGGCTCGGGCTCGGGTGCCCCCGGACGAGGTGTTACAGTGCCAGGGGCAGGCGTTGAATCCCGAGGGGTTTCTCTATCGGGGTGGGGAGTGGATGTGGGGTCAGGGTCAGGTACGGGTTCGGGGGTTTGAGGGTCAGGGTTCCCGCGCCGGGGCGACGCTGGCACGGCCGCAGGGGCATTGTCGTGCCGGGGAAGGGCAGGTCGTGGGCTAGGTGTCGGGGAAGGGGATAGGGTGGTCTCCCCGTGGGCAGGCTTGACGCGCCGCGTCTTTTTCTGCGTCTTCTGGCCGGCCGGACGCTCACCCCCCTCCCTGCCAGAGGCTGAAGTGTTGGAAGCCTCTGGTTTCGGTGCCGGAGCTGATGGTGTTGACTTCGAGGGAGGGGGAGTGTGTGTGGCGGCACCACCATCAGCTGTTGGCATGGGCTGGGCAGCCTTCTGGGTGGGGCAGTTTTTCCTTATGTGCCCCACCTCGTGGCACAGGTGGCACCGCACGCCATCTGCCGTCCAGAAGGCGCGGTAGGCCACGCCCTCATGGAGGATGGTGAAATTGCCCTCGGTGACCTCCTCCCAGGCCAAGCAAATAAACACCTGGCGTCGGAAGGAGTAGATGTGTCGGAGGGCAGGGTCCTTCAGACCGAGCAGGAGCGGCTGGACCCCTGACCGGATTTCCCCCAGGGTGGTGAGGTGGGGAAGAAGGAGCTCACTCGAAATGAAGGGCGGGACATTTGAGATCACGACCCTCTGGGCCGTAACCTCCAGAGGGTCGACGGGCAAATGTGTCCCGCCCACAGTGAGCCCCCTCTCCATGGCCAGGTGGACCGCCTGCTCGGTCTTCAGGAAGAAGACGGCCTTCCCGTACATCCGGGCCGCAGCGACGATGGCCAGTGGGCCGACCACACTAGCCATGGCCTTGCTGCGGGCCTCGATGGACATGTTTGGGTGGGGATAGGCCTTGACCCCCAGGCGTTTGGTCAGGTGCCTGAAGGGGGTTGACGTTGCAGCCGGGGTTGGGACAGCCGAGCCCAAGGCAGTGGCTACCCCGGCGTAGGTGCGGCTGGGCCCCGTGACCTTCGGGCTCGCCATACTCTGCTGCTGGACGTTGGCAAGTCCCCGGCAGCGGTGGCGGAGGTGGGCCTCCAGCAGCAGCAGTGGTGGAGGTTGTAGGGAGGGGCCAAGGCGAGTCCCAGGCAGTGGTGGAGGAGGCAGGCCTCAGGCGACAACAGCAGTAGAGACAGGCCTCGGGCGAGTCCTAGGTTGGCCCTCAGTCGCGGCTGTGGGGGCAGACCTGTTGGGGAGGGTCCCCAAGGCAAGTCCCAGGCAGCCCCAAAATTGAGTCCCAGGCAGCAGCGGTGGAGGTCCTGGGGAGGGGCCCAAGGGAGGGGCCCAGGCAGCGGTGGTGGAGGCAGGTCTCAGACAACAGCAGCAGTGGAGTTAGGCCTCTGGCAAGTCCTGGGCAGGCCTTTGGTCGCAGCGGTGTGGGGGCAGACCTGTTGGGGAGGGTCCCCAAGGCAAGTCCCAGGCAGCCCCAAAATTGAGTCCCAGGCAGCAGCAATGGAGGTGGGCCTTCAGCAGTGGCAGTGGTGGAGGTCCTGGGAGGGGCCCCAAGGCAAGTCCCAGGCAGCAGCAGTGAGGTAGGCCCCAAGCAGCAACAGCTGAGGCAAATCTGGGCGGGTCCCAGAGTCCAGCAGTGGGAGTGCTGGTCTCTTCTTCTTCTTCTCCTTCTTCTTTCTTCCTTCCTCTCTCTCTCTCTCTGTAGGGCAGCTGGACCAGGGATAGTCCCCTTCAAGAGGAGCCCTTGCACATACACTCTCAATAGGCAAACACCAGGGTGGCCAGTGACAAACACTGCCCTTCACATCAAAGGGCAGTGCTATGTGATCGAAACAGTGAAGGGGGAGGGTAGGGACTAAATCAAAATAGAATTGGAGGGAGAAATAATGCACTCCACTCCCTGCGGCGCCCACCTCTCCCTGAACAACTCCAGGGTGTTGGTCGACACCGCGTGCTCCTACTCCAAGGACACCCGGGCCCTAACGTAACCGCGGAAGAGGGGCAGGCAGTCGGCCCTAACGACCCCCTCCACGGCCCGCTGCCTGGACCTGTTGATGGCCAGTTTGGCCAGGCCCAGGAGCAGACCCACGAGGAGGTCTTCAGACCTGCCCTCCTTCCTCCGTACCCGGTGCTTAAAGATCAGGAGCGTGGGACTGAAGTGCAGCCAAAAGCAGAGGAGAAGGTTTTTAAGAAAATCAAAAAGGGAGTGCAAACACCCACACCCAATATATACGTGGTCCACGGACTCCACAGTGCCACAGAACAAGCAGTTTGGCTGGGAGTCCGTGAACCACCGCAATCTGCGGTTGCAGGGGACTGCTGCGTGCAGCACCCTCCACCCCAGATCCCCGAGAGAAAGGGGGAGGACTCCCGCATAGAGAGCCCTCCACTGGGGATCCCCACCACCCGGTGGCAAATGGGCACGCCAAGACGTGAAATCTCCTGTTTATTTTCTTTTTTTTAAATTTTTTTTTCTCTTTAATAATTTTTTTAAAATTTAAATCTCCTGTTTATTTTTTTTCTTTTCTTTTTTTCTTTTTTTTCTTTTTTTTTGTGTGTGTGCAGGTGTGAGACCCCTCCTGTTTATTTTTTTTTCCTTTAACCCCCACACTACCACCTAAGTGCGGTAGTGCTTATTTTATCCCCAGCACCCATGGTGTGTGTGTGCAGGTGTGAGACAGAGTGGAAGACACAAGGTGCACGAATCTTTATTCAAATTCCACCCCCAGGAAGATAGGAAAACACCCGAGTGGCCATTGACAAACACTGCCCTTCACATCAAAGGGCAATGCTGTGTGATCAAAACAGTGAAGGGACACCATTTTATTTATTTTTTTTATTTTCTTTTTTTTTTCTTTTTTTGTGAGGGGGAGGGTAGGGACTAAATCAAAATAGAATTGGAGGGAGAAATGATGCACTCCACTCCCTGCGGCGCCCACCTCTCCCTGAACAACTCCAGGGTGTTGGTCGACACGCGTGCTCCTTCTCCAAGGACACCCGGGCCCTAACGTAACCGCGGAAGAGGGGCAGGCAGTCGGCCTTAACGACCCCCTCCACGGCCCGCTGCCTGGACCTGTTGATGGCCAGTTTGGCCAGGCCCAGGAGCAGACCCACGAGGAGGTCTTCAGACCTGCCCTCCTTCCTCCGTACCGGGTGCCCAAAGATCAGGAGCGTGGGATGAAGTGCAGCCAAAAACAGAGGAGAAGGTTTTTAAGGAAATCAAAAAGGGAGTGCAAACGCCCACACCCAATATATACATGATCCACGGACTCCACAGCGCCACAGAACAAGCAGTTGGGCTGGGAGTCCGTGAACCACCGCAATCTGCGGTTGCAGGGGACTGCTGCGTGCAGCACCCTCCACCCCAGATCCCCGAGAGAAAGGGGGAGGACTCCCACGTAGAGAGCCCTCCACTGGGGATCCCCACCACCCGGTGGCAAATGGGCACGCCAAGGCGTGAAATCTCCTGTTTATTTTCTTTTTTTAAAATTTTTTTTTCTCTTTAATAATTTTTAAAAAATTTAAATCTCCTGTTTATTTTTTTTTTTTAAAAAATTATTTTTTTTAAATTTTTTTAATATAAAAATTTAACCCCCACACTACCACCTAAGTGCGGTAGTGAACACTCCAGTTTATATTTTTTTTTTTTTTCCTTTTTTTTAAATTTAACCCCCACACTACCACCTAAGTGCGGTAGTGCTTATTTTATCCCCAGCACCCATGGTGTGTGTGTGCAGGTGTGAGACACAGTGAAAGACACAAAGTGCACCAATCTTTATTCAATTTCCACCACCAGGAAGATAGGAAAACACCCGGGTGGCCAGTGACAAACACTGCCCTTCACATCAAAGGACAGTGCTGTGTGATCAAACAGTGAAGGGGAGGGTAGGGACTAAATCAAAATAGAGTTGGAGGGAGAAATGATGCACTCCACTCCCTGCGGCGCCCACCTCTCCCTGAACAACTCCAGGGTGTTGGTGGACACCGCGTGCTCCTTCTCCAAGGACACCCGGGCTCTAACATAACCGCGGAAGAGGGGCAGGCAGTCGGCCCTAACGACTCCCTCCACGGCCCGCTGCCTGGACCTGTTGATGGCCAGTTTGGCCAGGCCCAGGAGCAGAACCACGAGGAGATCTTCAGACCTGCCCTCCTTCCTCCGTACCGGGTGCCCAAAGATCAGGAGCGTGGGACTGAAGTGCAGCCAGAAACAGAGGAGAAGGTTTTTCAGAAAATCAAAAAGGGAGTGCAAACGCCCACACCCAATATATACATGATCCACGGACTCCACAGCGCCACAGAACAAGCAGTTGGGCTGGGAGTCCGTGAACCACCGCAATCTGCGGTTGCAGGGGACTGCTGCGTGCAGCACCCTCCACCCCAGATCCCCGAGAGAAAGGGGGAGGACTCCCACGTAGAGAGCCCTCCACTGGGGATCCCCACCACCCGGTGGCAAATGGGCACGCCAAGGCGTGAAATCTCCTGTTTATTTTCTTTTTTTAAAATTTTTTTTTCTCTTTAATAATTTTTAAAAAATTTAAATCTCCTGTTTATATCTGTCAGTCAGGGCTCCCCGATTGGACCAGATTAACTGCCCCAATCTGGGAATTTATATTTTGTCAAGACTACTTGGCTTAACCTCATTAAAATCACATGTAACCTTCCTCTATAGATACTTACTGACATTACTGTCACTGAAACCCCTGCTATCAACATCCTGGAAGTTACCATTGACCAGAAACTGAACTGGACCTGCCCTATGAATATTGTAGCTACAACAACTAGTGATGGGGTCTGTGGCATGATGGTAGTATACCCTACCTTTGCACAGAAGGCCAGGGTTCAAGTTCCACCTATTCTAGACATGTGTCCTAACATGACAAAATAATCTACAAGGGCAGGTCAAAGGCTATGAATCCTTCAATGAATAGTTTACTTCCTGACTCCCCAAAAGCTATCTGCCACTGACAGGGCACATGTCAGGTGGGTGATGGAATATTCCCTACTTGCCTGGATGGGTGCAGCTCCAATAACACTCAAGAAGCTTGCCATCATCCACAACAAAGCAGCCCGTTTGATTGGCACCACATCCACAAACATCCACTCCCTCCACCACTGATGTACAGTAGCAGCAGTATGTACCATTTACAAGATGGACTGCAGGAATTCACCATGGCTTCTTAAACAAAAGCATCCAAAACCACAGCCACTACCATATAGAAGGTCTAAGGTAACATGATGTGTGGCAATATCACCAAGCCATCTACCGACCTGACTTGGAAATATAACACTGGGTTAAATCTTGGAACACCCTCTCTAACAGCTTCGTGGACCTACCTACAGCAAAGCGACTGCAGTAGTTCAAGAAGGCAGCTCACTCACCACCATCTTTCCAAGGAGAAAGTGAGGCCTGCAGATGCTGGAGATCAGAGTCGAGAGTGTGGTGCTGGAAAAGCACAGCAGGTCAGGCAGCATCTGAGGAGCAGGAGAGTCAGTGTTTTGGGCATAAGCCCTTTTTTACTCCTGATGAAGGGCTTATACCCGAAACATCAACTCTCCTTGGGTGCTGTCTGAGCTGTTGAGCTTTTCCAACACCATGCTCTTGACTCACCACCTGTTCAAGGGCAATTAAGAACACACACCAAATGCTGACCCAGCCAGTGAAGTGCATACCTTGGAATGAATCAAAGTAGGTGTGGAAATGTGCACATCCACGAGTTCCATGCTAGCATTCCTGGTTTCCTTTGATGTTACAGCTTTCGATGGAAATGCCGTTGGATTTCACTCTTGCACTATGGTTGCTCCTCATCCTTTTGTAGAAAGTGGAAACTTTAAGAGTGACAGGTTTCTTTTTTTATCACCTGCAAATCATATTTCCTCATGTATTACTTCCATGGATTTCTCCTGTGACTCTGACCACAGAGTATGCAGCAACTTCTTCCATAAACTCTTGTAAGTTTATAGTGTGTCCTGGCAGGATTTATGAAGGAACACATGTACTGGATCAAACCGAGGGAATTTCTCACATCCTTCTTGTTTCTTGGAGCTTCCGTGTCAGAGATGGCCATGACTGTTTCAGGATTTGAGTCAATTCTATCAGTTGTGGATAACGTATTGAGCATCTATATCCCATCGGCTTCTAAATGTGGTTGTCTGTATTTAGCTTGATTCCAGCTTTCTTGGGTCTCTCCATGGCTTCCCGTAGCTGGAGGTCACAATTTTTTAACCTACCCTGTAGAGTTGGATAACATCTCTTTCATTATGGAATTAGATAGTGATTCCTGTTTTATATTTGATTAAAAACATTAGGAACCAGGCAAATTCCTAGCTCTCCAATTGGCTTTTCTCTCACGGTGATGGCATTTATCTATAGGCTCTGTGGACCGTGTTGAATATCTAGGTGGTAAAAACAATGACTGCAGATGCTGGAAACCAGATTCTGGATCAGTGGTGCTGGAAGAGCACAGCAATTCAGGCAGCATCCGAAGACAGGCAAAATCGACGTTTCGGGCAAAAGCCCTTCATCAGGAATAAAGGCAGAGAGCCTGAAGCGTGGAGAGATAAGCTAGAGGAGGGTGGGGGTGGGGAGAGAGTGGCATAGAGTACAATAGGTCAGTGGGGAAGGAGATGAAGGTGATAGGTCAGGGAGGAGAGGGTGGAGTGGATAGGTGGAAAAGGAGCTGGACAAGTCCGGACAGGTCAGGGGATCGAGTTGCTGGAGGTTAGAAGCTAGGATGAGGTGGGGGAAGGGGAAATGAGGAAACTGTTGAAATCCACATTGATGCCCTGGGGTTGAAGTGTTCCGAGGCAGAAGATGAGGCGTTCTTCCTCCAGGCGTCTGGTGGTGAGGGAGCGGCGGTGGAGGAGGCCCAGCACCTCCATACCCTCGGCAGAGTGGGAGGGGGAGTTGAAATGTTGAGCCACTGGGCGAGTTGGTTGATTGGTGCGGGTGTCTCGGAGATGTTCCCGAAAGCGCTCTGCTAGGAGGCGCCCAGTCTCCCCAATGTAGAGGAGACCGCATCGGGAGCAAAGGATACAATAGATGATATTAGTGGATGTGCAGGTAAAACTTTGATGGATGTGGAAAGCTCTTTTGGGGCCTTGGACAGAGGTGAGGGGTGTGGGCGCAGGTTTTACAGTTCCTGCGGTGGCAGGGGAAAGTGCCAGGATGGGAGGGTGGGTCGTAGGGGGGCGTGGACCTGACCAGGTAGTCACGGAGGGAACGGTCTTTGCGGAAGGCGGAGAGGGGTGGGGAGGGAAATATATCCCTGGTGGTGGGGTCTGTTTGGAGGTGGCGGAAATGTCGGCGGATGATTTGGTTTATGCGAAGGTTGGTAGGGTGGAATGTGAGCACCAGGGGCGTTGTGTCCTTGTTGCGGTTGGAGGGGTTGGGTCTGAGGGCGGAGGTGCGGGATGTGGATGAGATGCGTTGGAGGGCATCTTTAACCACGTGGGAAGGGAAATTGCGGTCTCTAAAGGAGGAGGCCATCTGGTGTGTTCTATGGTGGAACCGCTCCTCCTGGGAGCAGATACGGCGGAGGTGGAGGAATTGGGAATACGGGATGGCATTTTTGCAAGAGGTAGGGTGGGAAGAGGTGTAATCCAGGTAGCTGTGGGTGTCGGTGGGTTTGTAGAAGATGTCAGTGTCAAGTCGGTCGTCACTGATGGAGATGGAGAGGTCCAGGAAGGGGAGGGAGGTGTCAGAGATGGTCCAGGTAAATTTAAGGTCAGGGTGGAATGTGTTGGTGAAGTTGATGAATTGCTCAACCTCCTCGCGGGAGCACGGAGTGGCGCCAATGCAGTCATCAATGTAGCGGAGGAAGAGGTGGGGAGTGGTGCCGGTGTAATTACGGAAGATCAACTGCTCTACGTAGACAACAAAGAGACAGGCATAGCTGGGGCCCATACGTGTGGCCATGGCTACCCCTTTGGTCTGGAGGAAGTGGGAGGATTCAAAGGAGAAATTGTTAAGGGTGAGGACCAGTTCGGCCAAACGAATGAGAGTGTCGGTGGAGGGGTACTGTTGGGAACGTCTGGAGAGGAAAAAACGGAGGGCTTGGAGGCCCTGGTCATGGCGGATGGAGGTGTAGAGGGATTGGATATCCATGGTGAAGATGAGGCGTTGGGGGCCGGGGAAACTGAAGTCTTGGAGGAGGTGGAGGGCGTGGGTGGTGTCTCGAACGTATGTGGGGAGTTCCTGGACTAGGGGGGATAGGACAGTGTCGAGGTAGGTAGAGATGAGTTCAGTGGGGCAGGAGCATGCTGAGACAATGGGTCGGCCAGGGTGGTCAGGCTTGTGGATCTTGGGAAGGAGGTAGAACCGGGCAGTGCGGGGTTCCCGGACTATAAGGTTGGAAGCTGTGGGTGGGAGATCTCCTGAGGTGATGAGGTTCTGTATGGTCTGGGAGATGATGGTTTGGTGATGGGGGGTGGGGTCATGGTCAAGGGGGCGGTAGGAAGAGGTGTCCTCGAGTTGGCGTTTGGCTTCAGCGATGTAGAGGTCAGTGCGCCAGACTACCACTGCGCCCCCTTTGTCCGCTGGCTTGATGGTGAGGTCAGGATTGGAGCAGAGGGATTGGAGGGCTGCGCGTTGTGAGGGTGAGAGGTTGGAGTGGGGGAGGGGGGTCGACAGGTTGAGGCGGTTAATGTCCCGGCGGCAGTTGGAAATGAAGAGGTCGAGGGTAGGTAATAGGCCAGCGCGGGGTGTCCAGGTGGATGTAGTGTGTTGGAGGTGGGCGAAGGGGTTCTCGGAAGGTGGGCGGGAGTCCTGATTATGAAAGTAAGCTCTGAGGCGGAGGCGACGGAAGTGTTGTTCGATGTCACGGCGTGTATTAAATTCATTGATGCGTGGACTGAGGGGGACGAAGGTGAGTCCTTTGCTGAGGACTGATCGTTCGTCCTCAGTGAGGGGGAGGTCTGGGGGGATGATGAAAACTCGGCAGGGCTGGGAGCTGGGAGCTAGTGTGGGTGTAGAGCTGGGAGTGGGGTCGGAGCCAGTACCTGGAGTGGGTGTGATGGTGGGGGAATGGGGGTAGAGTCATGAGCAGGGGTAGTGTTCCCCTCGGGGTTCTGGGGGGTGGGGATAGTGACAGTGGGGTCTGTGGGAGGCGTGTCAGCAGAATGCAGGTGAGTGGCGCTGGTGGGGTCGGAAGTGGTGGCAGACACGGCAGTAGGGGTGGCGGAAGTCACTGAGCGTGTGGCATCGGCGATGATGTGAGGGCCGGAAGTGGCTGTGGGAGTGGCCATGATGGGGGCAGAAGTGACATCATCAATCAGCGTGGGGGTGGTAGCTGCATCAGCCGCATGGCTAATGGCGTTTCCGAGGCCAGGGGAATCTTCTGGAATGTTCAAGGAGCGCTGGTTATGGAGCTGGGTAGATAAAAGTTTGTTGTACTTACAGTTTTTGATGTTTGAGATGGAATTGAAATACTGTTTGTTGAGAGTATGAATTCTCCTGAGGATGTAGTACAGAGTGGGTCCTTTGCAATTCTGAGAGAGTGTGGCCCTCAGCTGAGGCAGGGCAGACTGTAGAGAGGTTAGGTACCGGCGCATTGCTGCAAGCGTGGAGCGGAGGATCTTGATGGAGAACCGTTGCTGGTGTTTTTGAATCTGTAATCTGTACTGTTTGTCCTGTTCGGGTCCGAACTCTGCTGGTTTAAAGGTGGTCCGGAGTCCGTGTGGGGTGAGTTGGTTACGGAGACAGGCACTGAGGAAGCAAATGTGGCTGTGATAGCGAGTTTGTTTCAGGACATGGTTGAAGAGCTTCAGGGCTGAGGAAATGACCTGGGAGTTGCAGTGAGAGAGAGACTCCCTGAGATTCTTGTAGAGAGAGGAGGAAAACTTCTTCAAGGCAGGCATCCTTGCAAGAGGATTCGCAGTAGGGTTAAAATCAACGAGGTAAAAACAATGACTGCAGATGCTGGAAACCAGATTCTGGATCAGTGGTGCCACTCTGCCGAGGATATGGAGGTGCTGGGCCTCCTCCACCGCCGTTCCCTCACCACCAGACGCCTGGAGGAAGAACGCCTCATCTTCCGCCTCGGAACACTTCAACCCCAGGGCATCAATGTGGATTTCAACAGTTTCCTCATTTCCCCTTCCCCCACCTCATCCTAGCTTTTAACCTCCAGCAACTCGATCCCCTGACCTGTCCGGACTTGTCCGACCTGCCCAGCTCCTTTTCCACCTATCCACTCCACCCTCTCCTCCCTGACCTATCACCTTCATCTCCTTCCCCACTGACCTATTGTACTCTATGCCACTCTCTCCCCACCCCCACCCTCCTCTAGCTTATCTCTCCACGCTTCAGGCTCTCTGCCTTTATTCCTGATGAAGGGCTTTTGCCCGAAACGTCGATTTTGTCTGTCTTCGGATGCTGCCTGAATTGCTGTGCTCTTCCAGCACCACTGATCCAGAATCCGTGTTGAATATCTGCCTGACTTCCATCTATCAGAGCACTCTTTTTGAAGCTTTCTTTATGTTCTTGGGTACTTGATATGAGGATTGCTCACTGGTCTCAGAGCTGGGTCAATGTTGATGTGATATTCAAAATTTTGGAATCATCCGATCGAGTTCAACAAACACTCTGGACACATTTGCTCCAGACTTTCATTGCTTCTGATTAGAAATGTAATTCCGATTACATTTTCAATAGGTGTTCTATTTTATCTCTGAACATTGCCTCTTCTCCCTTGTGGTTCACTGAGAGAGGCTGCAAACTCTTTGCAAGTGCTCAATTCCAGGAAAAGAGAATAAATGAAAAAAAGCACCCTGATCTATGCATACTTATAACTGTTATACCCCTGAGACCCTGATCTGACCCAACAATGCCCTCTTCTCCCAAGACACCATACCCCCTGCTACTGGACCTGACACATCGCTCTATACCTGAGACCCTGCCCCTTCTGGGATCAACCCACGTACCCCACCACCCATTGAACCAGGATCCCAAGCCCCTTTTCCCTCAGTGCTGGATCAATATCTCGGCTTTGCATCCTATCCCCTGCTCTGGATTTGATAGCCATGTGCCCCATTCAGTTGCAGGTCTCAAGCGACGAAGTGTGTAACTGGACTTCCGGCAGGAGGTGGTGACCAAGCAGGGGAGCTTGAGCAGTCAAATAGACACTTTTTGGAAGAAAGGGTGTCTTTGGGAGAAGGAAGCCTCGTGGAGAGAGGGACAGACAGACAGACAAAAGGTTTCCGCCCCCGGATCCGAACAACAAAATACTCTGTTTCTTAATAGTGTCGTAATTTTCCTTCACATTTTCAAAGACCTGATCACGGAGGCATAAAGAATCCAGGCTTTGTTAAGTTTGAGCAGCCTATCTGTTTAAGTCTCACATTACAATAAGGAATTGGATGTACAGTTGGCTTGATGGTAGAAGGCAGAGGGTAACAGTAGAAGAATGCTTGTCGGACTGGAGGCCTGTGACTAGTGGTGTGCCTCAAGGGTTGGTGCTGGGCCCATTGCTGTTTATTATCTATATCAATGATTTGAACGAGAATGTGCAAGGCATGATTAGTAAGCTTGCAGATGACACTAAAATAGGCAGTATCGTGGACCTTGACCAGCTGGGGAAGTGGGCTGTGAAATGGCAAATAGAGTTTAATATATGCAAGTGTGAGGTCTTGCATTTTGGAAAGTCAAATCAAGGTAGGAGTTTCATGGTGAATGGTACGGCCCTAAGGAGTGTAGTGGAACAGAGGGACCTTGGAGTTTAGGTCCACGGTTCTCTGAATGGAACAGGACAGTGAAGAAAGCTTTAGGCACACTGGCCTTCATCAGTCAGGGCCTTGAGTGTAGGAGGTGAGAAGTTATGTTGCAGTTGTACAGGACATTAGTGAGGCCACACTTAGAGTATTGTGCTCAGTTTTGGTCACCTTGCTATAGGAAGGATGTTATTAAACTTAAGAGTGCAGAAAAAAATTTACAAGAATGTTGCTAGGTCTCAATGGTCTGAGTTATAGGGAGAGGTTGGACAAGCTAAGACTGTTTTCTTTACAGTGTAGGAGATTAAGGGGGATCTTGTAGAAGTGCATGACATCATGAGAGACATGGAAAGGGGGAATGCACTCAGTCTATTTCCGACAGTTGGGGAATCGAGGACTAGAGGGCTATCAGTTTAAGGCTAGAGGGGAAAGAATTAAAGGGAACCTGAGGGGCAACCTTTTCACACAGAGGGTGGTATGTATCTCGGGGCAACGTGGTGGCTCAGTGGTTAGCACTGCTGCCTCACAGCACCAGGGTCCCAGGTTCGATTCCAGCCTCGGGCAGTCTGTCTGTGTAGAGTTTGCACATTCTCCCCGTGTCTGTGTGGGTTTCCTCCGGGTGCTCTAGTTTCCTCCCGCAGTCCAAACATGTGCAGGTCAGGTGAATTGGTCATGCTAAATTGCCCATAGTGTTAGGTGCATTAGTCAGAGGGAAATGGGTCTGGATGGGTTACTCTTCGGAGGGTCGGTGTGGACTGGTTGGGCCGAAGGGTCTATTTCCACACCTTAGAGAATCTAATCAAATCTATATGGAATGAGCTGCCAGTGAACGTGGTTGGGGCAGGTACATTAACAACATTTAAAAGGCATTTGGATAAATACATGGATAGGAAAGGTTTAGACGGAGATGGGCCAAGTGCAGGGAAAAGGGGTGAGCATTTTGGCTGGCATGGACCAGTTTGGGCCAAAGGGCCTGTCTCCAAGCTATAGGACTCTCACTCTATGACACTAAATGAGACTGATTATTGTAACTGACTCAAGAATTTTAATCGTAGGCCATTGAGTTTCACTGACAGGTTAGATGAACGTTTCCTCACTGTGCAGGATAAATAACATGCTTGCAATTCAATTCTAGTTAATACAATTTTAGAAATATCAGTGCAAAGTACTAAGATTCTGAAATTGATTAAAACAAAGTCTTAAGGTAGAGGCCTGTTTCCACCCCTCACCTCTAACTGGTGTAGGATTGAGAAACGTAGGGTGTGGTTTGTTGACTATTAGGTCTGTGTGTTCCTAAGGTTCCTGCTAGGCCTGGTCATGGTTATAGGTGGTACCTAATGCCTGGATCTGGGTCTAGCAAGCCTCCACATACAGGAGGACAAGCACAGAACAGACAGAACATCAACAGGCAGCTGTCCCAGTTCAGTACCCAGAGCCCATTTCCGATAATTTGCTGGTCATATCCACTGGCTACTACAGTGTATGCAAAACACACTGAGGCTGTCGCCCCAGTCTGCCTGATTATTGTTGAGACATTGGAACTGGATGGCAACATGACATGGAATCAAATGAAGATTCACTTTACCCCATGCCATTTGCAACTCACTATCCTTAACGAGGGTAGTGAAGGAGGTGCTTAATATGCCTGCCTTTATTGGTCAGAGCATTGAGTACAGGAGTTGGGAGGTCATGTTGCAGCTGGACAGGACATCGATTAGGCAACTTTTGGAATAATGCATTCAATTCCAGTCTCCCTGTAATAGGAAAGATGAGAAACTTGAAAGGGCTCAGAAAAGATTTGCAAGGATGTTTCCAGAGTTAGAGGGTTTGAGCTATAGGGAGAGGCTGAATAGGCTGGGGCTGTTTTCCCTGGAGTGTCGGAGACTGAGGGGTGACCGTATGAAGGTTTAGAAAATCATGAGGGGCATGGATAGGAGAAATAGAGGAAGTTTATTCCCTGGGGTGGGGGAGTCCAGAACTAGAGAGCAGAGGTTTAGGGTGAGAGGGGAAAGATTTAAAAGAGACCTAAAGGGCAACTTTTCCACACAGAGGGTGGTGCGTGTATGGAAAGAGCTGCCAGAGGGAGTGGTGGAGGCTGGTACAATTACAACATTTAAAAGGCACCTGGATGGGTATATGAATAGGAAGGGTTTGGACGGATATGTGTCAAATGCTAGCAAATGGGACTAGATTAATTTAAGATATCTGGCTTGCATGGGCAAGTTGGACTGAAGAGTCTGTTTCCGTGCTGTACATCTCTATGACTCCATGACAAGGAGCTCAATGAGCTGATGGGAGGACTCATTGTAGCCCAGGAAGGGATTCCACCCAACAACCATGGGTTAATGCCTAGGAAAACTGGACAAGGTCAAAAGACACAACCAGTAAAACAAAATTGGGAGGGAAGGACCTTGCAATTTGTGGAGCTGGAGCAGTATAATGGACACTTCATCTGTGATTCAAGGATGACCTCCTTATAGGTCCTGATCACACTGCCTCTCCAATCAAAATGCACAGGTGTAATCTTGGAATTTTTTGCCCCTTCATTGAGCTTACAGGCTATTAGTGAGGTTTCCGGGTTGAATTCCCCTGAAACCCCTGTATGTTGAATCCTGGTACTTATAAAAACTGATGTTGTGTCTTGGATGACCATGCTGAGGGATAGCATGGTCAATGAGAAATAGGAGGAGGCTGAGGAGGGATCCTGAGGAGATATAACAGTGCAGAAGCAGGAAGAGAGGCGATTACAAGTTTTTTCATTATGTGTTGCTTATATTACAGTAGCCAGTGGATATAACCAGCAAGTTATAGGAAATTGGCTCTGGGCACTGTCGTGAACTGGGACAGCTGCATGTTCATGTTCTCCCTGTTCTGTGCTTGTCCTCCTGTATGTGAGGCTTGCTAGGCTCAGATCCAGGTGTTGGGTACTACCTATAGCCATGTCCAGGCCGAGCATAAAATGGGGTGGGTTTGGCAACCTTAGGAACACACAGACTTAATGGGCAACAACCCAGACCCTTTGTTTCTCAATCGTACCCGGGTTAGAGGTGAGGATTGGAAACAGGCCTCTACCTTGAGGCTTTGTTTTAGTCAATTTCAGAATCATAGTACTTTGCCCTGATATTCACAGGATGGAGGCATTGTTGGCTAGGTGAGTATTTGTTTCCCCTCCATAATTGCCCTTGAGAGGGTGGTAGTGAGCTGTCTTTTTCAACCACTGCAGCTGATATGAGTTCGGTAGATCCAAAGTGTTGTTAAGAATCATAGAATCCCTAAAAGTCCACACCGACCCTCTGAAGAGTATCCCACCCAGTCCCATTATCCCTACCCTATTACTCTACATTTCCCCTGACTAATGCATCCAGCCTACATATTCCTGAATACTATGGGTAATTTAGCATGGCCAATTCAGCTAACCTGCATATCTTTGGACTGTTGGAGGAAACCAGGGCACCTGGAGGAAACCCACACGGACACGGGCAAAATGTGCAAACTCCACAGAGACAGTCGCCCGAGGTTGGAATCAAACCCGGGTCCCTGGCGTTGCCATTCTAAGGGCATTTCAGGATGAAAGTATATCATTTGGTTGTTTGGAAGAGAAGTGGATGAGCCAGCTGAATGTGAAACTTGATGAACGCAGTGCTACCATTAGTGGTACAGTGACAGCATACCAGGAAACCTGGGCTCAAATTGTACCTGTTCCAAAGTTGTGTCACAGCATCTCTGAACAAATCTACCTGCCGGATGACAGGAGAGAGGCTTTGAAGAAGGCAAGTTTACCTTTGTCATACCCACATAAGATGCCATTTGAGACTTTGAAAAATGCTGTAGTTAACTGGAGTGATGGATTATGCTGTATTCACAACCCTCTGTAGTTTCTTACAGTCCTGGGCAGAGCAGTTGCCATCCCAAGTTGTTGTGCATCCCGATAGAGTGTTTTCTGTGGTGCATCTGCAAAAGGTGGTGAGGGTCCTTATAGATATTTCCTTATCCTCCTGAGGAAGTAGAGGAAGTTGTGCCTTCTTAACCATTGCATCAACGTGGGTGGTCCAGGACAGATTGTCGGTGATCATCACTCCTAGGAACTTAATGCTGTTGACCCTCTCTATCTCAGCTCTGTTGGTGTAGATAGGGGCGTGCCCTCCACTTTGCTTCCTGAAGTCAGACCAAATGTAAACTCAGGGCATGTTTTGCTGAGTATCTCAGCCAGCCGACTGGACCTCCCAGTCACTGCCCATTTCAATTCTTCTTCCCAATCCCTTTCTGACATGACCATCCTTGGCATCCTGCATTGCCACAACGAATCAAACCGCAAATTGGAGGAACAATACATCTTCTGCCTGGGTGGCCGACAGCCCGAAGGACTCAGCATTGAGTTCTCCAATTTCAAGTAACCTCCCTCCCCATCCCCGACTCCCTTCCCAGCCCCATCCTCTCCCTTCCACTCCTCCCAACCACCAATTGGATTCATTCCTCCCATTGACCAACTAGATTGTACCCTCTACCTGTCTTCACCTATCCCCACCTCACCACCCTGCCCCTGCCTACTCCTTTATCTGCAGCTCCCCCCACACCCACCCCCAGTCCACCACCTGATGCTGCCTGGCTTGCTGTGTTCTCCCAGTCTCCTGCCTGTCTCTCCTGAAGTCAATGATCAGCTCTTTACTTTTGCTGAGGGAGAGACTGTTATCATTACACCATGCACCAAGCACTCTATCTCTTTCCTGTGTTCTTTCTCATCATTGTTTGATATCCAACCAACAACGGTGGTGGCATCAGCAAACTTGTTGGGGTTCGGACAAAATTTGGCCACACAGTCATGACGTGTACTTGGAACACAACAAGGGGCTGGGTACGCGGCCTTCCAGGACACTGCTTGCTGTCTCTGGGTCAGGAAGTTAAGGATCCAGTTGTGGAAGGTGGAGCAGAGACCTAGATCCCAGAGTTTGGAGATTAGTTTGGTTGAGATTATAGTATTGAAGGCAGAGGTGTAGTCATTAAGTAGAAATTTGCCTTGTCACGATAGGGAAGAGAGATGGCAAAGGGATCTTGCACAACTAATGAAGGAACTTAGACAATTGCTTCCTTTTCACAGCTTGCTCCATATTCTGGTAATTAATTTCAACTCCATAATTTCAGAAGTGTTGTTTTAAGGAGGTGGGGGAGGGGCAGAGGTGAAAAGTAATTCTGGAGAGCGTCTGTCTACCTGATAGTCGAAATGGAATTCAACTCTTCATCTCCGGAACAGAACGCTATTGATATGAGTCTGGAAGAGAAGATTGTGATGGGCTTTGCTCTCAGCATGGTCTTTCTTGTGGGAATGCCGGGAAACTTCATGGTGATCTGGACAATCCGGAGCCACATTAAAAAACGCTCTGCGACCATCCAGCTGGTGTTGAACCTGGCGCTAGCCGATCTCCTCACCGTGCTGATAGTGCCAGTCATTATCTATGAGATTACCGCCGAGTGCTTGCCCGCTTCTCTCTCCTGGATGCCAAAAACGACAACCTACCTCCTCCTGGTCTTCATGTATGTCAGTGTGTTCACAATCACGGCGATAAGCGTCCTGCGACTGCTGGCTGTCCTGCACATATTCACTCTGCAGGACTTGCAGAGGCGAGCAACCACTGAGAAGATCATTGCTGCTCTCTGGGCTGTAGCTCTGCTTTCTGCTGGCCCCGCGTTTACAGGCTCCCAGTTACACCAAGGCTGTGCGGAGAAATTCGGCTTGCGGCACGAAGCAGCTTATATTTTGGGGAATCTGTTGGGCTTTGACATTCCCTTAATTGTAATGTGTCTCTGTTACGCACTTGTAGTGAGAAGATTAAAGCAAATGGCCTTCAGAACCAAAAGGAGAGGCGCAGTGCTACTTATGAGAGTTCTGGTGGCCTTCATACTCTGCTGGCTTCCCTGGAACATCACTAATGTCCTGCTCATCTGTTCTTATCACACAACTGGCCACACCAGAGAGGCATTACTCAAAACCGTTTCAGACTTGAAAGCTTTCACGACAATTTTAGCCTTTGTCAACAGCTGCATCAACCCCATTCTCTATGCATTCACTTTCCAGAATTTTCAAATCGGATTCAAGATGTCCAATATTGCGAAGCTCTTTGAAGAAATGAACAGCAGTTTCAAGGAGAAATCGGACAAATCAGCAGTTGACTTGGCAGAGCAAAGTACTGCACTAAATAAATGATTTTCGGCTCCAATTCGGGCATCAATGCTCAGGGATCAGTCTTCCTGAATGCTTCTTCGTGGATAAAGACGCTGTAAAAAGCAAGGGCTAGGATGCCATTTTCAGCCAATGAACTAGGTTTGGGTAAAGGATTTGCTGTTTAAGATTATATATACATGATTCTCTTTTCTTGAGTACCCTGCTACCTTCCCCCCATGCCTCTAGAGCAGACTACTATTGTTTCTTTTAAACTACTTTGTTTGCAGCTTTCGTAGGTAAATATTGTCTGTATCCGACTTGCTGTGGTTGGTGGGTTCAGCTGCCTAGACCGTGAGAGTATTGTACAAAACGATGCCAATGGCATTGAGTTCCATCCCTGTCCAGGCTGTACAAGTTCACAGAGGGCTGCTCCCTTATCCACATCCTGATGAGGAGTGGCAGCCTCAAGCTATACAACCACTGATCTTTCACCAATAGGGTGGCATGGTGGTTAGCACTGCTGCCTCAAAGAACCAGGGACCTGGGTTCAATTCCAGCTTGGGACAACTGTCTGTGTGGAGTTTGCACATTCTCCCTGTGTCTGTGTGGGTTTCCTCCGGGTGCTCTGGTTTCCTCCCACAGTCCAAAGATGTGCAGGTTAGGTGAATTGGCCATGCTAAATTACCCATAGTTCTTATTAAATTACTCATATTTCTTATGACTGCTCCTCACTTGCTCATCCAATTAATTTATACTGTACTGTACCTTAATTTTACAGCAATCATCCAGAAAATCTCAGCACACCAGATTACTTCCAACTCTTGAATCCCAAACTCAATGGAGCATCACATGCTGAGGGGTGACCTAATAGAGGTTCATAAAATCATGAGGGGTATTGATAGGATAAATAGACAAAGTCTTTTTCCTGGGGTGGGAAGTCCAGAACTAGAGGGCAGAGGTGTAGGGTGAGAGGGGAAAGATTTAAAAGGGACTTAAGGGACAACGTTTTCACACAGAGGGTGGTACGTGTATGGATTGAGCTGCCAGAGGTACAATTACCACATTTAAAAGGGATCTGGATGGTTATATGAATAGGAAGGGTTTAGAGGGATATGGGTCAAGTGCTGGCAAATGGGGCGAAATTAATTTAGGATATCTGGTCAGCATGAAGGATCTGTTTCCATGTTGTACATCTTTGAGTTTATGACCCGAGAAGGTTGACTGTTTCCAGTACCGTTAGTAGAACATGCATTTCTTCAGTGCAAATTGGCTATAATGCGAATCGAAGAATTTTGACCATTATTTGTAGAACGCAGACTTTTCTTAACTGCATTGGCTATCACGCAATCCTGGCCCCATTAGTTTAAATGGCGTTGTTATTATGTGATTTTCCTATAAAACGGGATTGCAAGGGAAGTGAACTATCATGTTGTATCAGAACCAACTATATTCTGATGTTCATTTCAGCTCCACATTAAACAATAGTTATCTTTTCAATGATGGCGTATTATTAACTGGATGAATAAAAACATCTGGTCAGAGTGAAGTTAAACTATCTGGTGCTTGGGGAGAGAAGATTCCCTTACTGAATGGGTTCCTTATATTCTGTAACACAGAGGAGAGCTGGTGCAGGACGTTAGGTGCAGAGATTGGCATTCATGTTCAGAGAATCTGTCAAAACTGAGCTGCTGCAGCACCTGTTGTATTAAGAAGTCATTATAATAAAAAAAATAATTTGATCAGAGTCTCTTTAATAAATCATCAAGTGAAATTTGAGAAAAAGTGCCTACATTGTAGGGTCAATGGTTAGATACAAAATGAGTGACAATAGACAATAGGTGCAGGAGTAGGCCATTCAGCCCTTCGAGCCTGCACTGCCATTCAATATGATCATGGCTGATCATTCCGAATCAGTATCCTGTCCCTGCCTTATCTCCATAACCCTTGATTCCACTATCTTTGAGAGCTCTATCCAACTCTTTCTTAAATGAATCCAGAGACTGGGCCTCCACTGCCCTCTGGGGCAAAGCATTCCACACAGCCACTACTCTCTGGGTGAAGAAGTTTCTCCTCATCTCTGTCCTAAATGGTCTAACCCGTATTTTTAAGCTGTGTCCTCTGGTTCGGCATTCACCCATCAGCGGAAACATGTTTCCTGCTGCCAGAGTGTCCAATCTTTTAATAATCTTATATGTCTCAATCAGATCCCCTCTCAGTCTTCTAAACTCAAGGGTGTACAAGCCCAGTCGCTTCAGTCTTTCAGTGTAAGGTAATCCCGCCATTCCAGGAATTGATCTCGTGAACCTACGCTGCACTCCCTCAATAGCCAGAAGGTCTTTCCTCAAATTTGGAGATCAGAACTTCACACAGTACTCCAGGTGTGGTCTCACCAGGGCCCTGTACAGCTGCAGAAGCACCTCTTTGCTTCTATACTCAATTCCTCTTGTTATGAAGGCCAGCATGCTATTAGCCTTCTTCACTACCTGCTGTACCTGCATGCTTACCTTCATTGACTGGTGTACAAGAACACCCAGATCTCTCTGTACCTAAATTGATTCCATTGAGGTAGTTATCTGCCTTCCTGTTCTTACCACCAAAGTGGATAACCATACATTTATCCACATTAAACTGCATCTGCCATGCATCTGCCCACTCACCTAACTTGTCCAGGTCACCCTGTAATCTCCTAACATCCTCATCACATTTCACCCTGCCACCTAGCTTTGTATCATCAGCAAAGTTGCTAATGTTATGGCTGATACCATCTTCTATATCATTAACATATATTGTAAAAAGCTGCAGTACCCCACTGGTCACTGCCTGCCATTCCGAAATGGAGACGTTTATCACTACCCTTTGTTTCCTATCAGCCAACCAATTCTCAATGCAATCTAGTACTTTGCCTCCAATACCATGCGCCCTAATTTTACTCACTAACCTCCTGTGTGGGACTTTATCAAAAGCTTTCTGAAAGTCCAGGTACACTACATCTACTGGATCTCCCTCGTCCATCTTCAGAGTTACGTCCTCATAAAATTCAAGAAGATTAGTCAAGCATGATTTCCCCTTCATAAATCCATGCTGACTCTGTCCTATCCTGTTACTACTATCCAGATGTGCCGTAATTTCATCCTTTATAATAGACTCCAGCATCTTTCCCACCACTGAGGTCAGACTAACTGGTCTATAATTTCCTGCTTTCTCTCTCCCACCTTTCTTAAAAAGTGGTATAACATTAGCCACCCTCCAATCCTCAGGAACTGACCCCGAATCTATCGAACTCTGGAAAATAATCACCAACGCATTCACGATTTCCCAAGCCACCTCCTTCAGTATCCTGGGATGTAGACCATCAGGCCCTGGAGACTTATCAACCTTCAGACCTAACAGTCTCTCCAACACCAAATCCTAGCAAATATAGATTCCCTTATGTTCAGGTCCTTCAGCCACTGTTACCTCAGGGAGATTGCTTGTGTCTTCCCCAGTGAACACAGATCTGAAGTACCCATTTAATTCTTCTGCCATTTCTTTGTTCCCCATAATATATTCCCCTGTTTCTGTCTTCAAGGGCCCAATTTTAGTCCTAACCATTTTTTTGCCTTGCACATACTTAAAAAAGCTTTTACTATCCTCCTTTATATTATTGGCCAGTTTACCTTCGTACCTCATTTTTCCTCTGCGTATTTCCTTCTTAGTAATCCTCTGTTGCTCTTTAAAAGCTTCCCAGTCCTCAGTTTTCCCACTTATCTTTGCTATGTTATATTTTTTCTCTTTTAACTTTGTTTCTTAACTTCCCTCGTCAGCCACGGCCGCCCATGCCTCCTCCTGGGATCTTTCTTCCTTTTAGGAATGAACTGATCCTGCAACTTCTGCATTATACACAGAAATATCCGCCATTGTTCCTCCACGGTCATCCCTGCTAAGGTATTGCACCATTGAACTTTGGCCAGCTCCTCCCTCATAGTTCCATAGTTCCCTTTATTCAACAGAAGTACTGTCACTTCCGACTGTACCCTCTCCCTCTCAAATTGCAGAATGGAGCTTAATGTATTATGGTCACTACTTCCCAATGGCTCCTTCACTTCGAGGTCTCTGACCAATTCTGGTTCGTTACACAATACCAGATCCAGAATTGCCTTCTCCCTGGTCGGCTCCAGCACCAGCTGCTCTAAGAATCCATCTCTGAGGCACTCCACAAAGTCTCTTTCTTGAGGTCCAACACTATCCTGATTCTCCCAGTCTACCTGCATGTTAAAATCCCCCATAACAACTGTAGTAACATCTTTGCGACAGGCCAATTTCAGCTCCTGATTTAACTTACATCCGACATCCAGACTACTGCTTGGGGGCCTGTAGATGACTCCCAAGAGGGTCTTTTTACCCTTAGTATTTCGCAGCTCTATCCACACTGACTCTACATCCCCTGACTCTAGGTCCCCCCGTGCAATGGACTGAATAACCAACAAGGCCATCCCACCCCCTCTGCCCGTCAGTCTGTCCTTACGATAGCACGTGTATCCTTGAATATTCCTTTCCCAGGCCCTGTCCACTTGAAGCCACGTCTCAGTTATCCCCACAATATCGTATCTGCCAATTTCCAAAAGAGCCTCAAGCTCATCCATCTTATGTCTAATGCTTCGTGCATTCATGTATAGTATTTTTAATTTGTTACTGCTCTCACCCTTCCCATCAACCCCTATTTCACTCAACCTTACAGCATGATCCCTTTCCAAGTTTTCTGCCTCGTTGATACAGTTGTCTTTCTTGACTTCTCTTGTTCTAACTTTCCCTTCAATTTCCTTTTTAAACATCCAGTTTGTCCCCTCCCCCCCGCTAGTTTAAATGTAGCGGTGCTGCAGTAGAAAACCTGCCTGCCAGAATGCTGGTCTCTAACCTATTAAGGTGCAAACCATCTCTCTTGTAGAACTTATGCTTACCACAAAATATACCCCAGTGATCCAAGAAGTTAAATCCTTGCTTCCTGCACCAGTTCCCCAACCACACGTTCAAGTCCATTATCTCCCTGTTTCTGGCCACACCAGCCCGAGGAATTGGAAGCAAACCGGAGTGGCACATTTTAAGTTATGAGGATATAGTTATTGATGTTGCACTATGTTTTTTGTTCATTCATCTATCTTATGAAAATAAAACTTATCTTTTGATTGAAAACCTTTTCTGGGGATGGTGTTTATTCAGCCTACTTCTCAAAGAGAGGAAGATCATAGGGTTTCACATATACAGTCCGATTGGCCAATTGGATATCCAGTAGTCCCAGTGAGAGCTAGTGGGAGAACTGGCTACTGCTGTCCCCATGGATTGTACAGAAGATGAGAAACTCAGACAGCTAAAGAATGGCAGATCAAATTTCCTGTTGTGATCTCTGCATTTTCTCATTATTTATATGAATATTGGAAAAGAAAGATTCATTCCAGTCATGGGTATCATGAGGCCTGACACTGAAAGTGGCCAATGATACCAACCCTGAGAAACCAGGTCCATGGGATTAATTTGCTAAAAGGTGACTGGAATTTACTTATTCACTCA
Organism: Chiloscyllium plagiosum; assembly: GCF_037043375.1. Classification (NCBI taxonomy): domain Eukaryota; kingdom Metazoa; phylum Chordata; class Chondrichthyes; order Orectolobiformes; family Hemiscylliidae; genus Chiloscyllium; species Chiloscyllium plagiosum. Next base: position 54,154,606 of record NW_028270155.1, on the reverse strand, counting down.
TGTGGGGAGCTCATAAGGGAGCTTGGCTTTTCAACAGCCTCATATCCTTACATTTATATTTTCCAACAAATGTCAGGAGTATGAATGACCACTGAATTTTCCTCAGTTTGGGAACATCCAAATGAGTGAAGTAGTTGTAGGTTAATTTAAATATGTAAAGATATGCTGAGTCTTCAATGAGAAATATCTCAATAAAAGACGTTTCAATGCAAAGTGAGTATGTTTGATTCCCAATGAGTAAGTATACCAAGCTGTATTTCCCCATGGGGGCAGGGTTGTTGTCAGTGAGGGCTTGCTTAGAAGCCGTCAGTTTGGATTTTACAGGGTCCCCATGTCCCCAGTCAAAAAGATGGGTTGGATCCCTTCCCTAATGCATTTAACATAACGCTAATTACCTTGAGAAGACTTCCTCACCAACAGCCACATCAGAGTCCGATTGGCCAGTTGGATGTCCAGTAGTCCCAGTGAAAGCTAGTGGGAGAACTGGCTACTGCTGTCCCCATGGATTGTACAGAAGATGAGAAACTCAGACAGCTAAAGAATGGCAGCATATTGTCTACGACATGCTATCAGGTATGGTGGCTGGTTGATGAGAATGAGAGTTGAATTTGAGATGCCAGTGCAGGAGAGTAAATGAGGCAATATTAACTCAATTGGATGCTTCTGAAGGGCACAGGGAACCAGTAAAGGGGGTCCCCCATTTTGCCCCATGCCAGCTCACAGAGCTTAAGCTGCAACTCTACCAATAATTTCTGGCTCAATTGGCCCAAAGGCAAATGGTCTGGTCAATGCCTCCACTACCCTTCAAATCTGTCTCATAGTAGAGGTAACGTGGCTATGGCAGATCAGGAAGGACACTGTCCATGATTGCATTTCAATCCACAAACATACCCCACAAGGGCCACCATGGCACTGTGGTTGGCGCTGCTGCCTCACAGTGCCAGGGACCAGGTTCAATTCCAACCGTGGGTGACTGTGGGGAGTTTGCACGTTCTTTTCCATATCTGCGTGGGTTTCCTTTGGGTGTTCTGGTTTCCTCCCACAGTTCAAAGGTGTGCAGGTTAGGTGGATTGGCTATGATAAATCAGAGAACATCTCTAGGACACCAACCAACCCCACCACCCTGTGGCCGAACACTTCAACTCCCCCTCTCACTCTGCCGAGAACATGCAGGTTCTGGACCTCCTCCATCACCACGCCCTCACTACTCAATGCCAGGAGGAAGAACGCCTCATCTTCCACCTCGGGACCCTCCAACCCCATGGCATCAATGTGAATTTCACCAGTTTCCTCATATCCACTCCCCCCACCTTATCCCAGATCCAACCCTCCAACTCGGCACTGCCCTCATGACCTGTCCTACCTGTCTATCTTCTTACCCACCAATCCACTCCCCCCTTCTCTCTGACCTATCACCTTTATCCCCATCTCCACCTACCTATCGCACTCTCAGCTACATTCTCCTCAGCCCCAACCCCCTCTCCAATTTATCTCTCCATCCCCGAGGCTCCCAGCCTCATTCCTGATGAATGGCTTTTGCCCGAAACGTCGACTCCCCTGCTTCTCAGATGCTGCCTGACCTGCTGCGCTTTCCAGCACCACACTCTCGACTCTAATCTCTAGCATCTGCAGTCCTCACTTTCACCAGGTGGGTTAGCCATGGCATCCATTCACACGTCCTGTCAATCAAACAAACAACAATTTAAGCAAACTCTCTGGTTTCCAGCCAGTCAATCCTCAATCCATGCTTGTATGCCATCTCTATACTATAAGCTCCTTTTTTTCTCTCAGCAATAACCTTTCATGTGTCAACTTATCTAATGCCTTCTAGAAATCTACATACGGTGAGGCTGCAGGTTCCCCTTTAGCTGCAATACATGTTGCTCCTTCCAAGAACTCTAGTTGGTTGGCTCGACATGATTTCCAGTTAATGAAACCATGGCAACTCTTTCTGACTTCTCTGGGGTTTTCCTAAAGCACAATTACAATCTAATCAATTTAATGACTGATTCACACGCTTTCTCCACAAAAAATGTCAAGCTAACTGGCCTGTAGTTTCATGCCTCCCTCCCTTCTTAAACAGAGGGATAGTATTTGCTACTTAACTGTCCGATGGAATCTTTCGTTTTGAGGGAATTTCGGAAGATTAACAGAAAGGCTCATTAGCTATCCCTTTTATGCTCTAGGATGACTTCCATCTGGAACACAAGACCACAGCTCCATCAGTCTGCTTTGTGTGACTCATATTGTAATTTCGGTAAATTCCTCTCTCTCCCTTCTACTTTTTGACTTGCAGATATGAATGTTGTCTGTACACCAAATAGTGAAAACAAATGCAAAATATTAGTTTATCTCATCCACCATTTCTGTATTATCAACTATTACCTCCCCGTTCTCACTCGCTGGAGAACCAACTTTCACTTATTTTTATCCTTTTTAAATACATGCAACAACTCTTGAGATCTGTGTTTTTAAATTCCCAGCTAGCTTCTTCTCTCCCTTTAATTTCTTCCTCCTGATCAACCTTCTAGTAATTCTCTGCCATTCTTTATATTTTGACAAATTGGCTGCCTTGCTGCATGTCTTGGCCCAGTTATGTGCTTCCTCCTGAAGTGTGATGTTTCCCCTTAACTTCTTTAGTTAACCACAGATAATGGGTTCTCCATTTAGACGTTTTCTTTCATCTTGGAATAAGCTAATTCTGAGTATTCTGAAATATTCACTGAAGTGACTGCCAGCACATCCCCATTGATCGATCATTAGCCTAATATGCCAGTTTACTTCATCCAGCTCAGCTTTCATACCCACATAGTTGCCCTTAGTTATATTTAAAATATTAGACTTGGACCCAATCTCCCTTTCAAGTGGGATGTAAAGATTTACGACTGCTGCTACCTAAGTGCGCATAATTATTCATCACAAATCAAAATGAATGATCTTAGTTAGATATGAGTGACCTTTTGCAATTTGTGTTGTTTATGTCTGATACATGTATTTTTAAGGACTCCGTGATGCTGTTCCTGATAATAGAATTGAGTAACACTCCCACCCCCCCCACCCCCATACCCACACCCACCCCCACCCCCGAACTGACATTGGGTTGGGATACCTGGTCGCATGGACGGGTTGGACCGAAGGATCTGTTTCTATGCTGTACATCTCTATGACTCAATGACTCTAAATGATTATTGGCTGACAATTTTCTACCTTCTAAGATGGTAAGGGTCCAAGACTTTTGGGGATATTGGGAATTTGGCTAGGGGGCAGGAAGAAGATGAAGACCTCAATGTGGAAAAGATTGGAAACTTGGGATAAGGAGAGAAGGCAAGAATCTGAAGGGAAGAAATGTCAGGAGAACAGAGAGGAGGTTAGAATCTATAGAACTTAATTGTAATCGGCTGGATGAAGGATGGATCGTAGAGTGTTCAGTGGAAACCTACAGAGGGTCAAGATGGAGATTGAGACCCCAGTTGAAGGAAGGAGAGGGTAGTGTAAAACCTGATCTAGTGTCAGGGTAGGGCGGTTGGTGGTGGCATGTTGATGGAGATGGAGAATGTAAATATTTTTAGGTACTTTTTGTTGTGGGGTGTAATGGACAGTGAAGGAGTTACCTCAGAATACAACAGGATCTTGATCAGATGGCCCAATGGGCTGAGGAGTGGCAGATGGAGTTTAATTTAGATAAATGTGAGGTGCTGCATTTTGGAATGGCAAATCAGAGCAAGACTTATACACTTAATGGTAAGAACATAGAACATAGAAGAATACAGCGCAGTACAGGCCCTTCGGCCCTCGATGTTGCGCCGATCCAAGCCCACCTAACCTACACTAGCCCACTATCCTCCATATGCCTATCCAATGCCCGCTTAAATGCCCATAATGAGGGAGAGTCCACCACTGCTACTGGCAGGGCATTCCATGAACTCACGACTCGCTGAGTAAAGAACCTACCCCTAACATCTGTCCTATACCTACCACCCCTTAATTTAAAGCTATGCCCCCTTGTAATAGCTGACTCCATACGTGGAAAAAGATTCTCACTGTCGACCCTATCTAAACCCCTAATCATCTTGTACACCTCTATCAAGTCACCCCTAAACCTTCTTTTCTCCAATGAAAACAACCCCAAGTGCCTCAGCCTTTCCTCATACGATCTTACTACCATACCAGGCAACATCCTGGTAAACCTCCTCTGCACCCGTTCCAGTGCCTCCACATCCTTCCTATAGTATGGTGACCAAAACTGCACACAATACTCCAGATGCGGCTGCACCAGAGTCTTATACAACTGCAACATGACCTCAGGACTCCGGAACTCAATTCCTCTACCAATAAAAGCCAGTACGCCATATGCCTTCTTCACCGCACTATTTACCTGAGTGGCAACTTTCAGAGATCTGTGTACATGGACACCAAGATCCCTCTGCTCATCCACACTACCAAGTATCCGACCATTAGCCCAGTACCCCATCTTTTTGTTACTCTTACCAAAGTAAATCACCTCACACTTAGCTACATTGAACTCCATTTGCCACCTTTCTGCCCAGTTCTGCAGCTTATCTATATCCCGCTGTAACCTGCCACATCCTTCCTCACTGTCTACAACTCCTCCGACTTTCGTATCATCCGTAAACTTGCTCACCCAACCTTCTAACCCCTCCTCCAGGTCATTTATAAAAATGACAAACAGCAATGGTCCCAAAACAGATCATTGCGGAACATCGCTAGTGACGGCACTCCAAGATGAACCTTTGCCATCAACTACTACCCTCTGTCTTCTTCCAGCCAGCCAATTCCTAATCCAAACCTCCAACTCACCCTCAATGCCATACCTCTGTATTTGTTGCAGTAGTCTACCATGGGGAACCTTATCAAACGCCTTACTAAAATCCATATACACCACATCTACCGCTTTCCCCTCGTCCACCTCCTTAGTCACCTTCTCAAAGAATTCAATAAGGTTTGTGAGGCACGACCTGCCCTTCACAAAACCATGCTGACTATCCTTGATCACATTATTCCTATCCAGATGTTCATAAATCCTATCCCTTACAATTCTCTCTAAGATTTTGTCCACAACAGAAGTGAGACTCACCGGCCTATAGTTACTAGGGTTATCCCTACTCCCCTTCTTGAACAAGGGAACCGCATTTGCTAGCCTCCAATCTTCTGGCACTACTCCTGTAGACAACGAGGACATAAAAATCAAGGCCAATGGCTCTGCAATCTCCTCCCTTGCTTCCCAGAGAATCCTAGGATAAATGCCATCAGGCCCAGGGGACTTATCTATTTTCACCCTTTCCAGAATTTCCAACACCTCTTCCCTACATACCTCAAAGCCATCCATTCTACTTAATTGTGACTCAGTATTCACATCGACAACAATGCCCTGTTCCTGAGTGAATACTGACGAAAAGTATTCATTCAGTGTCTCCCCAATCTCAACAGCCTCCACACGCAACTTCCCACTACTATCCTTGACTGGACCTATTCCTACCCTAGTCATTCTTTTATTCCTGACATACCTATAGAAAGCCTTAGGGTTTTCCCTAATCCTACCAACTAAGGACCTTTCATGTCCCCTCCTTGCTGCTCTTAGCTCTCTCTTCAGGTCCTTCCTGGCTACCTTATAACTCTCAATCGCCCCAATTGAACCTTCACGCCTCATCTTTACATAGGCCGCCCTCTTCCATTTAACAAGGGATTCCAATTCCTTATTAAACCACGGCTCCCTCACACGACCCTTTCCTCCCTGCCTGACGGGTACATACTTATCAAGGACACTCAATAGTTGCTCCTTGAACAAGCTCCACATATCAATTACGCCCTTGCCTTGAAGCTTACTTTTCCAAGCCACACATCCTAAGTCATGCCTCACCGCATCATAATTTCCCTGCCCCCAGCTATAACTCTTGCCCTGTAGTGCACACTTATCCCTCTCCATCACTAGAGTAAAAGTCACCGAATTGTGGTCACTGTCCCCAAAGTGCTCACCTACCTCTAATTCTAACACCTGGCCTGGCCTGGTTCGTTACCCAGAACCAAATCCAGTATGGCCTCACCTCTTGTAGGCCTATCTACATATTGTGTCAGGAAACCCTCCTGCACACATTGGACAAACAATGACCCATCTAACGAACTTGAGCTATAGCTTTCCCAATCAATATCAGGAAAGTTAAAGTCCCCCATAACAACCACCCTATTACTTTCACTCTTCTCTTGAATCATCCTCGCAATCCTTTCTTCTACGTTTCTAGGACTATTAGGAGGCCTGTAAAAAAACTCCTAACAGGGTGACCTCACCTTTCCTATTCCTAACCACAGCCCAAACTACCTAAGATGGCGAGTCTTCATCCATCGTCCTTTCCACAGCTGTAATACTAGCTTTGACAAGCAATGCCACACCTCCCCCTCTTTTACCCCCACCTCTGACCCTACTAAAACATTTAAATCCTGGGACCTGCAACAGCTAATCCTGTCCCTGTTCTACCCATGTCTCCGTAATAGCCACAACATCGAAGTCCCAGGTACCAACCCACGCTGCAAGTTCACCTACCTTATTTCGTATACTTCTTGCATTGAAGTATACACACTTCAAGCCACTTTCCTGTTTACAGGCACCCTCCTTTGAAATTGATGCCATGTTCCTAACCTCCCTACATTCCAGGTCTTCACCCTAAAGCTACAGTCTGGGTTCCCATGCCCCTGCAGAGTTAGTTAAACCCCCCCCCCCCAAGAGCACTAGCAAACCTCCCACCAAGGATACTGGTGCCCCTCAGGTTCAGGTGCAGACCATCCTGTTTATAGAGGTCCCACCTTCCCCAGAAAGAACCCCAGTTATCCAAATACCGGAATCCCTCCCTCCTGCACCTTCCCTGTAGCCATGCATTTAACTGTTCTCTCTCCCTATTCCTCGACTCTCTATCACGTGGCACGGGTAACAAACCAGAGACAACAACTCTGTTCGTTCTAACTCTGAGCTTCCAACCTAGCTCCCTGAAAGCCTGCCTAACATCCTCAGCGCTCCTCCTACCTATGTCATTGGTGCCAATGTGGACCACGACTTCAGACTGCTCCCCCTCCCCCTTAAGGACCCGGAAAACACGATCAGAGACATCACGTACCCTTGCACCTGGGAGGCAACATACCAAACGTGAGTCTCTCTCGTTCCCACAAAACCTCCTATCTGTGCCCCGAACTATCGAGTCCACAATTACTATTGCTCTGCTCTTCTCCACCCTTCCCTTCTGAGTAACGGGGACAGGCTCCATGCCAGAGGCCTGAGCCCCGTTACTTACCCCTGGTAAGTCATCCCCCCCACAAGTATCCACAAGTATACTTGTTCTTGAGGGGAACGGCCGCAGGGGGTCCCTGTACTGGCTGCTTCCTCCCAGTCCCCCTCACTGTCACCCATCTATCTGCCATCTTTGGAGTTACTACTTCCCTAAAGCTCCAATTTATGGCCCCCTCTGCCTCCCGAATGATCCTGAGTTCATCCAACTCCAGCTCCAGTTCCCTAACACGGTCTTAGAGGAGCTGGAGATGGGTGCACTTCCTGCAAATGTAATCAGCAGGGACATCCATGGCATCCCTCACCTCAAACATGTTGCAAGAGGAACATTGCACTGCCTTCACTGCCATCCTCCTGAAAGTAACCTTTTTTTTAAAAAAAAACTGGGTTTAAAGTATACAACAAGCAAAATGCAGCACTTACCTACTTACCACAATGGGTCTTGGTCCTGGGGAAAGAGACCTTGGAGTGCAGGTTCATAGTTCCTTGAAAGTGGAGTCACAGGTAGATAGGATAGTGAAGAAGGCATTTGGTATGCTTTCTTTTATTGGTCAGAGCATTGAGTACAGAGTTGGGAGGTCATGTTGTGGCTGTACAGGACATTGGTTAGGCCACTTTTGGAATATTGTGTGCAATTCTGGTCTCCCTCCTACAGGAAGGATGTTGTGAAACATGAAAGGGTTCAGAAAAGATTTACAAAGATGTTGCCAGGGTTAGAGGATTTGAGCTATAGGGAGAGGTTGAATGGGCTGGGGCTGTTTTCCCTCGCGTGTTGGAGGCTGAGGGGTGACCTTTTAGAGGTTTATAAAATCATGAGGGGCATGGATAGGATAAATAAACAACGTCTTTTCCCTGGAGGGGAGGTGGGGGTGGTGGTGGTGGAATTACAGAACTAGAGGGAAAAGGTTTAGGGTGAGGAGGAAAGATTTTTTCAGCAGCAGCAGCAGCAACCTAAACGGTGGGGGCTTGCACCAGGGGCCTGCCAGGAGCGGTGGGTCACTGATTTGAGCCTTTAAAAACTTACCACGAGTGCGGGAGTCCTCCATTTCTGTTTTTCAGTGGCAGCAGCAACTTGAAGGGTGGGAGCTGGCACCAGGGGCCTGCTGGGAGCAGTGAGTCACTGATTTGTGCTTTTATATTTGAAGTCAGAGAGAAGAGGTTTCTGGGAAAGGAGGGACTTCTTATTTTTATTTCCATTCTGCTATATAAGTCAGTGGTCGTTCCCCTGAAAAACATGTATGCCATTTTGGATACTGTTGAGGGGGATGACTTGCCAGGGGCAAGCAGTGGGGCCCAGATCTCTGGCACAGAGCCTGTCCCTGTTTCACAAAAGGGAAGGAGGGAAAGGAGGAGAGTGTTAGTCATTGGGGACTCAATAGTTAGAGGCTCAGATAGAAGGTTTGTTGGGAACGAACGAGACTCGCAGTTGGTGTGTTGTCTCCCAGGTGCCAGGGTCCGTGACGTCTCGGATCATATCTTTGGGGTCCTGAAGGGAGAGGGGACCAGCCTCAAGTCGTTGTCCATGTAGGTACCAACCTCATAGATAGAAAGAGGGATAGGGATGTAAGGCAGGATTTCAGGGAGCTAGGGTGGAAGCTGAGAGATAGAACAAACCGAGTTGTTATCTCTAGTTGTTACCCGTGCCACGTGATAGCGAGGCAAGGAATAGGGAGAGATACCAGCTGACACATGGCTGCAAGGATGGTGCAGGAGGGAGGGTTTCAGGTTTTTGGATAATTGGGGCTCATTCTGGGGAAGGTGGGACCACTACAAACAGGTCGGTCTTCACTTGAACCAGAGGGGTACTAAAATCCTGGGTGGGAAATTTGCTGGTGCTATTTGGGTGGGTTTAAACTAGCTCAGCAGGGGGATGGGAACTGGAGGTGTAGCTGCAGTGTACAGGAGGATGAGAGTAGGAAGGACAGGGACAAGATTTCAGGGTCACAGGAATGTGCTGGCAGACAGCAAACTGGTTTGAAGTGTGTCTACTTCAATGCCAGATGTATCCGAATAAGGTAGGTGAGCTTGCAGCATGGCTATGTACCTGGGACTTCGATGTTGTGGCCATTTCGGAGACATGGATAGAGCAGGGTGAGGAATGGAAGTTGCAGGTTTCAGAGTTTAGATCTTTCATTAAAAACAGGCAAGGCGGTAAAAGAGGGGGAGGTGTGGCCTTGTTAGTCAAAGATAGTATAACGGTGGCTGAGAGAACTTTTGATGAGGACTCGTCTACTGAGGTTAGAAACCTCATCTACTGAGCTGAGGTTAGAAACAGGAGAGGCGAGGTCACACTGCTTGGAGTTTTTTATAGGCCTCCGCAGAGTTCCAGGGAGGTGGAAGAGAGGATTAGCAAACTTATTCTGAGTCGGAGTGAAAGGAACAGGGTGGTCATTATGGGGGACTTTAACTTCCCCAACATTGACTGGAAATGCTAAAACTCTTGTATGTCGGATGGATCAGTTTTTCTTCAATGTGTACAGGAGGGTTTCCTGACACAGGATGTCGAAGGGCTGACAAGAGGGGAGGCCACACTGGATCTGGTGCTTGGTAATGAACCAGGCCAGGTATTTGATTTAGTTGTAGGTGAGCACTTTGGAGAGAGTGACCATAATTCAGTTACATTTAGTTTAGCGATGGAAAGGAATAGGTACATGGCACAGGTCAAGAGTTATTGATGGGGCAAGGGCAATTATAATGCGATTAGGCAAGAATTAGGATGCATAGAATGGTGTAGCAAAATGCAGGGGGTGCAGACTATTGAAATGTGGAGCTGGTTTAAGGAACAGATATTGCGTGTCCTTGATAGGTATGTCCCTGTCAGGCAGGGAGGAAGTGATAAGGTAAGGGGACCATGGTTTTCTACAGAAATTGCATCTCTTGTTAAGAAGAAGAAAGAGGCTTATGTGTTGATGAGGCAAAATGGTACAGATGAGGCGATGGAGAGTTACAGATCGGCTAGGAAGGATTTAAAAGAGAGTTAAGAAGAGCAAAGAGAGGACACGAGTAGTCTTTAGCAAATAGAATAAAGGAGAACCCTAAAGCTTTCTATAGGTATGTGAAGAATAAAAGGATGATTAGGGTAGGAATAGGTCCAGTCAAAGACAGAAGTGGGAAGTTGAGTGTGGACCCCGCAGAGATCGGAGAGGTGCTAAACAAATATTTCTCATTGGTGTTCACTCAGGAAAAGGAGAATATTGTGGAGAAGAATGACGTACGAGTTATTAGACTAGAAAGGATCGAGGTTAGTTATGCACAGGTGTTATCAATTCCAGAAGGAGTGAAAGTAGACAAGTCCCCTGGGCTGGATGGGATTTATCCGAGGATTCTCTGGGAAGCTAGAGAGGAGATAGCAGAGCCTTTGGCTTTGATATTTGAGTCGTCATTGTCTACAGGTCTAGTACCTGAGGACAGGAGGATTGCAAATGTGCCCTTGTTCAAGAAGGGCAGCAGAGATGACCCAGGTAATTATAGACCAGTGAGCCTTACTTCTGTTGTAGGAAAGGTCTGGGAAAGGATTATAAGAAATAAGATTTATAATCATCTCGCAAGCAACAATTTGATTTCAGATAGTCAACACGGTTTCATCAAGGACAGGTTGTGTCTCACAAACCTCATTGAGTTTTTTGAGAAGGTGCCCAAGTATATAGATGAGGGTAGGGCAGTTGACATGGTATACATGGACTTCAGTAAAGCCTTTGATAAGGTTCCACATGGTAGGCTTTGGAGAAAATGCAGAGACATGGAATTGAGGGTGATTTAGCAGTTTGGATTAGAAACTGGCTTTCTGAAAGAAGGCAGCGAGTGGTGGTTGATGGAAAATATTCAGTCTGGAGTCCAGTTACTAGTGGCGTGCCACAAGGATCTGTTTTGGGACCACTGCTGTTTGCCATTTTTATAAATGACTTCGACACAGGCATAGGTGGATGGATTAGTAAATTTGCAGATGACACTAAAGTCGATGGAGTAGTGGACAGTGTGGAAGAATGTTACAGGTTGCAGGGGGACTTGGATAGACTGTAGAATTGGGCTGAGAGGTGGCAAATGGAGTTCAATGCAGCTAAATGTGAGGTGATGCACTTTGGAAAAAATAACAGGAAGGCAGAGTACTGGGTCAATGGAAAGATTTTTGGTCATGTGGATGTGCAGAGGGATCTTGGAGTCCATGTTCATAGCTCCCTGAAGGTTGCCACCCAGGTGGATAGTGCTGTTAAGAAGGCATACGGTGTGTTAGGTTTCATTCGTAGAGGGATTGAGTTCTGGAGCAGCAATATCATGCTGCAACTATACAAAATGCTGGTGCGGCCACACTTGGAATATTGTGCACAGTTCTGGTCCCCATATTTCTGGAAGGATGTGGAAACATTGGAAAAGGTGCAGAGGAGATTTACTCAGATGTTGCCTGGTCTGGAGGGAAGGTCTTATGAGGAAAGGTTGAGAGACTTGGGCCGGTTCTCATTGGAAAGAAGAAGGCTAAGAGGGGATTTGATAGAGACATACAAGATGATCAGAGGATTAGATAGGATAAACAGTGAAAGACATTTTCCGAGGATGATGATGTCAGCTTGTACGAGGGGGCATAACTACAAATTGGGGGGTGATAGATTTAAGACAGACATCAGAGGCAGGTTCTTTACACAGAGAGCGGTAAGGGCGTGGAATGGCCTACCTGCTAATATAGTCAACTCAGCCACATTAGGGAGATTTAAACAATCCTTCGACAAGCACATGGATGATGATGGGATAGTGTCGGGGGACGAGCTGAGAAACGTTCACAGGTTGGCGCAACATTGAGGGCTGAAGGGCCTGTTCTGCGCTGTATTGTTCTATGTTCTATAAAAGGGGCCCAAGGAGCAGAGGGTGGTGCACACGTGGAATGAGCTGCCAGAGGAAGTGGAGGAGGCTGGAACAGTTGCAGCATTTAAAAGGCACCTGGATGGGTATATGAATAGAAAGGGTTTAGAGGGGTATGGGCTGAGTGCTGGCAAATGCGATGAGGTTAGGTTAGGATATCTGGTCAGCATGGATGAGTTAGACTGAAAGATCTGTTTCCAAGCTGTACATCTCTATCAAGTTATGACTGAAATTGGAAAAGGACAGTTTTTAAAACCAAGGGATTTTTATTGGCAAGTTACGAGTATTTATGTTAAGCTGTGTTTACACTGATATTTGTTTAACCAGCAGAGGATGTTTAGTTGCAGATGAAGTGGTAGCAGGTAGAGTGTACAAAATGAAGTTTGGCAGTTGCCAGCTGAAGTATAGGTTGGACAGTGAAGTGATGATAAGTTTTTGATGCCATAGGCCTTCTGTGTGACTGGCTCCCAGGTAGCTGAACAGGTTGTGGGTGTGAATGAGTTGGTCAGAAACCTTCAGATCTCTGGAATGTGTGGTGATCTCCTGGTCTCTGCAGTAAGAAACAACTAAAGTCTGAGAATAACCAGGCTCTTTTCCCTTGCCTGTTGTGGTAAGCTGCGGCTTTTAACCAACTAGTCAGAAACTTTACAAGTTGAGAGTAAGTTACTCTGTGCCTCCTGGAAGGAATTAAAAGTACTTGGAGGAGAGAGATCAAGGAGCAGCAAGTCCTGACAAGTGTCTCAGCAAACGCTGTTGACAGGGAACATTGAGTTGCCTTCATTTTCTTTTGTGTTTGTCTCTATGTGTTCATTGAGAGAGTTTTACAAGTGCGTTAGAGATTTAACACATAGAGTTCTTTATCAGCAGTTCATAATTGTTTACCAGTAACAGATAATAATTCTTGTTAAATACAGAAATCTGGCTGTGTTTAATGTTAACCCAAGCTTAAAGGCAGGTGAATTGGGGAATCTTGCATCCTTTGATAAAATCTTTATCTTTTGTGATGACCCTGGGAGTAGCAGATCTTGATTCCCAGCACGGTGCCTCAGTGAGGCGTGACAAGTACAGGAAGCAGCTCAAACAGGAATGGGTTGGGGTTGGATTTGGAGAACGTGATCTGTCAGCCTCTCAGCAACAGCCTTTGATCTGGATCATGGCCTCTCGATTCCCTGCTCTCTTTATGCTCTGCTTCCTTAAAACGTCTGTTCCCTCCAACGTCTGAGCTACTTCATTTCTCCCATTCTGAGCTCCAGCCTTGTGATATCAGTGGAGCAGTCCAGACTTGCTCTGAGCATGTGCTGAAATCTTTGCTTACCCAGTTTATAATCACTTTTTATCCGGTGTGTGCATTCATAGTAATTTACTTGCCTCTAAACCATGTTACAACATAGAGACAAACAGCCAAATCAAATCAGCCTTTTACCTCTGTACTCAATGCACAGCAACATTTAACTCTACAAGACCCTCAGTAGTTACTCCAATGGTTCCTAACAAGACTTTTGAATAACCAATCCCAGAATTTGTGCATAATTAATTCAAGACACTGGTGTTTGATTTGAAATGCAAGACTCAACAATTTATGAAATATACAATAGCTTTAGCAGAGAAAAACTAAATAGCAAGATAATTAAATTAATGTTTATGCCTTAAACCTGCAACATTTGTTTTCGGTCTCCATTCACACAAAAGCCAGACAAACAAACACTGTTAAAGGATACAGAAAATAACAAAACTGGTCAGATTACTTAAATGCATTCTTTCACAACCATAGACGTGGGCTGCTTGGTGGCTTTTCTGAAAATATCAATCAGGGTCACTTTTCAGTTCACTCAGGTAACGATAGTTAAATTTCTAACTCAGCTTTCTATTCTTTGGGCTTCCTAGAAGCTGGGGAGGGAGATTGGGCAGGGAGCTTTCAACTCTTCATGCTGTGTCATCAACAGCCAAATGCATCTCCCAAAAGACAGAACTTCAACTATGGCCTCGCCCTGCTAGACTGACTGCCTTTTTCTGAAATCTCCACTACTGCTCAACAATTGCTATCTGCTTAAACATAAGGCTTGTTCCAGACTTGCCAGCACCAATTCCCAGGTTAATAGCCACCTTTTGCTATTGTTTTAAACAGAATATTCTTCCTGAGGGAGGAGGTGGTTACTGTGTCTGTAGAAACCCTTTTAATCAAGTCTCAACTGCAAGTAACTCTCTATCCTAGATTCATAAATAAACAAAAGCTTCTTTGATTTGATCTTTTACCACAAGTTGTTTCCCAAAGTCTACAAGTCATTTTTAGTGCATAGCTCCCTGTTCACAGCTCAAAGTCAAAATTGATAAAATAATAAAAAATATAATAAGGAAAAAATCAGCAAATGTTCCAATAACTGGCAGCTATCAGTTTTGCACTTTTAATCCTAGAAACATGAGATAAAAATGGAGAGACTGTCTCATTGCGTGATATTCACCAAAGGCACATGAACAAAATGTATTTAATACAATTTAATACAACGGCTGAAGCTAACAATATTAAAATATTATTCTTTGCGGGACAGGAAGTTCTACAATATCTTTCATGAGGAGCGGCTGTGTTCTGCACAGTTACTGAGAGTTCTGACAATTATGCATAACTAGGGATGCAGTTCTTTTTAATATTATTGCAATTAACTATCTTGTTAACTGACGACAATGCAAAGGTCTCTACTGTGATATATCTACCAGTGATCATTAGACAGGTCAAGCAATGTACAGACAAAGAATTGGGACAAAGTCATGGATTTTCTTTTTTGACGCTGTTGTGAGTCTACCTAAAGCACATGGACAACAGCGGTTCAAGAAGGCCGCTCTCAAGGGCATCTGGCAAGGAGCAATAAATGCTAGTCTAGCCAGTGATGCCCACATCCCATGAGTGAATGAAGCATAATTGGTGGCAGCAAGCTACCTCAAGCAACTCTTACTCTGAACCCTGAGCCAATTAGGGCAGAGAGGATAGTGATGGTGGTCATTGGGTTACACTATGTCAGTTCATGCTGATTTTATGAATACGGTTCAGGGGCTGAAAACATATCGGTCTATATTTTATGGCCCCACTGTTGGAATATTTGCTGTGGGGCTGGAGGCACTCGTAAAATAAAACAGGCGGCCTGCCACCCAGCTTTCTGCGCACCCCCGACCTGCCTCCTGTATTGTATTGGATTCAGAAGATATCAGGAAGCCTGCCTGCATTAATGAGGCGGGGGTGGGTACTGCAGATGCTGGAGATTAGAGTCAAGATGAGAGTGATGCTGGAAAAGCACAGCAGGTCAGACAGCATCCGAGGAGCAGGAAAATCAACAGGGCTTTTGCCCGAAACTATCGATTTTCCTATTCCTCGAATGCTGCCTGATCTGCTGTGCTTTTCCAGCACCGCTCTAATCTTGAATTAATGAGGCTCAACAGCAGCCAATTAATGGCCTTTCAATGGCTTCATTCTGTCTCTACCACTTTACATGTGCAGTAGATGAACATGATAGGTGTGACGAACAGCACTGAAGCTTTCACTGCATGGGCTGCTGTCAGACAGGGAGAGGAGGGCACTCCTCCAGTCGCGAGGTCATTCTCCTCCTCCCGGCCTCTAAAGACTCAGCAGCCCACTGTATTCCCCATCACTAGCCCGGCTCCAGTCAGACCTGTTAGAAATCCCCAGACCGAGCAGTTAGCCAGGACCCTCTTGTGTGTGGCCTGGCCACCACTGCATTCTGGTGCTGCTCAGAGCACAGAGCAATCTTACTGGTCGGCAGCTGTCCTAGACCCAGGCAGAACATATCAATTGTAGTATCACTGTGGGACAGCCAGTTTTCAGGTAGGCAGCTGACAATAGCTGGTAGTGTATGAGGAATAGTAAAATGAGGGTAACAACAAATTTCACCACAACTAAGAACCTGAGTGTCGCAAACAGCAGGAATATAGGTCTGACAGCTAGACATATGTTCTGACCACATTACGTATATCTGGGCTTTGTTTGTAGAGAGAAACATGGTCCTTTCTAACTAATGATTGAGGAACTGTTGTCAGTGAAATATTTCAGCATTTGTCATTTCCTGTGTACATTAGGAGTTGTTCTACAGCATCAAGACTGTGTACATTTATTATATTGCAGAAGTGGTCAGCACTTGAAAAAACTCAAGGTGGAATCAATACCTTCTTATTTACATATCTGCCTTTCGCAAGTATTGATGTTTCTGGAAGCTAACTATTTAACGAACTGTCTTGGAAAAACTAAACATTTAGGAATGTTGATAATTTTGCTTGGTGACTTGCTTTTTAGTTATTGCTAAGAAATTAGCACATCGAAATGCCACATTTCGAAATCCCAGATTCCTATAATTTCATTAGTAATTACAGAACCATAGAGTCAGACGGAACGGAAACAGACCCTTCGGTCCAACTTGGCCATGCCGACCAGATATCCTAACCTAACTTAGATTAGATTACTTACAGCGTGGAAGCAGGCCCTTCGGCCCAACACGTCCACACCGACCCTCCAAAGAGCAACTCACCCAGACCCATTCTCCTACATTTACCCCTTTACACAACACGATGGACAAGTTAGCATGGCCAATTCACCTGACCTGCACATTTTTGGACTGTGGGAGGAAACCAGAGAATCTGGAGGGAACCCACACAGACTTGGGGAGAATATGCAAACTCCACACAGACAGTGCCACCCACTAACATAGTCCCATTTCCCAATACTTGACCCATATCCCTCTAACCCCTTCCTATTCATATACCCATCCAAATGCCTTTTAAATGTTGTAATTGTACCAGCCTCCACCACTTCCTCTGGCAGCTCATAATTTAGAAATTAACTTTTCAAAGAGAAACTTGCAACTGCTTTTCATAGAATTGCAGAATCCCTATAGTGTGGAAACAGGCCATTTGACTCATCAAGCCCTGCACTGACCCTCTGAAGAGCATCCCACCCACAGCTAGCCCTCCCACTCCATCCCTGTAACCCTGCATTCCCCCACCTAGTCTGCAAATCCCTGGACACTATGGACAACTTAGCATGCCCAATCCACCTAAATTGCACATCTTTGAATTGTGGGAGGAAACCAGAGCACCTGATGCAAACTCACGCAGACAGGAGGAGAACACGATTTGATAGAAAGAATAAGAGTTTAGCTTTGGCAATAGCATTAGTTCCTTCAACAGTTCTGCATGTGGGAGTTAGTCTTGGTTTAATGGTACACACACACAGCTAACTACCAAACGTTGTCTCTTAAATCTCATTTCAACAAACTCACTCTTGCAGTGTCACCCTAAAGGAGGGGTGCCATTTTTGGATGAGATGTTGAGTGAGGTGTTGATCCCATAGCATTGTCTTGAAGAGAAATATTGCAGCTCTCCCGATGTTCTGGTTATGGTTTATCCATCTACAATATCAACAATTGATGAACCATTCACTTGGCTCACCAGCTCTTCTCTCGTACCTCCTACTGGGTCTCGTCTGTCAAACAGATTGTCAGACATCAGTACTTGATGAGCAGAAATTTCACTTATTTTTGATGAAGACTTTGGTCATTTGTTAAAGATCTCCATGTGTGGCACATGTCAAATTTTATTTAATAATACTCTCCTGAAGCAACGTTGAGCATTTTACTATGATGCAGGAGCTATCTAAGTGTAAATTGTTCCTGATATTGGTTTTGGTGTTTTGTGCTCTGCAACTATGCAATTTGGCTGCTGTATTTTCGACATTACAATAGTGATCAATGCACTTCATTATTTTGAAGCACTTTAAGGATATTATGAAAGACAACATGTAAATGCAAATGTCTCCATGTATTTTGTAGGAACAAATTACTGCGGATGCTTGAATCTGTACTGAAAACAACAAATGCAGGAAATTACAACGGGTCAGGCAGCATTCACGGAGAGAGAGCAAGCTAATGTTTCGAGTCTAGATGACTCTTCATCAGAGCTGAAGTGCAGCGTGGAGGGACAGCATTTATGCTGCAGTTTGGGGAGGGGATGGTGCGGTGATGGGTGCAGGTGAAAAGATGTTAGTGGTTTCCATTTCAGTGAACAGAATGTGAGAATGGCAGGACAACGGTATAGACTTGATATGACAGTGTGTGGAATGTGGGAGGGGAGGGACATGAGCACAAGCTAAAAGAAATGGTTCACACTTTAAAGGTGTTGAACTCAATATTAAATCCAGAAGGCTGCAAAGTGCCTCGGCTGAAGATGAGATGTTGTTCATCCAGTTTGCGCTGTGTTTCACTGGAACACTGCAGCATGCCCAGGACAGACATGTGGGACGCGAGTGGGACACTTTGTTAAAATGACTGGCTATGGGAAGGTCTGGGTCCTGCTTGTACATAGACCGCAAGGTTTCCGCAAAGCGGTCACCCAAGCTGCTTTTGTGTCTCCAATGTCGAGTAGGTCACATTTGGTGCAGCGAGTACAATACACAAGACTAGAGGAGGTACAGGTGAAATGCTGCTTCCTGTAGAAAGACTGTTTAGGCACTTGGACGATGAGGAAGGAGGAAGTGAAGGGGCAAGTGTTGTACCTTCTGCAGTTACATGGGAAGGTGCTGTGGAGAGGTGGGGGAGGTACTGTTGATTGTTGTGGAATGGACTGGAGTGCCCCAGAGGGAACGATCCCTGCAAAGTGCAGACGGGTGAGTGAGGGGAAGATGATGGCATTCTGCTGGAGTTGTCAGAAATGGTG
Source organism: Chiloscyllium plagiosum (assembly GCF_037043375.1). Classification (NCBI taxonomy): domain Eukaryota; kingdom Metazoa; phylum Chordata; class Chondrichthyes; order Orectolobiformes; family Hemiscylliidae; genus Chiloscyllium; species Chiloscyllium plagiosum. The sequence goes on along the minus strand of NW_028270155.1, from coordinate 54,135,753 downwards.
GAGAATGATCCTTTGAATGTGGAGGCTGATGTGATGAAAAGTGAGGAGATGGGCAGGCCGATCACTGTGTTGTGAATGATGGGCAAGGGTGAGGGTGGAAGCACGGGTGATAGGTTGGATTCGGTTGAGGGCCCTGTCAACCACAGTGGAGGGTGGGAAATGGTCACGGAAGAAGCATGCCATGTCAACTGTGCTGTTTTGGAAGGTGGTATCATCCAAACAGTTGCAACCTAGGTGATGGAACTGGGAGAATGGGATGGAGTCCTTGCAGGATGTGGAGTGTGACGAGCTGTAGTGAAGATAGCTATGAGAGTCAGTGGCTTTGTTGTGGATGGCTGTGGAGAGTTTATTCCCCAAAATGGAGACAGAGAGGTCAATGATAAGAAGGGAAGTGTCAGAAATGGACGATGTGAAAGTTATAGAGGAGTGGAAATTGGAGGCAAAATGAATGAAGTTTTCAAAGTCCTGGCAGAACCATGAAGCAGCACCGAAGCAGTTGTCAATGTACTGAGAAAAGAGTTGTGGGAGGGGGACCAGTGTAGGACTGGAACAAGGATTGTTCCACACACCCCATATTGAGGCAGGCATAAGTGGAACCTGTGCGGGTGCCCACAGCCACTCCTTTGACTTGGCAGAAGTGAGATTAATATTGGGAGAAATTGTTCAGTGAAGGAACAAGTTCAGCTAAGTGGAGGAGAGTGGTGGTGGACGGGGATTGTTCAGGCCTCTGGTTGAGGAGCCGACAGCTCCCAGACCATCCCTAGTGGGGTGTGGAGGTAGAGAGGGATTGGAAAGCCATGGTGAACAGGAGGCAGTTAGGGACAGGAAACTGGAAATTCTCAATATGGTGGCGGGCATCAGATGAATCGCAGATATAGGTGGGCCGGGTCTGGACAGAGGATAGAGTCAAGATAGGAGGAAATGAGCTCAGGGGGCAGGAACAGGTTGATGCAATGGACCTACTGGGGCAGTCTGGTTTCTGGAATTTGGGAAGGAGGTAGAAGGGGCTGCTGAGGGTTTGAAGACAATAAGGTTGGAGGCAATGGGGGTGGGGAGATCTCTGGAGGTAATGAGGTCAGCAACAGTCCTGGCAACAATAACTTGATATTTGGATGTGGGATTGTGGTCCGGGGAACAGTAGGAAGAAGTGTCCAAGAGGTGGCACTGAGTCTCCACCAGGTAAAGGTCAGTGTGCCAGACTACAACAGCGCCATCTTTAACAGCCGGTTTGATAACAAAGTTAGGGTTAGACCTGAGAGAGTGAAGTGTGGCAATTTCAGAAGGGATTAGGTTAGAACGAGTGAGAGGAGCAGAGACATTGAAACGGCTAATGTCACACGGCAGTTTTCAATGAAGAGATTGAAGGCAGGTAAGAGGCTGGGGAAGGGGTCCAAGTGGAGGGTGAATACTGGAGGTGGGTGAATGGGTCAGTGGAACGGGAAGCGAGGGGGCTCCTGCCCAAGAATTGAGCGCGGAGAAGAAGGAGGCAGAAAAACAGTTCACCATCACGGCGAGCCTGGAATTCATAAAGGTGGGGGCGTAAGGGTATGAAGCTGAGTTCTTTGTCAAAGACAATACGTTCAGCCATAGAGAAGAGAAGGTCAGCAGATATGGAGAACGCATGCCAAGGGCTGGGATTGGGCAAGTGACCTCAGGGAGACAGGAAGTGATGGTATTTGAGGGCTGGGAAGGGCTGGGTGCTGGGGGGGCATAAATCTATAAGTCGCTGGAGCTTACATGCCTTGATGTCTGTAAGAAAGAGCAAAAAGTCTTTTGTTGAGGCGATGGATGAAGTGAAGTACAAAATAAAACTGGGGAGTGGCACACCTTCCCATGTACAACGCCTGCAGAAGGGACAACGTCTGCCCCTTCACTTCCTCCTTCCTCATCGTCCAAGGGCCTAAACAGTCTTTCCACATGAAGCAGCATTTCACCTGTACCTCCTCTAGCCTTGTGTATTGTACTCGCTGCACCAAATGTGACCTACTCGACATTGGAGACACAAAAGCAGCCTGGGTGACCGCTTTGCGGAAACCTTGCGGTCTATGCACAAGCAGGACCCAGACCTTCCCATAGCCAGTCATTTTAACATTCGCTCGCGTCCCACATGTCTGTCCTGGGCATGCTGCAGTGTTCCAGTGAAACACAGCGCAAACTGGATGAACATCTCATCTTCACTAATATCTTTTCCCCATCAGTCCCCTATACCCACTAATCCTCTCCTAAACTATAGCAGAAATGCCCACATGTCTGTCCTTGGTATGCTGCAGGGTTCCAGTGAAAGTCACTGCTAACTGGAGGAAGCCACACTTCCTACACATTTCTCTACGCTTCAGCTCTGACGAAGTCTTCTCGACTCGAAATGTACTCTCTTGCCCTCTCTCTCTCTCTCTATACTTTGTACTTTAAGTGCCTGTTTCTAACAAATACTTATCTGCTAGGGAGCAGCACTTGCCTTCTCGCAGTACGAAAGTAATTATAGATAAACTGTTCTTCACTGAAAGATTCTATCGGGTGGAGAGATTGCAAGATATTAACTAGAGAGTGTGAAATTCAAGGAAGTCCCTCTTGGCTTTTGTTCGCGAGAAGCAGTTAGTTGTTGAAAGGCGTCTGCAGAAGCAATGGTCCTTTTCAACACAACTGGGGGTCGGAATGGGACGCTCCAGGCGATGCCAGTGCAAAATGCAGTGGCGTGTGCTGTCCTCAGTCTGGCCTGTCTCGTCGGAGTCCCGGGGAACTTGGTCGTGATTGTGACAATTCTCGGTAACATTAAGCAGCGATCTTCCACCATCACTCTCATTCTGTCTCTGGCCGTGGCCGACTTTGTGGTGCTGGTAACTTTGCCGTTTTGGATTTACTTTCTGGCCGATTCGTGGATTTTTGGGATCCGGCTCTGGCAACTGACGGTCTACCTCATCTTCACATCCATGTACGCCAGCGTCTTCTTCATCACTGCGCTGAGTGTGGAGCGCCTGGTGGCCGCGCTCTACCCATTCCGCATCCAGGCCTGGTGGCAGAGGGCAGCAGTCAGAAAAGTGGCTGCGTGCGTTTGGATTCTGGCTTTACTTCTGGCTGTTCCTTCTGTGGCAGTTGAGCTCAAGTTGGATGAAAATGGACGGCCGTATCAAAGAGCTTATTCCTCTGACCGACACCAGATAGGTCTCTTTCTGTTGGAAACCCTGGTGGGGTTTCTTATTCCTTTCATCACTCTGTCTATCTCATATGTCAGTGCTTCTCAAAGAATCAAACAAATGGTCTCTCAGAGAAGAAACAGATCGGTGAAGCTCATTGCAGGCATCGTGCTGGTGTTTGCCATTTGCTGGTTTCCTTATCACACAGGAAACATTGTTAAAATTTCTTCACTCTTGGTGAAGAGTTCAAATCCAGAACTCTCACAGAAACTGGACAAGGCTTACCAGTCAATGAAAGATGCATCTGGGGCGCTGGCTTTCATAAGCAGCTCCATCAACCCCATTCTTTATGCCTTTGCTGCTCGGAACTTCAAGGATGGATTTAAAACTTCAAATTTTGCAAAACTCTTTGAACAACTGAACAGTTTTAAGGAGAGAAGGGAGAAAGGGATGAACGACTCGGAACGTCAATCTGAATCAAGAGTTTAACAGGGGAACCTTTTTGTTATAGAAATTAAGACAATGTGACCATGTATTGTTGCCTTTTCTAGCTAAAAAGAAGTGAGGAATGGTTATAGATTAGTTGTGTGTTACAGCACGTCCTTGCTGCTGAATAACATGACCTGAAAAATGTTGGAAATTTTGTAAACTGCTTTGTATCTCATAATGCTTTGTTATCAGTTCATAACTAATTGGATTACAAAAGGAAAATTTGAAACCAGGAGCCTTTTATTGCTCATGTTTTGGCCACCTGTAGAAGCTGATAGTTGGGCATTTGTCAGGAGCAGGAGATGGATTTTTTTCAGAGAGAAAACCCAGTGGTTACAGGCACCAGTGGACCGCCTGTGTACTGTAGCATTTGAGACCAGTATTGGCTGTGATGCCAGTAAAACTGGTTATGTCACCAGCACTGATTGTGACAACATGGCACCATCAATTCTGGTCACAGCAACAGCCAGGGGTGTGGCATTAAGGTGCCAGTGAGCATGCAGTATATATGTGTGGGGCGAAATGTAGGTGGCTCATGCCCAGATGAGTTATGCAAATCTTCTCAGGTTGAATGACAGGAATTAAATCTGCGAGTTTGTCCCCGACTGATAAAAATGAGGGTGCCTAGCCAACACCGATTGCAGTACTCATTCAAGAATTTGAAAGCTATCTGATTACAAACCTAAATCACAGAAGTACACAGCCTAATCATAGAGGGGATGCTTTTAATGATTCTGTGGCAAGCAACTAAACTCAGCATGATCACACCCTGCCCTCTCATCATTGCAACACAGGCTTATTTTCTCTTGCTCTGTTCTTTTTCATAATCATCACTGATATATCATTCTGGGGTGGGGCTTGTAAAAATAGCTGTTTGCATCTGAGCTTAAACTCAGTAGTTTAAAATTTGAACTGAGCTTAAACTCAGCAGTTTAAAGTTTGAATGCAGTTTAAAAAAAAATCTGGAATTCCAAATCTGCTGATGACCATGAAGCCATTGTCAATTCTCAGAAATCTGCCATCCTCAACTGGTCTGGTCTACATGTGACTCCCAACCCACAGCATTGTGGTTGACTCATAACAGTTCTCTGGGTAAATAGGAATAGACAATAAATACTGGACTAGCAGTGATGCCCGCTTCCTGTGAATAAATAATAAAAAGAGAGGAAGTGCAGGATGGGCTAAGGACTTTTGTGACACACACTCTGCCCTGAATCGATCTGTTACGGAGCAAGCCTGAGCTGTGTAGAGCACCAGGCAGGCTCTGTGGTCCATGGGGGGAAAAAGACATATCAGTTTCTCTGCCTCTGAAGTCCATGCAGGTAAATGTGGTGTGAAGTTAGAGACTACATTCATATTGTAAGTTTGCTCACTGAGTTGGTAGGTTTGTTCTCAGACATTTCGTCACCATACTAGGCAACATCATCAGTGAGCCTCTGGTGAAGCGCTGGTGTTCTGTCCTACTTTATATTTATGTCTGTTGTGGTGGGTGATATCATTTCCGGTTCTGTTTCTGAGAGGTTAGTAAATGGGGTCCAAATTGATGTGTTTGCTGATCGAGACCACACCGGATGCCACAGATGCAGTAGATGACATTGGCAGAGGTACAAGTGAATTTCTGACGGATGTGGAAGGATCCCTTGGGGCCTTGGACAGAGGTGAGGAGAAGGGTGTGGGCGCAGCCTTTGTACTTCCTGCAGTGGCAGGGAAAGGTGCCAGGAATGGGGTGTGTGCTGGTGGGGGAGGGGTGGACCTGACGAGGGAATCGCGGAGGGAATGGTCTTTTCAGAACGCTGATGGGGGGGGAGGGAAATTTATCTCTGCTGGTACGATGCGGAACTGGCGGAGGATGTTGCATTGTATCCAGAGGTTGGTGGAGTGGAAATTGAAGACTGGGGGCGGGTGGGGGGGGTTCAGTCCTTGTTGTGTTGGGAGGGTTGGAGTTCAAGGATGGTGATGCGTGATGTGGAGGAGATGTGCTGGAGGGCATTGTCAACCACGTGGGAAGGGAAGTTGCAATCGTGAAAGGACAAGGCCATCTGGGACTTTCTGAGGTAGAATTGGTCATCCTGGTAACAGATGTGGCAGAGGCAGAGAATTGGGAATAAGGAATGGCGTTTTTACAGGAGGTAGGGTGGGAGGAGGTGTAGTCTAGGTAGCTGTGGGAGTCGGTGGGCTAGTAGTATATGTCTGTAGTTAGTTGGTCACCAGAGACAGTATTGGTCCAGGAAGGGGAGGGAGGTTGCCAAGATGGTCCAGATGAATTTGAGTTCAGTGGAAGGTGTTGGTGAAGTTGATGAACTGTTCAACCTCCTCGTGGGGGCACAAGGCAGCGCCAATACAGTCATCGATGTATCGGAGGAACAGGTGGGGGGGTGGTGCCAGTGTAACTGCAAAAGATGGACTGTTCCACATATCTGACAAATAGGCAGACATAGCTGGGTCCCGTGTGGGTGCCCATGGCTATCCCTTTGGTTTGGTTTGGAGGAAGTGGGAGGATTGGAAGGAGAAGTTCTTGAGGGTGAGGAGCAGTTCAGCTAGCCGGATGAGGGGGTCAGTGAAAGGTTACTGGTTAGGATGGCATGATAGGAAGAAACGGAGAGCTTGAAGACCTTTGTCATTGTGGATCAATGTGTACGGGGACTGGATGCCCATGGTAAAGATAAGGCATTGGGGTCCAGTGAAACAAAAATCTTGGAGCAGATGAAGGGCATGAGTGGTGTCACGAACATAGGTGGGGAGTTCCTGGACTAAGAGGGGGCAGGATGGTGTCGAGGTAGGAAGAGATGAGTTCGGTGGGACAGGCGCAGGCTGGGACAATGGCTTGAGTGGGGCAGTCAGGTTTGTGAATCTTAGGAAGGAGGTAGAATCGGGCAGTACAAGGTTCATGGACAATGAGGTTGGAGGCTGTGGATGGAGATCCCCAGAGGTGATGAGGTTGTGGATGGTCTGGCAGATGATGGTTTGGTGATGGGAGGTGAGGTTGTGATCAAAGGGGCAATAGGAAGACGTGTCTGCAGGTTGGCATCTGGCTTCGGTGGTGTAGAGGTCAGTGCGCCGCATTACTACTGAATCTCTTGTCTGCGGGTTTGATGGTGAGGTTGGGGTTGGAGCGGAGGGAGTGGAGGGCTGCATGTTGTGAGGGCAGTAGGTTGAAGGGGGTGCAGTTGTAGTGTGGTGCACTGACCTCTACATCACTGAAGCCAGGTGCCAACCTGCAGACATCACCTCCTACTGCCCCCTTGATCACGACCTCCCCTCCCAACATCAAACCATCAACTGCCAGACCATCCACAACCTCATCACCTCAACAGCTTCCTCATTTCCCCTCCCCCGACACTATTCAAGTCCCAAACCGCCAACTCGGCACTGTCCTCAGGCCCAGTCCATCACTCCCCCCTCTGACCTATCACCTTCTCCCTCACCTTCATCCACCTATCACTTTCTCAGCTACCTCCCCCCAACCCCATCCCCTCTCACTTATCTGTCAGATCTGACCCACAAGCCACATTCCTGATGAGTTGGTGCTGGCTGGTGTTTGTGCCCTTGGTTCATCTAGTAGGGAGGTCAGTGTTTCTTTGGCCAGGCTAACGTTAATTGATTTGAATAGAGTCGTTGTATTGAAGGAGACCATGACTGTGTCCTCTTCTCTCTTGGTGCCTTTGATGATGTTCGAGAATTGTTTGGTGGAGCGGATGGAGTGGCATGAGTCTTCAACTAGGTGTTTCAGTTTACGATGAAGTTCCATTGCTAGTCTGTATGTCGGTGTCCCAGGTAGTGAGACTATGGGTCTGAGTGGGGTCCCTGGTTTGCGTACCTTAGGCAATCCATTGAAATGGGGTGTGTTGGACCCATCAGGTTTCATTCTTTGGAAATCTGCAACACCGCTACATTTAAACTAAGTAGCGGGGGGGAGGGGACAAGCTGGATGTTTAAAAAGGAAATTGAAGGGAAAGTTAGAACAAGAGAAGTCAAGAAAGACAACTGTATCAATGAGGCAGAAAACTCGGAAAGGGATCATGCTGTAAGGTTGAGTGAAATAAGGGTTGATGGGAAAGGTGAGAGCAGTAACAAATTAAAAATACTATACATGAATGCACGAAGCATTAGACATAAGATGGATGAGCTTGAGGCTCTTTTGGAAATTGGCAGATACGATATTGTGGGGATAACTGAGACGTGGCTTCAAGTGGACAGGGCCTGGGAAATGAATATTCAAGGCTACACGTGCTATCGTAAGGGCAGACTGACGGGCAGAGGGGGTGGGGTGGCCTTGTTGGTTATTCAGTCCCTTGCGCAGGGGGACCTAGAGTCAGGGGATGTAGAGTCAGTGTGGATAGAGCTGTGAAATACTAAGGGTAAAAAGACCCTCTTGGGAGTCATCTACAGGCCCCCAAACAGTAGTCTGGATGTCGGATGTAAGTTAAATCAGGAGCTGAAATTGGCCTGTCGCAAAGATGTCACTACAGTTGTTATGGGGGATTTTAACATGCAGGTAGACTGGGTGAATCAGGATGGTATTGGGCCTCAAGAAAGAGACTTTGTGGAGTGCCTCAGAGATGGATTCTTAGAGCAGCTGGTGCTGGAGCCGACCAGGGAGAAGGCAATTCTGGATCTGGTATTGTGTAACGAACCAGAATTGGTCAGACACCTAGAAGTGAAGGAGCCATTGGGAAGTAGTGACCATAATACAATAAGCTTCAATCTGCAATTTGAGAGCGAGAGGGTACAGTCGGAAGTGACAGTACTTCTGTTGAATAAAGGGAATTATGGAACTATGAGGGAGGAGTTGGCCAAAGTTCAATAGTGCAATACCTTAGCAGGGATGACCGTGGAGGAACAATGGCGGATATTTCTGTGTATAATGCAGAAGTTGCAGGATCAGTTCATTCCTAAAAGGAAGAAAGATCCCAGAAGGAGGCATGGGCGGCCGTGGCTGATGAGGGAAGTAAAGAAACATATAAAGTTAAAAGAGAAAAAGTATAACATAGCTAAGATAAGTGGGAAAACTGAGGACTGGGAAGCTTTTAAAGAGCAACAGAGGATTACTAAGAAGGAAATACGCAGAGGAAAAATGAGGTACGAAGGTACACTGGCCAAGAATATTAAGGAGGATAGTAAAAGCTTTTTTAGGTATGTGCAAGGCAAAAAAATGGTTAGTACAAAAATTGGGCCCTTGAAGACAGAAACAGGGGAATATATTACGGGGAACAAAGAAATGGCAGAGGAATTAAATGGGTACTTCAGATCTGTGTTCACTGGGGAAGACACAAGCAATCTCCCTGAGGTAACAGTGGCTGAAGGACCTTAACTTAAGGGAATTTATATTTGCCAGGATTTGGTGTTGGAGAGACTGTTAGGTCTGAAGGTTGATAAGTCCCCGGGGCCTGATGGTCTGCATCCCAGGGTACTGAAGGAGGTACACGCCCCCACCGACCTCGCAGCCTCCGCGATCGCCGCCAAAATAACCGCCTCCGCGATCGCCGCTCAGACAACCGCCTCCGCGATCGCCATGAAGACAATCGCCGGCAGATTCGCGACCTCCGCGGCTATAGGGAATAACTCTGTCTCTGCGGTCGCCGCAGCCACTTCCACCCCCACTGACATCACTGAACTACAGGCCCACAACGCCGCATGTGTCTCCGCCCCCACGCCGATCTCCACGCCTAACCCCGCCCCCCGGCGAGTTCCGTCACCTCGCCTAACCCCGCCCCTTCGCCGATCTCCGACTTCATGCCTAACCCCGCCCCCACACCCATCTCCGTCACCACGTCTAACCCCGCCCCTTCGCCTATCGCCATCACCACGCCCGACCCCGCCCCCACGCCGATCTCCGTCCCCGCCCCCAGACCTAACCCCGCCCCCACACCCAGCTCCAGCCCCACACCAGGTCCTAGCTCCCAGCCCTGCCGTGTTTTCACTATCCCTCCAGACCTACCCCTCTCCGAGGATGAAAGATCAGTCCTCAGCAGAGGCCTCACCTTCATTCCCCTATGCTCCCGGATTGATGAATTCAACATGCGGCGTGACATTGAACAGTTCTTCCGCCGCCTTCGCCTCCGCGCCTATTTCTTTAACCAAGACTCCCGCCCACCCTCTGACGACCCCTTCTCCCGCCTCCAACACACCCCATCCACCTGGACACCCCGTGCTGGCCTCCTACCTGCCCTCGACCTGTTCAAATCCAACTGCCGCCGCGATATTAACCGCCACCTGAACACCCCCACCCCTCTCACCCACTCCAACCTCTCACCTTCGGAACGCGCAGCCCTCCACTCCCTCCGTTGCAACCCCAACCTCACTATCAAACCAGCAGACAAGGGAGGCGCGGTAGTAGTTTGGCGCACTGACCTCTACACCGCTGAGGCCAAACGCCAGCTCACAGATACCTCCTCCTACCGTCCCCTTGACCATGACCCTACCCCTCACCACCAAACCATCATCTCCCAGACCATCCATAACCTCATCACCTCAGGGGACCTCCCATCCACCGCCTCCAACCTCATAGTCCCACAACCCCGCACCGCCCGTTTCTACCTCCTGCCCAAAATCCACAAACCTGACTGCCCCGGCCGACCCATTGTCTCCGCCTGCTCCTGCCCCACCGAACTTATCTCTGCCTACCTTGACACCGTCCTGTCCCCCTTAGTCCAAGAACTCCCCACCTACGTTCGGGACACCACCCATGCCCTCCAGCTCCTCCATGATTTTCGCTTCCCCGGTCCCCAACGCCTTATTTTCACCATGGACATCCAGTCCCTGTACACCTCCATCCCCCATCACGAAGGACTCAAAGCCCTCCGCTTCTTCCTTTCCCGCCGTACCGACCAGTACCCTTCCACTGACACCCTCCTTCGACTGACTGAACTGGTCCTCACCCTGAACAACTTCTCTTTCCAATCCTCCCACTTCCTCCAAACGAAAGGAGTAGCCATGGGCACCCGCATGGGCCCCAGCTATGCCTGCCTCTTCGTAGGATATGTGGAACAGTCCATCTTCCGCAACTACACTGGCCCCACCCCCCACCTTTTCCTCCGCTACATCGATGACTGTATCGGCGCCGCCTCGTGCTCCCACGAGGAGGTGGAACAGTTCATCCACTTCACCAACACCTTCCACCCCGACCTCAAATTCACCTGGACAGTCTCAGATTCCTCCCTCCCCTTCCTTGACCTTTCTATTTCCATCTCAGGCGACCGGATCAACACGGACATCTACTACAAACCGACCGACTCCCACAGCTACCTGGACTACACCTCCTCCCATCCTGCCCCCTGCAAAAACGCCATCCCATTCTCCCAATTCCTTCGACTCCGCCGCATCTGCTCCCAGGAGGACCAGTTCCAAAAACGCACATCCCAGATGGCCTCCTTCTTCAAGGACCGCAATTTCCCCCCCGACGTGATCGACGATGCCCTCCACCGCATCTCTTCCACTTCCCGATCCTCCGCCCTTGAACCCCGCCCCTCCAACCGCCACCAGGACAGAACCCCACTGGTCCTCACCTACCACCCCACCAATCTCCATGTACAGCGCATCATCCGCCGTCATTTCCGCCACCTCCAAACGGACCCCACCACCAAGGATATATTTCCCTCCCCTCCCCTATCAGCATTCCGTAAAGACCACTCCCTCCGTGACTCCCTCGTCAGATCCACACCCCCCACCAACCCAACCTCCACTCCCGGCACCTTCCCCTGCAACCGCAGGAGGTGCAAGACTTGCGCCCACACCTCCCCTCTCACCTCCCTCCAAGGCCCCAAAGGAAACTTCCATATCCGCCACAGATTCACCTGTACCTCCACACATATCATCTATTGCATCCTCTGTACCCGATGTGGCCTCCTCTATATTGGGGAGACAGGCCGCCTACTTGCGGAGCGTTTCAGAGAACACCTCTGGGACACCCGGACCAACCAACCCAACCACCCTGTAGCTCAACATTTCAATTCCCCCTCCCACTCCACCAAGGATATGCAGGTCTTTGGACTCCTCCATCGTCAGACCACAGCGAAACGACGGTTGGAGGAAGAACGCCTCATCTTCCGGCTAGGAACCCTCCAACCACAAGGGATGAACTCGGATTTCACCAGTTTCCTCATTTCCCCTCCCCCCAGCCTGTCTCAGTCAAATCCATCAAATTCAGCACCGCCTCCCTAACCTGCAATCTTCTTCCCGACCTCTCCGCCCCCACCCCAATCTGTCCTATCACCCTCACCTTGACCTTTTTCCACCTATCACATTTCCGACGCCCCTCCCCCAAGTCCCTCCTCCCTATCTTTTATCTTAGCCTGCTGGACAAACTTTCCTCATTCCTGAAGAAGGGCTAATGCCCGAAACGTCGATTCTCCTGTTTCCTAGATGCTGCCTGACCTGCTGCGCTTCTCCAGCAACACATTTCCATCTCTGATCTCCAGCATCTGCAGACCTCATTTTCTCTACTGAAGGAGGTGGCTTGGGAAATCGTGAATGCGTTGGTGATTATTTTCCAGAGTTCGATAGATTCGGGGTCGGTTCCTGAGGATTGGAGGGTGGCTAATGTTATACCACTTTTTTAAGAAAGGTGGGAGAGAGAAATCAGGAAATTATAGACCAGTTAGTCTGACCTCAGTGGTGGGAAAGATGCTGGAGTCTATTATAAAGGATGAAATTACGGCACATCTGGATAGTAGTAACAGGATAGCACAGAGTCAGCATGGATTTATGAAGGGAAAATCATGCTTGACTAATCTTCTTGAATTTTTTGAGGATGTAACTATGAAGTTGGACGAGGGAAATCCAGTAGATGTAGTGTACCTGGACTTTCAGAAAGCTTTTGATAAAGTCCCACACAGGAGGTTAGTGAGTAAAATTAGGGCACATGGTATTGGGGGCAAAGTACTAGATTGGATTGAAATTTGGTTGGCTAATAGGAAACAAAGGGTAGTGATAAACGTCTCCATTTCGGAATGGCAGGCAGTGACAAGTGGGGTACCGCAGGGATCCGTGCTGGGACCGCAGCTTTTTACAATATATGTTAATGATATAGAAGATGGTATCAGCAATAACATTAGCAAATTTGCTGATGATACAAAGCTGGGTGGCAGGGTGAAATGTGATGAGGATGTTAGGAGATTACAGGGTGACCTGGACAAGTTAGGTGAGTGGGCAGATGCAGTTTAATGTGGATAAATGTATGGTTATCCACTTTGGTAGCAAGAACAGGAAGGCAGACTATTACCTCAATGGAATCAATTTACGTAAAGGGACAGTACAGAGAGATCTGGGTATTCTTGTACATCAGTCAATGAAGGTAAACATGCAGGTACAGCAGGTAGTGAAGAAGGCTAATAGCATGCTGGCTTTCATAACAAGAGGAATTGAGTATAGAAGCAAAGAGGTGCTTCTGCAGCTGTACAGGGCCCTGGTGAGACCACACCTGGAGTACTGTGTGCAGTTCTGGTCTCCAAATTTGAGAAGAGACATTCTGGCTATTGAGGGAGTGCAGCGTAGGTTCACGAGGTCAATTCCTGGAATGGCAGGATTACCTTACACTGAAAGACTGAAGCGACTGGGCTTGTATACCCTTGAGTTTTGAAGATTGAGAGGGGATCTGATTGAGACGTATAAGATTATGAAAGGATTGGACACTCTGGCAGCAGGAAACATGTTTCCACTGATGGGTGAGTGCCGAAACAGAGGACACAGCTTAAAAATACGGGTTAGACCATTTAGGACAGAGATGAGGAGAAACTTCTTCACCCAGAGAGTGGTGGCTGTGTGGAATGCTCTGCTCCAGAGGGCAGTGGAGGCCCAGTCTCTGGATTCATTTAAGAAAGAGTTGGATAGAGCTCTCAAAGATAGTGGAATCAAGGGTAATGGAGATAAGGCAGGAACAGGATACTGATTAGGAATGATCAGCCATGATTATATTGAATGGTGGTGCAGGCTCGAAGGGCTGAATGCCCTACTCCTGCACCTATTGTCTATTGTCTATTATCTGTCTTGCTAGTTTTGCCTGATTTATGGAGTTTCTTCCGTAATGCTGTAATACGGTGTTCTAGCTGTGGAGTCGGGTCAATCGCCACTTGTTGGTAGGTGTTGGTATCTGCAAGTAGTGAGTTTGCCTTTTCAATGAACAGGGGTAGCTCGATTATCCGAATGAGATGGGTGGGCACTATTTCGCTCGGACAGTTGATTATTCGGTTAATTGATTTCCTCTGGGGCTCGGACTTTAATGTGACGTCTGCTCCAGTTCAGGAGACGAGGTTGCAGCACACAGCGTGCGAGACCCTGCCCCCACTGCCTACCCACCCCCCGCCTGACCTCAAACCCCTCAGCCCCAAATCTGCCCCCTCCCGCCCCCAACACCAGACATCCCCACCCACCATCTGACCCCCGTCTGTGCCCCCGCTTCCTCCCCCATCTGACAGCACCCTCTCACCCCCATCCGCCCTCCCCCACCCCTATGGGGTAGCCAGACTTGACACCAACAGTAAGACTGCTGCTGCCTTTGTAGGTTAAGTTTCCAAATAGCACACGTGCACGCACACACACAAACAACTTTTTGACAGGTTCCACCTTTGCCCTGTAAAGGACAATATTGGAGAGATTAACTGGGGAAGGGGGTTTAGGGTTCACCCTTGTGTGTAACTCCAGGGAAAGTGTGGGGGAGGAAGAGAGAGAGGGTGGGAGGTCAGTCATTTGGAGACGCTGCCTGGGTCCCATCAGTTCAGAATGTTCTCGGCAGCATTTCAGTGAGCCGAGTTCATTTTTAATCATTGTACCTGTAAAACAAAAGATGCGATCAGGGTTGAAACAGCTCTTTGATATAATGTTTCTATCAGGACCTTGAGATCCCCTTTGGATGATCTGATATTCGGAAAATTGATATTGGGTTAATCAAGGTTCCTCTGTACTGTGTCCTGTTCAGGATGACGGTCATGCGCCCTTTGTCTGCCAGTATGATTCCAATATTTCTGTCTTTTTCTGAATCCTTCTAGAGCTTTCCTTTCCTGTGTGTTGGGGGTGTTCCCTTATTTTTTTCTGCTTCGTGTTAGTGCTACTGCCTGTCTAATGGCCTGCTGGATTCATTCAGTAAGTCTGTTGTCTTTCAGGGTTGATTCTAATGCTGCTAGGAAGTCCTTTTTGTCTGTGTCTCTGTAGTTGTACTTCATCCCTCTTACTAGGGCAGCTTTTTCTGTGTCTCTGAGTGGTCAGTCTAACAGGTTCTGAATCCAAGCTTCTGAATTGTCTGTGTTCTTTTGTGTGACCTTGTCCAGTTTTTCTTGTAGAGATAGATTCTTTCTTTGCCTTGGTCTGTTGTTGTTTGATGCTGATGGCTCATTCTGACGTGCTTGTCCATTCCTGGTCAGTCGTGTTGGTGTGCAGAGCTTTTTGATGCAGAATTTCCCATTTGTATTTGGGGAGTCAGTTGTGAGCATCATTAATAATTTCTCGTAACATTCTGCAGACGTTCTGTTTTGATATTTTTCTGGCTTGTGGGGTGTTGAGAGGTGGTTTGTACTTGACACAAATTTTTGATTCTCAAAAATTGCACTACACTCATATAAATGACATGCTTTAGAACTGAATGACCACAGAGAAAATCCTATCTTAAACATTCCATCTATATCACACTAGAGTGTTTTAGGAACAACAACCTGGTGCAACGTGAGATTAGTTACTTTCCCTCTGATGGGTATATCGCGGTGTCTGCACTGGGCTCTCTACCTGTACCAGCCAATGGCAGTGCAGGGGTCTTGCTCATCTTCAATGATTTGGATAGGTCTGGCCTTATGTGACCTTGGCTTAGCTGCTCTGTGGAGGTCATTGCAATGAAAACAAAACGAGAAAGCTCTTCATTCTCCTTTTACCCAGATGATACGCTCAGATCTGAAACAAGAAATTGCATTAATCCAGTTCCATTTGCCAACACTTAGCCCATATCCATCTAAAACCTTCCTATTCATATACCCATCCAGATGCCTTTAAATGCTGTCATTGTACCAGCCTCCACCGTTTCCTCTGTTAGCTCATTCCATATATGCACCACCCTCTGTGTGAAAACAAATATGTTCCACTGTGTGCAGTTCAGGGGTTGCTCTCGGATTGGCCAATTGCGATCCTACAGCTGGCTGATGCAGTCCTGGAGTTGACCGACCATGTTCGTGGCCTCCCTCATGTTTCAGAGACACCACATTCTGTAGGAGGACCTGTCCTGAGGGGCATGGATGGATAAATGGACAAGGTCTTTTCCCTGGGGTGGAGAATTCCAGAACTAGAGGGCATAGGTTTAGGGTGAGAGGGGAAAAATTTAAAAGGGACCTTGGGGCAATTTTTTCACACAGAGGGTGGTGCGCATATGGAATGAGCTGCTGGAGGAAGTGGTGGAGGCTGGTACAATGACAGCATTTAAAAGGCATCTGGATGGGTATATGAATAGGAAGGTTTTAGATGGATATGGGCTAAGTGTTGGCAAATGGAACTGGATTAGGTTAGGATATCTGGCTGGCATGGACGAGTTGGACCAATGGGTCTGTTTCTGTGCTGTATATCTCTATGACTCTATGACTTTCTTCTCTGCCTCACTCTGGTTTTTATTGAGTATATTTAAGATGGAGATGGATAGGTTCTTGATTGTAAAGGAGATCAAGGTTTACAGGGAGAAAGCAGGAGAATGGGGATGAGAAACCTATCCACCATGATTGAATGGCAGAGCTGACTCAATGTGCTGAATGGCCTAATTCTTGCTCCTATGCCTTATGGTCTTATAGTTGCCTTCCCTGCCAGTCAGGAGGCGGCATTTCATTCACACTTCCTTGAAATGAATGTGAGGGGGGCACATTCTGTTGCATCTACCCCCTCAGTCTCAGCCCCTGGAGCAGAGCTGGGCATCCCTGTTATGGAATCACCCATCAAGCTCTGCAGCTGCTTCTTCCAGGCACACCCTGCCTGAACATCTTGTCCTTCTTTCAACATTAGCATTGAGGTGAGGTGTGCACCACATGCCATTTATACAGATTTGTCTCTGCCAATCTTCAAAAGTATCCCTGAAATTCATACTATCTTCAGTAAACCAAATGAGCTCCTTGAGCATCTTCGCTGGTTGCTTTTGTGGTCTCTAATGTCTTTTTCACCTGCATTTTCTGCTGAAGTCATTGATCCATAAATTACACCTTGGATTTCCCACTTTTTAATCTGCTACTATCTCCCTAAATTCTTGTTGCAGAGCACTATCCATTTTATACCTCGAGCAGTGGAACCAACACAATCTCTGACTGTTTGCTCTCTCCCTTCAGAATGCTCAGAGGCTGTTTCAATGGTATCTTTGCTGTTGGCTCCAGGAAGGCAACACACCAGCCTGGAGTCACATCTACAGCCACAGAAACACCTGTCTGTATCCCTCACTAGTGAGTCTCCTACCATTATTACTGCACCTCCCTCCTCATTCCTGTGTACCTGTCCATGTTCCCTGGAGGATCTGTCACTCTCACTGGTTTCAACACAGAAAAGCTGTTTTTTGAGTGCCCCCTGGGGGTTTACCGACTACACTCTTGCCTCCCTTCTTCTGACTAACAGTCACTTATTTCTTTCCTCCTTAAGATGTGGAGTGTCTGTGTCTAAAAGTCTGCTATCCACAGAACTCTCGGCTCCATGGGTGCATTGCCTTGTTTCCAGTTGACACTCCAAATCCCAATGCCCAAGTTAGTCAAATAGGTGGCACTTTCTGCAGATGTGGTCACATAGATTGTCAGCAGCATTAACAACATCCTCCATTCGGGACTGAGCTCCGATCCAAGACTGCGTTCTGCTGCCACATGAAAACTAAACAATTAAAGCGTAAACATAAAAATTTTAGTTTCCTGTACTATTGACTTCAAATTGTAGTTGACCTGGAAGTAGAAAAATCTCTTGACCCCACTGACAAATTAGCTCCACCCCTGTGCACACAAATTCACAAATTATTAATTAGAATTTATGATTTTTGAAAAAGAATCATGCATTAACCTTCATCACAACACAGCCGACTTATCCCTAGAATCATTCCACAGCTTATATCTTAACAAGAGAGACACAGGTCCCTCAAAAATCTCATCAAAAGCCTCCACTTGTTTTGATCCCAGCTGCTGTTATTACTGGACAGGTTAGACCCCAGAGTCAAACCTGGCTCCATAGATCATACAGTATTTTGATTTGTTTTAGTTTTAATAAAGTACTCTCTTGCTGAAACATAAACATACAATACCAAAGACTTTGTTTTTACAATAAAATTGAAGTTTAGTAATAAGAGAAAATAAGATAAATATAATAAACCAAACTATCTGACTTATAATACAAATGCAAACAACATTTAAACAGATAGTAAAAGTATGTGAATTCCAAAACATTATTTTATAAATTGAAAACAGCTTTGGTATTGTACTCCATATACACTCCTGGTACAGCATCCAAAACACCAGAATGCCTGTATCCAACACAGTCAGGGAGTTGTACAGATACCAGATACAAATGGAGGCAACATCTAATAAGGAGCTGTCCAATCGTGTTGGTCAAAGGGGTGGGCCATTGTCAGTTTGTCAGGTTCCTCCATAGTAATGTAGGGTAAGGGGAAGGGGCAAGTGCGGTCATTACTGTGGGACAGAATTTCACCAGGTTAGTCTTCAGGAGCTGGGGCTGAAGAAGTATCTAGTCTCTGGGTGTCCCCCGAGTGCCAGCGGCCAGGGCTGTTTCTCCCTCAGCAACCATGCAGCTGTCACAGGGAGATGCTCACCAGGCTGCACTCTCACACCCTCAAAGCCTAACATTGCCCCCTGAGGGGTCAGTATCTGAGCTGGGGTGGGAGGGTACAGGAGGCAACTGTGTCAATTCTTCCTCCTGAGGGCTCAGTGCTCTCAACCTCCGAGATCCAGGAGGGGGCTTCGGTGGGTGGGGTGGGGGGAGCAGCCATTTCTCCACAGAGGGGATGGATAATCTGCTGGTACCTGCAGGAGGCAAAGGGAGGGAAGGTGCTGTGGCCAGTGGCTAGAAGTGATGGGTAAAGAATGACCCTGATAGTGGGGTTACTGTGAGAGTTGCAGTGGGATGAAGAGCTTGACAGAACATCAAAGTTTCAGCTTCACTGCAGGAATATTCCCAGGATTCGCATGTGAGGACCAGGTTTCTGTGCTTGTAAGGGGTGTGCATACTGATATCAGACATCCCTCCATCCACAGGGGCTTTTTCTGCCCTGTCATCAAGGGGGAGGGGGAATGATTGGGTGGTACTGGTGTTGGTGCATGTGGGTGAAAGGTGGTGTGGTGTACCAAAGTACAGAGGGTATGCAGATGGTGGTGTGGGAGCTTTCAGGGGGAGTGACAGAAGGTATACCCTGCAGTAATGTGTGTGGCAGAGTGTAAGCTTAGGTGGGAGGAGAGTGCATTGACACTGATAAAGTGAGTGTGAGGTGGCAGAGGGAAGAGAGTGGCACCTACCCTGACAGAATGCGGGAGGTCACTGTGCTTCTTTCTGCATTGCTGGCCATTGCTCTATGCACTAGAGGCAGCACCTCAGATCAGGCTGGCAGGCTGTGATGAAGTGACGTCCTCTACTGGTCCTCTGCGAACATATCACTCTCTCTGGCCCATCTTGTTCACCAGCACTTCCAGATCCCTGCCATCTTCCCCTTCTCCGACACGTTCCAATTCCAAGCTTGACCGAGGAAGACAACTCCCACAAGCCAGTGCTGGCCTGGACGCACAATGAACTTTGAAGATGTAGTGAATGCGAGGAATATCAATGTTTCGGTGAATAGTCACCAATTGGCAAGTGGTTCTGGGAGGTATGTGTGGCAAGATATGGACAGAATCAGATGGGAGGGATGTGCATGTAATTAATGATCAGTTTGGTAAGATAGGACAACGCCTGGCCCTGTGGTGAAAAACCGTCCAGGCACCTCCAAGTTAATCAGACTTCGCTGAAAAGTATAAGATTCAGGCTACAGAAAGCCCACTGATTCCTAACTCAAAAACCAGACATCCATGTTTACAGTAAAAACACAGACATACAAACCTCACAGTTTATATCAAGTAGATTTAAAGCAATTGGGCAAAAGATTAAAAGAGAGTTGAGGACAGTGTTGTTCCCCCAGAGATTAAAAAGAGCAGGAACTCCCTGCCTGACTGGCTAGTTGGGGTAGAAACCCTCATTCCATTAAAAAATATTTGGATTTGCACTTGAAGTGCTGTAACCTTTTTAGCTGTGGTCCAAGAGTTGGTATAGGGATACGTCTAGATCACTCTTTTTCAGCCAGAACAGATTGAATGGCCTCCTCTGTGCTATGAATCATCAATGTTTCAAGGTATTTGTGAATCACTTTTTATGTATCTCTCGTTCGGAGAATCTCCACTCCCGTGTACTTTCTTCCTTCGCTGTGCCCTTATGTGTCACTCCTCCCAATGTATCTTCATCTAGTGTATCTAGTTTATGTGCAAAGATACTAAAGCGCATGTTTTGAAAGTTTCACATATCAAAAACATATTTTAATCTGCACAGGAACACTGCACACTAATGGAACCTGTAAATGGTTCATTTAAATTACTTAAAAGTCATTTTCAGTTATTAAAATGAGTTTACTTACAGTTGATGGATTAAACAGCCTTATTAAAAATGTTTAATTTTGTGATAAACACATTTTTTCTGTTAAAACTGCACCAGGTTACAAAATATTTTTAAATCGTCAAAGTCAATTACGGCTTAGAAACAGACTATTCAATCCAATAGGCCTAGATTGGCGTTTTGTGTTCCCGAACTTGTATTGAAAGAACTCTCGCCCTCTATTAGGATTATGCTAGAAAAGATGACATAAAAGTATCAGGCAATAATTCAGAGTTCCTTGCCAGACTGAATTCTGATGTTGTGGTTTAAGTCCGTCACAAAATTCAAAACTGTGGAAGAGGAAAATAAATGTGGTTCTCTATTCTGTCTCCTTCTACCCAGAGCTACAGGAAGAGGTCATAGCTGTTTGTGAATTAATTTGAACAAAGTATAGAAGATGGAAAAAAAAAACGTTCTTTGTCTGGATTATGTAGAATCTCAAATTTGTTCTAGCCCAAAGGAAATTCACGCTGATGGTATAGATCTCTAGCTAACTACAGAATGTCATCTCTGCCTTCTGGCACTAACACAAGCACTGGATAAAGTTTCATGATTATCTTTTTTGGGCCTGGTGGTGTTCAGTAACATTGCTATCTCTCACTTTTGACAACAGTGTGTTATCTGTGAACCTGAAGGACTTCTGTCTTTCTGCAGACCTGACTGATACTTCCTCTCCCGTCTTATGATTTTCATGTATATTCTCCACTTCATATTTTTATCATATTCAATAGACCAACATTCTACCTCTATTCATGGACTCAGTTCACTTATTGATTCAGGTCAACTTCTCTCTATCTCAGTCAACAACATCAAAAGCAATGAAAACTTGCTGTGCAGAGATATGCTGCTGTGTTTGCTCATGTAAGAAACACTTGATAAGTAGACTATTGGCTATGAAACATTATGGGATTCCAAACGATGTGACAAGCTGCTAAATAAAGGTAATGACTTGGAGATGCCGGTGTTGGACTGGGGTGTACGAAGTTAAAAATCACACAACACCAAGTTATAGTCCAACAGGTTTTATTGGAAGCACACTAGCTTTCGGAGCGACGCTCCCTCATCAGGACCTCTGAAAGCTAGTGTGCTTCTAGTAAAGGTGAGATTTTGTTTCCTTTGTCTTTGAGAAAGAACTTTGTCATAGGCCTTCTTAAAGCTGGAATATACAGTATCCATGTTTAATTTTTATTTGGCCCCGAAGGCATTTGTCAAAAGAACATTCTCCTCTGAAGTAGGAATTTACTAACATGCATGAACAAAAAGGTGGCAGGACAGTATATGGAGGTCTTAGTTTGTTAGAGAAATAGGGTAGAAAAGCAAAGTAGTTGCTTTTACAAAACATTGCTTAGATCTCAGCTAGAAGGTTGTTAAAGTCTATATTTGAAAAAGGATCTCAGGACTGCAGAGAGGCCACAGAAGAGATTTACTAGACATGAATAAAGGTTGAGGGACTTCAGCTTCTTATGGTAAAACTGAAAAAGCTGGGATTATTTTCCTAAGAGCAGGGAAAATTGAGAGGAGACTTGGCCAATATGTTCACAGACATGAATGATTTTGCGAGAGTACATAAGGAGAAACTCTCCAGTAGTAGAAGAACTGGTTTAATGGGATCACCAAAGACCCTGAGGCATGATGAGGAATCCTTTTTAAATACACTGAATTGTTGTAATGTGCAAGGTACTGCCTGAACTGGAACTTTCAAAAGAGAATTAGACAGATAAATAAAAGGAGAAGAAAAATGCAGGACCATAGGGAAGGAGGAGGAATTTGAGATTAATTACATAATTTTACCAGTGTCGTCCCAAGATTGAATGGTCTCTTTGTCTGCTCCATAATACTATGATGCAGTTAGCATTCTGCGATCTACCAGTGATGCAGCTAGGTATTTTACTTGGTATCTATACAAAGCTAACTGATCAATGTGATGGATTTACCTCCTAAACCTGCAAGTTAAATCCAAATGATTTGTTTTTGCATTTTACAACAAACATGGGCCAAGCTCTCTTCTCTGCGTTATTCAACAACATTTGCAGCAAACACTTTGGAAATGTGGACCTTGACTGTTTCATTGAATCATAGAATGTCTACAGTGGGAAAGCAGGCCATTTAGCCCATCGAGTCAACATTAACCCTCCGACTAACATCCTACCCAGACCCGCTCCCCCCTTGCCCTATCCCTGTAACCCTGCATTTCCCATGGCTAACCCACCTAGCATGCACATGACTGGACAGTATGGGTGATTTAGCATGGCCAATCCACCTAACCTGTACATCTTTGGACTTTGAGGGAAACCCCACACAGACACGAGGAGAATGTGCAAACTCCACACATACATTTGCCCAAGGCTGGAATCGAATCCGAGTCCCTGGAGTGCTGTGAGGCAGCAGTGCTGAGCCACCATGCTGCCCATTTATTACTTTAAACAAACAACACCATCTTGCATTGATTTTGTGCTGCTGCATGCTAACATGTACCAAGATGCTTTGCAAAAGCGTTATTAACAGCATTTGACAGCTAATCATACAAGGGGAAATTAGGTTAGATCGGAAATGTTTAGGTTTCAAGGACAGTCTTAAAAAGTGCAAAGCAAGATAGAGAGGCATAAGCAGAGAATGTCAAAGTAGGGAGGGGAGATTTGGAAACAAGGGCGAGAATTTTAACGTAAATATATTGCTTTACTAGGTGTCAGTGTTGGGCAATGAACACAGGAAGACATGTGCATAAAGGAACAACTTTACCCTGAGGATAGCTACTGAGCTTGTGCAAATGGAGCTATGTCATGGTGATGTCACTTCCCATGGAGCTGGAGCCCCACTCTGTAATGCTGCAGCAGCATGTCCTCTCTCACCAAGCCAGCTAATGTTCACTCACATTTCTACAATAAGAATGAGCTTGGCACGAGTTAGAATAAGATCTGCAATGCTTTGAGGAACATCAAATTTACAGGAAATTTGGGAAGCCAGCTAGGAGGATATGTCATAGAGCACAGAAACAGACCCTTTAGTCCAAATTATCCATGCTGACCATTATCCCAAACTAAACTGTCCCACCATATCCCTCCAAACATTTCTTGTTCATGTGCTTATCCAAATGTCTTTTAATTGTTATAACTGTACCAGCCTCCACCATTTCTGTTGGGAGTTCATTCCACACATGATCCACTCTGTGTAAAAAGAATATCTCTCATGCCTTTTTAAAATCTTTCTCCTTTCACCTTAAACATATGCCCCCTAATCTTGAAATCTCCCACCCAAGGGAAAAGAGACCTTATTTTTACCCCTCCTGATTTTATAAATCTTTACAAGGTCACCCCTCAACCTCCCATGCTCCAGTGAAAAAAGTCCCAGTCGATCCAGCCTTCCTAATAGCTCAAACCCTCCAGACCTGACAACATCTTGGTAAACTTCTTCTGAACCGGCTTCAGCTTAATAATATTCTTCCTATAATAGGGTGACCAGAACAGGACACTATAATCTAGAAGAGGCCTCACCAATGTCCTGTACAACCTCAACATGACGTCCCAACTCCTATACTCAAAAGTCTGAGCAATGAAGGCACATGTTCAATGCCTTCTTAACCACCCTAATGCAAACTTCAAAGAATTATGTACCTGAACTCCTAGGTCTCTCTGTTCCACAACATTAGCCAAGGCCTTACTTTTAATTGTTTAAGTCCTGACCTTGTTTGTTTTGCCAAAATGCAATATCTGTCAGAATAGGTGTTAGAATAGACAAGTAACAGAGGCATGGATGAGGGTTTCAGTGGCTGTGACGGTGAGGCAGAGTGGAACCAGGTGAAGTTATAAAGGTGGGAGAAGAGCATAAATATGTGGTTGGAAACTCATCCTGAGGCCAAATGTGGTGCCAAACATCATAGAAATATTGGTTCAGTCTCAGGCAGGCGTCAAGGGGAAGGGTGAAGACAGTGGCCAGGGAGTGGATTTAGTGAAGGGGACCAAAGTCAAGCTTTCAGTCTTTGCAATATTTAATTGGAGGAAATATCAGTGTTTCCAGTAACCCAGTACTTGAGTTGGATTAGCTGTCTGAAAACGTCGGATGGTGGATGAGTCAAATTAGCCGATGGTGATGTAGAGCTGAGTGTGAAGTAAAATTGGAAACTGTTGCTCTGTTTTTGGATGCTGTTTCAAAGTGCAATGACAAATAGGAAGGGCCAGGAATCAATCCTTGGGGGAGCATCGGAGAACTGTTGCTAGAACTGGAAAATAAGCTATTTCAGCTGAATTACTGGCTCCAAGTTGATAGGTAAAATGATATGAAACCAAAAGCTGCTGACCCAACAGGACAGAGAGTTTAGAGAAGGATTTGACCAACCGTGTTAAAGGCTGCAGACAAGTCAACTCTGATGAAGAAGAGTTTACCTCTATCATTCACATAGCCTGCCATGTGGGACTTTGCTACGAGTCCTTCAGATACCATATTGAGGCAATAGCCTGATTAGAGTAATTCAAATGTAAAATTCTGGAAAAGACACACATTAATTTGTGAGATAACATTACAAGAGATAGGAGTAGGAGTAACTACATGACCTACCAAGCATGTGCCATCTTTAGTACAATTATCAGTGATCTTGGGCTTCAAGAACACCACCTCCCATTAGTTTCACTGCAAACCACTCACCATCCTGACTGGGAAAAATAGCATCATTCCTTCAGCGTCCCTGGGTCAAAATTGCTCCCTCTCAGCACTGTGGCCCCACCTTCAGTACATGGACAACAGTGGTTCGAGAAGTTTACCACCATCTTCTCAAGGGAACATGGGGGTGGCCTGTAACTTGGATCCGATTTTTAGTCTCTCAGGGAATCATATCATCAAGGGAGCAGACAAAAAGGTTCAGTTCTTTTTATTCATTTAAGGGACATGCGTGCCACTAGCTAAGGGACATGCATGTCAACCAGCCAGTGACATGCATGTCCCTTAAGTGAATAAGAAGAACTGAACCTTTTTGTCTACTCCCTTTATGATATGATTTCCTGGGAGACTAAAAATAGGATCCAACTCAGTCCTAAATGTATTCAATTATTTCATATATTATATTAGATTCCCTACAGTGTGGAAGTAGGCCCTTCAGCCCAACAAGTCCACACCAACCTTCCGAAGAGTAACCCACCCACATCCATTTCCCTCTGACTAATGCACCGAACACTACGCGTAATTTAGCATGGCCAATTCACCTAACTGCACATCTTTGGATTGTGGGAGGAAACCAGAGCATCCAGAGGAAATCCACGCAGACATGGGGAGGATGTGCAAACTCTACACAGATATCCACAGCCCTTTGAGTGAATCACTAACTTGATTGAGTTTTTTTGAAGAAGTGACAAAGATTATTGATGAATGGTAGATGTTGTCTATTTGGATGTCAGTAAGGCATTCAACAAGGTTCTGCATGTTAGACTGGTTAACAAGGTTAGATCACATAGAATACTGGGAGAACTAGCTATTTGGATACAAAATTGTCTAGATGGTAGGAGATAGAGGGTGGTGGTAGAGGGTTACTTTTTGGACTGGAGGCCTGTGACCAGCGGTGTGCCGCAGGGTTTAGTGATGGGTCCACTGCCTTTTGTCACTTATATAAATGATTTGGATGTGAACATAGGAGGTATGGTTAGTAAATTTGCAGATGACACCAAAATTGGAGGTGTAGTGGACAGCGAAGAAGGTTACCTCAAAGTGCAAAGGAATCTTGACCATATAGGTTGAGGAGTGGCAGCTGCAGTTTAAACTAGATAAATATAAGGCGCTACATTTTGGTGGGGTAAATCAGTTCAGGACTTATACACTCATTGGTAAAGTCCTGGGGTGTGTTGCTAAGCAAAGAAACCTTGGAGTTCAGGTTCATTGTTCCTTGAAAGTGGAGTTTCAGGTAGACAGTGTAGGGAAGAAGACATTTTGTACACTTGCCTTTTTTGATCACCACATTAAATATAGGAGTAGAGAGGATATGTTGCGGCTGTACAGGACATTGGTGAAGCCACTTTTGGAATATTGCAATCAATTCGGGTCTCCCTTCTATTGGAAGGATGTTGTGAAACTTGAAGAGGTTCAGAAAGGATATATAACAATGTTGCCAGGGTTGGAGGGCTTGAGTTACAGGGAGAGACTGAATAGGATGTGGCTAACCTGGAGTGTTGGAGGCAAAGGGGTGACCTTATAGAGGTTTATAAAATCATGAGGGACATGGATCAGGTAAAGAGATAAGGTCTTTTCCCTGAGGTGAGGGAGTCCAGAACTAGAGGGCATGGGTTTAGGGTAAGAGAGGTAAGATATAAAAGGGATCTTGGGGCTTCTTTTTCACACAGAGGGTGGTACATGTATGGAATAAGCTGCCAGAGGAAGTGTTGTACAATTACAACATTGAAAAGACATCAGGATGGGGATGTGAATAGGAATGGTTCAGAGGGGTATGGGCCAAATGCTGGCAAATGGGATTAGATTAGGTTAGGATATCTGGACGAGTTGGACTGAAAGGTCTGTTTCCATGCTGTACAGTGCTATGACTCTAAGTAATTTTGCCTTGTCTCAGTCCTAAATGATTAGCCCTTCATCCTAACATCTTGTTCCTCTTGTTATCCATTCCCTGATCACTGGAAGGGAAGAGAAGGGGTGAGGGCAGAAATGCGGGAAATGGGTCAGATCTGGCTGAGGGCCCTGTTGACCATGGTGGCAGAAATTGAAGTGACTAATGTCACATCAACTGTCCTCAATGAACGGGTCAAGTGCAGACCAAAGGTGAGAGGAAGGAGTCCAGGTGGAGGGAAAGTGATGGAGGCAGAGAAGGGCTCAGTGGGACAGGGCGAAGACTCCTCTCCAAAGAAACGGGCACGGAGGCAGTGCAAATGGAATTTGAGTTCAACATCATGCGGTGCCGAAAATGCATTGAGAACATCTAAACTCAGTTATATTATGAAGTAAGGATGAGGCCATTGGATTTTCATGATCGGGAATTGAAGCCATAGCAAGTCAACCATAGGTGGGACGGAGAGGGAATTCTCCCTGGTGTTCAAGTTTTATAATGGGATCCTATGGGAGTAATTGGATTGTATTTTTATCATGTGTTTTGAAATATCAATCATCACTCATTCAGAGTTTTACCCCACTCTCACACTACAAATGTTACTATAATGCCCAACTGCGCGCGCGCACACACACACAAACACCCACCCTCAAAATCTTTCAGTTTCCCACATGGCCAATCAGGACGATGACATTCATTGACATACCAACCTTCCCAGAAAGGTACAGACACATTGTTGTACATTTGGCTTTGTACAGAAGATATGGTGATTAGATTATTGGAAATGCTGTGACTGAGGATGTGCCCATTTATAGTCATTCTGTCAATTCTTTTTGAAACATTTGAAAATGTAGCACATACTGATGTAATCATTTTTCACAAATTTCATTTCCTCCTCACCCAATGTTCTGAATTACAAGCTGGTTTACAAGTATAGTTTAACATATACTCTAACTTTCCCACATCTCAGCTCACTACAATCTTATTCTCTGCCTTTTTACAGAATCCCTACAGTGTGGAAGTAGGCCATTTAGCCCGTCAAGTCCACACGGCCCCTCTAAAGAGCACCCTGCCCTATCCCTGCATTTCACATGCATAATAAGGCAATTTCACATGATCAATCCACCTAACCTGCATATCTTTATGACTGTGGAAGGAAACCCACATAGACACAGGAAGAACATGCAAACTTCACACAGTCACCCACAGGTGGGAATTGAAGCCAGGTGCCTGGTACTGGGAGGCAGCAGTGCTAACTACTGTGCTGCCATACTGCCCAACTTCAGAATCCCCAAAATCTGCAGCCAGGTGGTTCAAGAACAACAGGGAGTAGGTCAGCAGAACAGTGGGGAGCAAGAAACACAACCTTACATTTGCTCTCAGTTCCTGATGGCAAGTCTATAAGTCTATAAGTAGCAACACTGAGGGCCATTGGAGTTTATTTTTAACTGCCAATGAAGTTTGGATTGTGGTCAATCAACCATCAGTTGTGTTAGATTTCACATCTTTTGTTTTTGACAAGTTTCTCATTCCGGGTACAATTCACACTTCGAAGACAATTTGAGGCCAGTTCGCAGCAAGGCGTCAGAAGCTGAAGCTGTTCTGTCAATGGATGTGACCAACTCTACCACAGCGGCCGTGGCTTTGCATCAAGCCGTCATCTGTGTTGCCTTCACACTCATATTCCTCATCGGCCTGTTAGGGAATGGGATGGTGATCTGGATTATTCTGTGCACCATGAAGCAGCGTTTTCCCACCGTCATTTTGATACTGAACCTGGCTGTTGCAGATTTCTCAGTCCTCATCACCTTACCGTTTTGGATTTACTCATACGGCGATAGGTGGGTTTTTGGAGCATCTTTCTGCACCGGTCTGTTGTACCTGGTCCACAGCACCATGTTCGCCAGTGTGTTCTTCATTATGGTGATGAGCATTGAGCGGTTAGTGGCTGTACTGTACCCATTCACTGCTCAGAAGTGTTGGAGACATGGTCTAGTAAGGAACGCCATCATCATGGTCTGGGCTATATCGTTTCTCCTGGCCGTTCCTGTCCTTACAGAACGCAGAGCAGCGCAAGCTGAAACTCCCCACTGTTCACAGTTGCAGGACAGTTCTCAGCAACAGGAAGGGCTCCTTTTGTTCGAGACTTTAGTGGGTTTTGCCATTCCGTTTCTCACATTGTCGGTCTGCAATGCGCTGGTTGCAAAACGCATCGACAGGATGACTTTTCAAGGCAAAAGCAAGTCGGTCAACGTGACCATAAGGGTCACAATAGCGTTTGCAGTTTGCTGGCTGCCCTATCACATCAGGAACCTGTTCATCATCTCCTCAGCACTCTCGAAGAACTCGAGCCCAGAAGCCTCCAAGATGTTGCTACAGCTCGCTGAGAAAATCGAGAACTTGGTTGGAGCTCTGGCGGTGTCTAACAGCTGCATCAATCCCATTCTGTACGCGTTTGCTGCTCGTAGAATCCAGAATAATTTTATGATCTCTGGGATTGCAAAACTCTTTCAACAACTGCACAACTCTTCCGCAAATAAGTACGCCAAGGAATCAACTAGCCGAAGAGCCAATTCACAGCAGTCCAGCTGTTAAGGATTGTTTGTTTATTTTACACATGCAAATCTGTGCAATGGTGTATGTAAACCATAAAGGTAAACTTTGATGATGCTTTTTTTTTCCTGATGCAGTGCTTAGATTGACAGCAAGTGTAGGGCTTTCAACAGTAGGCCTTCTCTCAGTAGATAAAAAGACCACAGTTTAAAATACAGAGGCAAGATTTATTGACATTTTTCTGCAGCGATTTTGCATGCATCTTGCTTTGTTATCAACGACCTTAGTTTCTACAATTGTAAGTTTGAAGAGATTTGGAAACATATACCCAGTCTTTGGTATTTTGAATTAAGATTCTAATGCTGTAGTTTGATTAGCAAACAGTGATGAATGATAATTTATTCATTAAGATTTGATTAGCAACTCTATCCCCAAATTGTGCATTGAAAAGGGGTCATTCAAGTTGTCATATCTGTTACACAGAAGAAGTACCTAATGAATACTTTTGTGAGAAGTAAAAGAGATAAATTGCTGACTCAGTTCACTGCTAGGTATAATTGAGTCATGTCAAGCTAACTATCCCTTGGCCATTTTTCTGGGCCTCAGTAACTTCAGTTTGGTATCAGACTATCCATCCCTACCCTTACAGTGCAATCTGTCTAAGAGCAGTGTCCTCCATCTCAGTAATTTCTGTTTGGGGTCAGCCTCCCTTTCTCAGTCAGTATGTTTCTCCTATTCACTTTAAAAATTCATCTTTGTGATCACTGCCACATTATAGTCTACAAAACCAATCATTTGACCTCCAGTTTAATCTCACTGGAATTTCTCTAACATCTGTTTGGGATTTCAAATGCTGCTTGTAACAAATTGCTGGAGAAACTCAGCAGGTCAAGCAGCATCTGAGCAGAGAAAATGGTCAACGTTTTGATCCAGTTATTGAACTCAAAGCATTGACTCTGCTTTCCCTCCACAGATGCAGCCAAACCTGTTGAGTTTTTCCAGCAATTCCCATTTTTGCTGGTGTCAGATCTCCAGCATCCATAGTTCTTTGTTTTATTTTAGTTGTAATTATTGATATACATTTTGTTAAAGATGAATAAGCATTTTACTTGCCTACAATAATGAAGGTGACGATATCATTTTGTGATCTGTGGAAGTACTTAGTTACAATTTCTTTGTATTCCTGTTGCTAATATTTTCAGAATAAAACTTATTACTATGGTTGAACACCGACTGAAATGACTGTACAAGAATTAAAGGGTGTGGGTACTCCCGAACACAAACTTCATTTTGGATGATTGGAATCTTTAAAAGCTTGCTGATTGAACCATTGTTCATATATTTTTCCAACCTATTTTAGCTTACACAAGCTGATGTTCACTGACAAAATTTGTAGAAAATCCAGTGAATTTGAAGACATTTCCCAGTCATTTCCCCAGTCATTTCCCAGTATAAAGCTATAATTTTGTTGCTAAATAACACAATTTCTGCTAGAAATCACTACAGTAATGTTCTTAAGTCAGTACTGAGGAACCCTGCCACACCCACTTCACTCATGTAAAATTCCCTCCTTTTTGTAATGCTAATCTGCATTAGTTTTCAGGATCCACATGAGTGTCTGATGTTGGGTAGTTTTCATAATTTGTGAAGAATTTGAAGATAAGAGACTTTTTTCACTGGATATTAGGAAGTTGAAAGGTGACCTTATAGAGGTTTATAAAATAATGAGAGATATAGATAAGGTGAATGGCAGGTGTCTTTTCCCGAGAGTGGGGAGTTTCAAGAGTAGAGGGCATATTGTTAAGGTTTGAGGAGAAAGATTTTAAAAAGACCTGAGAAGCAATTTTTTTTTACACAGAGAGTAATTCGTGTGTGCAGTGAACTTCCTGAGGAAGTGGTGGATGCGGGGTACATTTACAGTGTTTAAAAGACATTTAGATAAGTATATCAATAAGAAATATTTGTAGCGATATGGGCTATGCACAGGCAGGTGGGACTAGTTTAGTTTGAGATTAAGATTGGCATGGACTGATTGGATAAAGTGTCTGTTTCTACTCAATATGACTCTATGACTGTATGAGATCAATTTACTGTAAATGCAATAAAGAGGATCTACTGCAAGAACACTTGGCTGCCTGAGAGCAACAATTTTAATGGCACATCTGACAGCTCTTTCAGAGAACCAGCAGTGGGCCCAATATCGTCCTGTGCTGGAACTGGCTTAATTCCAAACGTCACCAAAAATGTAAGTATGGTGTATCAAGTAAAATGATGCAGTGGACGAGAATATGATTGGCCTCTACAAAGGTGGTGATTTGGCTCAGTTACGGATAATAATCGAGCAAAGTAATTAATTTCAGAAGCTGTGGCTCCATTCGGTTGGAGTAAGGGTGTGTGTGTGTGTGTGAGAGAGAAATGGCGAATGTAGATGCACAGTTGAAAGAATGTACTGGTACAGTTGTCACTCACTGCAGTTACAGGAGGCCTGTGGCTCAGTAGGTAGTCCCCCTGCTTGTGAACCAAAAGCTCTTGCTCAAATCCCACTCCAGGGGCAAAAGTGTTTGATCTGCTCTATGGGCAGGTTTGCAGGTGAGATAATCATCATCAAATTCCTATACAGTCCTGTAGGTGCCCTTTCCACTGGCTAACCAGCTGCTCCTAGCTTGATGGCAGTTCTATGGAGGGACTCAATTTAATTTCACCTCACACTGAGGACTGCATCACAAGCATTAAAAATTGAAGGACGAGGGTCTGTTGATATAAACGTAAAATCTAAAGCAAAAAAGCTGAAATCGTCCAAATTCTAGATCATCACTTGACTGCTGAAATCGGTGAGGAAATGTTGAATCAGAAACTGGCAAAGTAGAAGTGGTAAGGACCTAAAAGGATAAGGAAATCGAAAGGGGGTTTAGAAATTCAAAAGTTAAAAAAATGTAGAGAGAAAATTGGAAAGGGAGAGAGAAATTGGAAACTTTGAATTGGAGAAGATGCCACTAAAATTTCTGATGATGATTTGGATTCAGAGCAGAGCTTTGATTTTCTGAAGTGGTTATGATTAGTACTGAAGCCAAGTGCTGCTTCCCTTTCACCTGAGAAAGTAGAGAAAAGATTAAAATGGCCAAAGGCTGTTGGAGAGTGCTCTTGCAGGTTTGGAAGAGCGCTTGCAGCTCATTCCTTCAGTCTGAAGAAAGTTCTTTGAATAGACAAGAACTGGCATTTTAGATGCTTAAATGTTTAAATGTTAGTACCAAAGATCCAAGTTCCTGAAAATAGCCTACACAGATCGGCATTGAGTTTGAAAGAGTGAGATTCGTGGCTTTTGATTGCTAGATAGGATCTTTAAAATTGTTCCAAAAACCTATGAGAAGCTCCTTCATTACAAAAATTTTAAAACTGCATCTGAGTTAATGTAATTTTGAGGAACAAGTGTAATAAAGATGTGAGATTTTTCCACCATGGTAGACAATTATGAGATGGCCCAGGGCTCCTTTAGAACTGGAGAAACATTCCTCAATATTCTCTGGAATTCCTGGGAGGACAGAAAGTGGAAAATGTGAGGGAAATTGGGTCGTAGCAGATATATGAGAACTCCATCATCTGCAAGTCCCCCTCCTTCCTGACTTGGAAATATATCGCCGTTCCTTCAGTGCTGCTAGGTCAAAATCCTGGAATATCCTCCTGAAGGGATTTATGGATCAACCCGAATCAGGTGGACTGCTGTAGTTCAAAAAGGCAGCTCACCACCACCTTCTCAAGGGGGAACTAGGGACGAGCAATAAATGCTGCCTAGGCAGTGAAGCCCATGTCCCACAAGTGACTAAAATAAAGGAGTGAAATAGCAAAAGTGGAGGAAGATCAGAAAAGCTCAAAGGAGAAGGAGGGTAGAAAGGACAGACCACTTTCCAATTGTAAACAGAAGTGAGAAAGGGACGCAACTAACTTCACCTGTAACAGGACCAGACATGTGAGTATGGACTTGGTGGCATTGCAAAGGTTGACTAGGAGAAACACTACAGTTAAAGTAATGTCAGGAGTCCTTGTTTAAAGGGAAAATGAGTGCAAGCTTTTCCAAGAAATCAGAAACTGAAGCATTTTGCTTGCTGACAACCATCTCTCATGGCTCTAGTTGAAGATTTTCCAGTCAAGATGCAGAGCATGTTGTTCAAAGTGATGGACTAGAGAACGTGTAGAGCTTCCGTTTGTAAAGGTACGTTTGGACAGCTAGCCATGGTGGGTCTAATCCCAAACTTACCAAGGCAGAATGTGAATCCTTCACTTGGTAATGTCATGACTGGATGCAAGAACAGTCTACACAGATCAGAGAAACTGAGGGGACCAGGCTAGTGTAAAGCTACTCCACAAATACAGGGAAGGAGAGTTGTGCTAGTTAAATTAAACAATTCTCACAAAGACCACAAAAGGACAGAAAAGGTGTGGATTTGCTCCTGAAGATTGTAACAGCCATGTTGCAGGTCCCAAGTCACAAACCAAGTGTACCTAGGAGCTTAAGTTCAACATCCAACAAAAAGAAAGTCCAGGAGGAGACAGAGAACCTAGACTAATTGCAGGATCTAACAACATCTAATTCTACTCTCAAAATCAGGATCATCAACCTGCCTGAAACTGATCTACAAAAGCAGGTGCTGTGAAAACAGTGCTGAAGGGCTTAAGGTTTTTACAAACAATGAAACTTGCCAAACCCAGGCTCAATGTAGTGCCCAGCAGCCTGTGAGATTCAACCTCTTTCAAACACTCAAGTGTTGGACTGATACTACCAGTGGATGTGAATAAAAATATGCTGCTCTTTGATGGAACTTGACGAAATTTAGAGGTAGCAAGAGCATTGTGATTGTACATGTTCTATTCAGAATCTAAACATTTAGGAGGGTTAATGACGATAACTTAATGGAATGCCTGTGAATGAGTGTGGTTGAATGCAATGACAGAAAAATGCATTAATTGAATGCAATCTGTGATGCAATGAGAGAAAAATGAAATTTAAAGGAATTTCACTTTTTCACTCGTTCATGGAGTTCTGATGCTCATGTCATATTCCTATGAACATCTGCCAACGAATATATAGTATTACTTTTTGCAAAAAGCAGTATGGCATATCAAACAATTTACCTTGACTCAAGATGGAGCCTGTGGTCAGGTGACTGTGATTTCTACTCAGGCAGGGACTTACTCATGACTCTGGAAAATGTTCATGGGTAGAGGTGGTTTACAGCTCCTATTTAAAAACCGAAATTGCTAGAAGAGCTCAGCAGATCTGTGGAGAGAAATCAGAGTTAATGTTTCGGGTCAAGTGACACTTCTTCAGAACTGATGGCAGCTAGGAAAATGTCAGTTTATATAAAGTCAAATGTGTGCATATGACAACACATGGCACTGAGTGTGGATCTTAGGATGCAGCGAGAACAGCTGTCTGTGGAATGTTGAGCATCGTGGAGATATCTGTAATCCTTGGTGGATTCAGAGTTTAAAGGATGGAACTTGAGTTGGAACCCTCTTGACTGGGTACATATTGTCATTGAAATATAATGGTCCTCAAGACTCTGTCTGTGAATGCAAAACTGAACAAGGAAAGATATGACAAAAGCAATTTAGCATAGGTTAAGCCTTTGTGAATGACTATCATTCCTCCTCCATTGTGTAGTAATAGATTCTCACACAGTATCACCTCTGTAGATATCAGAAGGTTAGATTATATGGTCACATGCTTGTACCTGACATGAGATAAATATTTCTTCAACTTCCAAGACTTTCAACTTCTAATAATCTTCCAGAAACCAAAAGAAGGAACTCATCAGACCTGTAACATCTTCATCTTAAAACTCAGTAAAAGCATATAATTTGTTTTCTTGTTACCCAGTTAATAATCTAATTGCGTGTGTCAACTTTAGAATTCATGTCATTTTATGTGTGTGTCTCTGTGTATTGTGTATGTGTTGTGAATGTGTACATGTTGCGTATGTGTTATGTGTGCATGTGTGCAGGTGTACATATGTATGTTGTGTGTTATGTATGTGTATGTGTGTTGTGTATGTGTATGTAGGTGTATATGTGTGTTGTGTGTTTTATGTATATGTAGGTGTGTTGTGTATGTGTATGCAGGTGTATATGTGTGTTGTGTGTTTTATGTATATGTAGGTGTGTTGTGTATGTGTATGCAGGTGTATATGTGTGTTGTGTGTTTTATGTATATGTAGGTGTGTTGTGTGTGCGTGTGTGTGTTGTGTATGTGTGTGAAGGGTTTTTGCCCGAAATGTCGATTTTCCTGCTCCTCGGATGCTGCCTGACCTGCTGTGCTTTTCCAGCACCACTCTAATCCAAAAAATGTGTATGCATGTGTGTTGTGTGCATCTGTGTGTATTATGTGTGCACATGTGTATGTATGGTGTGTGCTTCAGGGAGCAAGTGTTTATATTATGTTTATCTTTCACGTGGTGTTGTGTGAATAAAGTATATTTTCCACTTTAACTTACTGGACAGACTGTTTCATATCCAATCCTTTAATAAACAGCACCCAAAGGAGGTTTAAAGCATTCCTTCAAAACGTATATCTTGTTGTAAACAACTAAGTCGTGACAAACAAAGTGGGAAAGTTATCCCACCACCCAGCTGTGGCAAACTAAACTGTTTTCTTTGTTTCCATTAAATGTGTGTTATAGTGCCTTTGCTGGAGGAGTTGTGCACATCATGTCCTTCACCCAAGTATCTTTAACAGCTTCATCAATGTCTACCTCTCCAACATAAGATCAAAATGAGGGGATATTCACTGATGATTGCATGTTGTCCAGTACTACTGTTAATTCCACAGATAATGAAACAGTCCTTTCCAGCGTAAAGCAAGATGTGGTCACAATTCAAGGTTAAGCTGCTATATGTCAACTAATAAACTTGCCACATGTCTGCCAGATAATGACTATCTCTGATAAGAAAGAATCTTACCATATCCCCGTTACATTCAATGGGATTATCCTTGCTAAATGCACCATTACCAACATTGTCATTGACCACAGATTCATAGATTTTACCGCACAGAGGAGGCCAATTGGTCTATCATGTCTGTACCAGTCAACAATGGTCTGGCTACACTAATCCTGGTTTACAGCTTTTGGCCCATATAGCAACACCAGTGAATATCTAAATACTGCTTAAATGAATCGCTGATGCTGAAGGTCTGAACTGACAGAAATTGCTGGAGAAACTCTAAAGGCCTGGCAGCATCTGTGGAGTGAAAGCAGAGTTAATGCTCCG
Source organism: Chiloscyllium plagiosum (assembly GCF_037043375.1). Taxonomy (NCBI): domain Eukaryota; kingdom Metazoa; phylum Chordata; class Chondrichthyes; order Orectolobiformes; family Hemiscylliidae; genus Chiloscyllium; species Chiloscyllium plagiosum. The sequence continues at coordinate 54,099,168 of NW_028270155.1, read as the reverse complement.
AGTCCAGTGACTCTTCTTTCAAACAGTGAGTTCCACTCTCCCACTACTCTCTGAGTGATAACATTTTTCCTCAACTCTCTTCTTAGCCACTATCTCTTATGTTCGTCGGGGAGCAGAATAGAGATCAGTCAGGGGTTTGGTCACTCATCAACTGGGGCTGTCTATTCGAGTCAGTCAGAGGGCGGAACTATGATCAGTCCTGGTGGTCAGCTCAATAGATATCAAAGGAGGCCGTCAGGGGCTACTGTTGTGGTGGGGAGGTTAGGGAAGTCAATTGTGGCAATTAGAGGCTGCATACTGGGATCCAGGGGGAACAAGAAATGTGATGGGTCAACTCAACTTAAAAGGGGTTGGGGGAGATGATGTGCATTGGAGGTCATGGGTTACTTTGGGACTGAAAGAGGGTTCTAAGATTGGATGGAGCTATGGTCTGGTAGATTGATCCTTGAGTAGCAATGCATTTACAATGGTGCATTTGTATTGAATTGAATTGAATTTATTGTCACATGTACTGAGGCACAGTGAAAAGCTTTGTCTTGCGAGCAATGCAGGCAGATCACAGAGTTAAGGAGCATAGATAAGTAAACAGTAGGTTAACAGTAGCAAAAACAAAGACACTGGTACAGGCGAATGTTAAGAGTTTGTGAGTCCATTCAGTATTCTAACAACAGTAGGGTAGAAACTGTTTCAAAACCAGCTGGTGCATGTGTTCAGACTTCTGTACCTTCTCCCCGATGGTAGAGGTTGTAGAAAAACATTGCCAGGGTGCGATGGATCTTTGAGAATGCTGGCAACCTTTCCTTGACAGTGGGCCTGGTAGATGGATTCTATAGATGGGAGGTTGGCCTTTGTGATTGTCCGGGCCAAGTTCACCACTCCTTGTAACCATCTCCGATCTTGAATGGTACAGTTGCCATACCAGGTAGCAATACATCCAGACAGAATGCTCTCAATGGCACACCTATAAAAGCTGGCAAGGGTATTCACCGTCATGTCAAATTTCCTCAGCTGCCTGTTGGGCCTTTGTAACGAATACGTCCACATGCAGAGTCTAAGAAAGCTTGATATGGATGAGCACTCCCAGGAGCTTGACACGCTCCGCATTTGCAACAAAGTATCAGCTGTGCCACCTAAGTGCCTGGAGACACATATCTTTTTGGTTGCCCTTCCACTACATGCACAGCTCCTGGCTGGCAGCACTTGACCTATAGATGGGTTTGAAGAATGCCGCTGAGCCTGGATGACCTGGTAGTGATGAATACTTCTGATTCCTGTGAGAAGTAAGATAAGAAGGGAGGGGGTGCCACAGAGGTGTGGTGCATAGTTGATGAGGCAGCTATCAGAGGAGAGTATGAGAAATATTGCCAGGCCTTGCAGGGAGAAACCAGCCATGAAACTTGCTAAACGTGACACTTGCATGACCAAGTTTTGGTTTAATTTTAGCCCAGCAATACAATTTAACTGCAAACAGGATAATTCCATCTATAAATTTTAGAATTTCTGTGAATCATATAATTGTGCTGAAAATGCTGTACTGATAGCCATTTCACATATAGCTGGTAGCTGAAATATATAACTTAGCGCCAGTAAACAGACATAATTATTTATTTGCTAACTGACTCAACCTAAAAAACATCAGATTGCGGTGTTAAGGGAGAAACCACATTGCATGTTTCATGGAAATTGGTATTTCACCATTTCCTTCCTTAGTCAAGTGGGTGAATGATGAGCTTCTGCCATCTATGGTTGATTTATTTAGATACTAAACATACTGGAAACCATAAACAGGCTATCAGAAGTTGAACAATCACTCCGAGACACTTTGCTACTCTAAAACATTAGCTGAACCAATGTGAAACCATGTAATTACACAAAAATGCAATGGAACACAGATCTGTTTAATTTAAGCTTTGACTAAAGATCTGTGATGTTTGATAGATTCAAAGTGCTGTTGGGTAGGCGGAGGTGAAACTTAGGGTAGGTACCTGTTATTAGTGATGTGACAAAATGTGTTGAGATTGGGAACCATGATATCACGCTGTATAATTACTCATAGTAATGTACAAGTGAATAAAGGATATTATGCATGCTGGTACATCACTTGGGCTAATTGCAGATCAGTAAGTTTGGAAAGACTGTGACCTTTATGGTAGCCAGTCATAGAGTCATAGAGATGTACAGTACAAACTTGTCCATGCCAACCAGACATCCTAAATAAATCTAGTCCCATTTGCCAGCATTGGGCCCATATCCCTCTTAACCATTCCTATTCATATACCCATCCAGATGCCTTTTAAATATTGTAATTGTACCAACCTCCACCACTTCCTCTGACAGTTTATTCCATATGTGCACCACCCTCTGCGTGGAAAAAAGTTGCCCCTTCAATCCTTTTCCCCCCACCGCGGGGAAAAGACCTTGTCTATTTACTCTATCTATGCCCCTCATGATTTTATAAACCTCTAGAATGTCACCCCCCAACCTCCATGCTCCAGGGAAAACAGCTCCAGCCTATTCAGTCTTTCCCTATAGCTCAAACCCTCCAACCCTGACAATATTTTTGCAAACCTTTTCTGAACCCTTTCAAGTTTCACAGCATCCTTCCTTTGGAGGATGACCAGAACTGCATGCAATATTCCAAAAGTGGCTGAACCAGTTGTTATGGACTAGGCCAGACCATTCAAAACATTCTCAAGCAGGCAGCCCAGACTGTAACTATGCACTTTGTTTTGGTAAGTTTGCAGTGAAAATTATCTAGAGTAAGTTAGCTAGGTTGACTACCAGGTTTTAAAACAGACAAAAATTTATTCACAAAATTGCACAATGGAACACAAAGGACAGAATTAAAAACCCCTACAGAACTCAGTCTATCCAAACTAGACTTAATTATGCTGTTCGGAACATATACCACAGTTTTCGCAACCTGCCACATGCATAATTGTCACATTGAATGGCTGCAACTACAAGCTCCATCTACATTATTGTCCTTAAATTTTTCCACAAACGTCAATGGGTTATGATCATTGTATACCATTGTCTCAGATATGTTGCTGCTAATATAAACACTGAAATGTCGTAATGCCTACACCAAGCTCAAAGTCTCTTTCTCCACCATTGAATATTTCTGTTGACAAATGTTCAACATCCTGGAAAAATACCCGATGGTCTTTCTATTCCCTTGTCAACCTCCTGCAGGAGCACTGCACCAACACCCACATCACTGGCATCGACAGTCACCTTGAAAGGCTTTGTGTAATCCAGTGTGGCTAATACTGGGGCAATGGTTAACACAGTGTTTAGGCTGTCAAATGCCTTTTGTCAAATCCAGCCATATTGAGTTTGGATTGTTACCTACCCAATCACAGACAAAGGACAGCAGGGAACCCAATTGATACCTCCTGATGTCTGGGAAATCAATTCCTCCCCCTCCTTGAGGCAACTGCAATTTAGTAAGTTTGAAGAGGGGCCGCCCACGATGCCAGACAAAGGAACCAAACCACCCCACAAGCTTCTGCAGCATTGGCCTGGGAAACATTGTAGGGGCCATACGCATGGGCTAAAGCAGACGAGGAAGAACATTCATCTTAATGAGAGATATTCGGCCCAGCCATGAAATTGGAAGAGCCTCCCATCTCTGGAGATCTCACCTAATATTGTCGAGCAAGTGAGCAAAGTTGGTCCAAAATAACAGATCAAACTTGGGGGTAATAAAAATGCCTAGGTACCGGAACCCTGCCTGTGACCATTTAAAAGGGAACGTGGGGTCACCTTCAACTTCTGGCACATCCTTAAGGTTCCCCAAAGGCATAGCCTCTGATTTTGAAAAGTTGATCTTATTTCCTGAAATAGCCCCAAATGAATTGATACATTGTATCAAATGGGGTACGGAGGTCATCGGGTTCGATAAAAACAGAAGGACATCACCCGCACACAGTGTAATCTTGTGAGCCCTCGATCCCACTTCCGGAGCGATTATGCGGACGGTCTAATGAATGGCCTCTGCCAGCGGCTCTATCACCAACGTAAACAACAACGGTGAGAGGGAGCAGCCTTGCTGACTACCCATACCAATCCTAAAATTCCCGGACTTCACCCCATTGGTGATGACCGCGGCTAGAGGGTGGCAATATAAAACCTCCACCCACCTCGCAAAGATCCCACCCAACCCAAACTGTTCTAAGACATAAAAAAGATATGGCCGTTCCACCCAGTCAAATGCTTTCTCTGCATCTAAGGAAATCACCAACCCCTGAATCGATCGTTGCTGACAAGCTTGGACCACATTCAGCAACCTTCTAATATTATTAGAGGACCTACGGCCCCTTATAAAGCCTGTCTGGTCCTCTTTAATAATATGGGGCAACACCCTTTCCAAGCGCCAGGATCTGGATTTAATTGAGAGATGGGCCTGTATAAGGCACAATCCTCAGGAACCTTCCCCTTTTTAAGAACTAAGGAAATATTAGCTTCCCTCGAAGATGGTGGTAGGCATTCATGCATATAGGAGTGATTGTACATCTCCAACGTCGGCCCTGACAGAATCCCTATAAATCCTTATAAACTCACCTGGAAGACCATCAGGGCCAGGCGCTTTCCCACTCTGAAGTTGCCTAGCTGCCTCCTGTATTTCCTGAACTGTCAAGGGGGCATTAAGGAGAGAGGCCCATTCCAAGGTTACCCCTGGGAGGTCCAGGTTCTTAAAAAAGGCCTCCATTTTAGCCCTCCAGTCCTCACAACCTTCAGCCCGATACAATTCAGAGTAAAAGCTCCGAAAAGCCTCATTAATCTTTTTAGCATCATATGTAAGGACCCCGGCGCTGTCTCTGATTGCAGTAATGAATTGGGGAGCAGACTTTTTCCTAGTCAGGTACGTTAAATACTTCCCTGGCCTATCCCCATATTCAAATAGCCTTTGTCTATCAAAAGCAAGTTCTTTCTTTGCGTTTTGTGTCAGTATTGAATTCAAGGCAGCCCAGAGGGCCGTGATCCGCTGTAGCTTAGTCACCGAAGGCCGCAAAAAATGTGCTGCCTCCGCGGCTTTCAACCACGTCTCAAGTCGACTCTGCTGTTCCTCCTCCTGTCGTTTCTGGCTTGCCAAATAGGAAATAGCTAATCCCCTAGCAAAGGCCTTAGCGGTCTCCCACAGCATAGATGGATTACTAGCCGTGCCTGAGTTGATAGTCAAGAATTCCTGAAACTCTTTCAAAAAGTATTCCACAAATTTGGAATCCTTAAGGAGAAAAGAGTCCAAACAGCAGTGCCGCAAACCAAGCCTCTCACTCTTGGCCTTAACCTCCAAATACACCGCTGCATGATCAGAGATAGCTATATTCCCAATTTTACAACCCATAATCGAATCCAGAAGGGCCGAGGGAGCCAGAAAGTGGTCAATCCTCGTGTGACATTTATATGGGTTTGAAAAAAAGGTGAAGTCCCTGCCGGTAGGGTGAGGACATCTCCAAATATCGACCAGCCCCAACTGCTCGCATAAGTCAACCATCTGCTTGGCCTGCGAAGAAATAGTTGGGGGCCCACAAGGCATCCTGTCCACTGTCGGATCCAAAAGGCAATTAAACCCCCTCCCCCCCCCCATAATAATGTGCCGTGTTCCAAAAGCACTCAACTTAGAGAAAGCACTAATCAAAAATTTGAGGGAATGCGCCGGAGGACAGTAGACATTTAAAATGCCATCTTCCTCCCCATGTATCAGGGCTTTAAGTATCACAAACCATCGCTGCTCATTCTTCACCTGCTCTAATAATGTGAACGGAAGATTTTTCTGGATAAGTACCGCCACTCCCCTACGTTTAGTAGTAAAGGATGAAAAGAATACCCGGTCATAACTCCCTGTTGTAATTTCAGGTGTTCCCCATCATCAAGATGGGTTTCCTGCAACAAAGAGATATCAACCCTTTCCCTCTTAAGGCTAGAAAGCACTTTTTTCCTTTTAATAGGCGAATGACTTCCCTTAATATTTCAGGTGCACGATTTAATAAGACACTTAGCCATATCCCCGTCCAGAGATCCTTGAACCCCTGGGAGGGAGAGCCCTGCTTACAAAGCGCCGAGCATAAGTAAATAAAGACTCATAGAGTCGAAAAACTATATATACAAAAACTACTGTATCATAACTATAAACAACTATTACTACCAAAAACCTATAAAGAAAACCAACTATAGAACCTTGAATGGACGACTCTTCCCCTGCCCATAGGGGGCACTCACCCTACCCAACCCCTCCTTCACAGATCCTTCAAACTTGGACTGTGTCCCAGCCTTAGGCCAGAAAAAAACAAGGAGATGATCCTTAAATCAAAAGACCAAGTCAGGATGAGCACTCCACCCATCCCTGGCTTCATGTCACCCATACTTGTGACTAAAAGAGAAGCAGAACAAGCAAAAAAAAGGGAGAGAGACAACAAAGAACATCCACAAAATTTCCCAACAGAAAATCCAGTTATTCCAAAGTCTTTTCCCCCCTTTCCAAAAAGGAAATTATTCGAGAGAAAGAAAGGAATTTTTAAAAAAAGGAAGGGAAAGCATGGGCAAAAATAGAAAAGAGAACAAACATTAACCATATTCTTCAGGCCAATCCATCTATTTTAAAGTGTCTACAAAGTTTTTAGCTTTATCCGCGAGTCAAATGTATAAACTGAGTCCTTGTGGCTGAAATGGAGCACTGTGGGGTATCTCATGGAGTATTGGATGCCCAGGTTCCTCAGCCTCTTTTTAACTTCATCAAAGGACTTCCTCTTTTGGATTACAGCTGCAGAGAAATCCTGGAAAAACATGATTTTTGACCCCTTGTACAGCAGTGCCTGTGGATCTTTTCCCAGGGATCTGGAAGCTTCTATCACTTTTTGCTTGTCCTTATGTGAGTGGAAGTGCACAAGGACTGGGCAAGGGCGCTGCACCGGCCCTGACCTGTGCACTGTAACCTGATAAGCCCTTTCAATCTGTATGGGGTAAAAACAATGACTGCAGATGCTGGAAACCAGATTCTGGATCAGTGGTGCTGGAAGAGCACAGCAATTCAGGCAGCATCCGACGAGCAGCAAAGCTGGACTCGATGTGAAGGCCCAAAAACTTCAGCAGCCAGTTTTCAAAGAAACTGACTGGCTGCTCACCTTCCTCACCTTCAGGGAGCCCGACAATTTGGAGATTTATCCTCTGACCTCGATTTTTGAGGTTGTTGATATGGTCTCGCAAGGCCTGCACCTCTCGCTCCAGCACCTGGATCCGACTGGATGAGGACTCCATCGCAGCCTCCGAGGCCTTAGTTCAACCCCCCCACCTCCTCCAGCCTCTCCCCGAGGCCTTGGATCTCCTGCTCGTGCTTCTGCAGCATGGATGTGATAGGTTGGACCTGGGCACGAATCTCCCCACGGATCTCCTCAATCGCAGCCCCAACTTTCAAGGTAAGTCTCTCCATCGCTGCAGCCAATTCCTGTGAGTCTGTCAGGTCCCCGGGGGGTTCAGGAGAGGCTGCTATTGCTGTTTTCTCTCTGGTATGCCTGGTGTTGCAGGGGAGTGTCCTCCCTGCTGCTGTTTGCTTGCTCCCTTTCCCTTTGGCATCCTTCCCACTCCCAAATATTAACAAATATGTGTTCTGTAAGATTTTAAACTAATATTTCCACCACATAGGTTGGCCAGAGATGGAAAAAAACACCAGTATGCCTTGGCTGTAAGGCAGAGCTGTCCACAGCAGTCCTAAAGAATCGCCGCCATCTTGCTGAGTCCGGGAGTGGCATTTTTGATAAGGAATAGTATTACAGCTGTGCTCAGGGAGGATATTCCCGGAGATACATCCAGGGACGTTATTTGGGTGGAACTGAGAAATAAAAAAGGGATGATCACCTTATTGGGATTGTATTATAGATCCCCCAATAGTCAGAGGGAAATTGAGAAACAAACTTGTAAGGAGATCTCAGCTATCTGTAAGAATAATAGGGTAGTTATAGTCGGGGATTTTAACTTTCCAAACTAGAATAGTACTGCCATAGTGTTAAGGGTTTAGATGGAGAGGAATTTGTTAAGTGCGTACAAGACAATTTTCTGATTCAGTATGTGGATGTACCGACTAGAGAAGGTGCAAAACTTGACCTACTATTGGGAAATAAGGCAGGGCAGGTGACTGAGGTATCAGTGGGGGAGCACTTTGGGGCCAGTGACCATAATTCTATTAGATTTAAAATAGTGATGGAAAAGGATAGACCAGATCTAAAAGTTGAAGTTCTAAATTGGAGAAAGGCCAATTTTGACGGTATTAGGCAAGAACTTTCGAAAGCTGATTGGAGGCAGATGTTCGCAGGTAAAGGGACGGCTGGAAAATGGGAAGCCTTCAGAAATGAGATAACGAGAATCCAGAAAAAGTATATTCCTGTCAGGGTGAAAGGGAAGGCTGGTAGATACAGGGAATACTGGATAACTAAAGAAATTGAGGGTTTGGTTAAGAAAAAGAAGGAAGCATATGTAAGGTATAGACAGGTGAGATCGAGTGAATCCTTAGACGAATATAAAGGAAGTAGGAGTATACTTAAGAGGGAAATCAGGAGGGCAAAAAGGGACATGAGATAGCTTTGGCAAATAGAATTAAGGAGAATCCAAAGGATTTTTATAAATACATTAAGGACAAAAGGGTAACTAGGGAGAGAATAGGGCCCCTCAAAGATCGGCAAGGCGGCCTTTGTGTGGAGCCACAGAAAATGGGGGAGATACTAAATGAGTATTTTGCATCAGTATTTACTGTGGAAAAGGATATGGAAGATATAGACTGTAGGGAAATAGATGGTGACATCTTGCAAAATGTCCAGATTACAGAGGAGGAAGTGCTGGATGTCTTGAAATGGGTAAAGGTGGATAAAACTCCAGGACCTGATCAGGTGTACCCTAGAACTCTGTGGGAAGCTAGAGAAGTGATTGCTGGGCTTCTTGCTGAGATACTTGTATCATCAATAGTCACAGGTGAGGTGTCAGAAGACTGGAGGTTGGCTAACGTGGTGCCACTGTTTAAGAAGGGTGGTGAAGACAAGCCAGGGAATTATAGAGCAGTGAGCCTGACCTCAGTGGTGGGCAAGTTGTTGGAGGGAATCCTGAGGGACAGGATGTACATGTATTTGGAAAGGCAAGGACAGATTAGGGATAGTCAATGTGGCTTTGTGCGTGGGAAATCATGTCTCACAAACTTGATTGAGTTTTTTGAAAAAGTAACAAAGTGGATTGATGAGGGCAGAGTGGTAGATGTGATCTATATGGACTTCAGTAAGGAGTTCGATAAGGCTCCCCATGGGAAACTGATTAGCACGGTTGGATCTCATGGAATACAGGGAGAACTAGCCATTTGGATACAGAACTGGCTCAAAGGTAGAAGACAGAGGGTGGTGGTGGAGGGTTGTTTATCAGACTGGAGGCCTGTGAGCAGTGGAGTGCCACAAGGATTGGTGCTGGGCCCTCTGTGTTTTGTCATTTACATAAATGATTTGGATGCGAGCATAAGAGTTACAGTTAGTAAGTTTGCAGATGACACCAAAATTGGTGTTGTAGTGGACAGCGAAGAGGGTTACCTCAGATTACAACAGGATCTGGACCAAATGGGCCATTGGGCTGAGAAGTGGCAAATGGGTTTAATTCAGATAAATGCAAGGTGCTGCATTTTGGGAAAGCAAATATTAGCAGGACTTCTACACTTAATGGTAAGGTCCTAGGGAGTGTTGCTGAACAAAGAGACCTTGGAGTGCAGGTTCATAGCTCCTTGAAAGTGGAGTCGCAGGTAGATAGGATAGTGAAGAAGATGTTTGGTATGCTTTCCTTTATTGGTCAGAGTATTGAGTACAGGAGTTGGGAGGTCATGTTGTGGCTGTACAGGACATTGATTAGGCCACTGTTGGAATATTGTCTGCAGTTCTGGTCTCCTTCCTATCGGAAAGATGTTGTGAAACTTGAAAGAGTTCAGAAAAGATTTATAAGGATGTTGCCAGGGTTGGAGGATTTGAGCTATAGGGAGAGGCTGAACAGGCCGGGGCTGTTTTCCCTGGAGCATTGGAGGCTGAGGGGTGACCTTATAGAGGTTTACAAAATTATGAGGGGCATGGATAGGGTAAATAGGCAAAGTCTTTTCCCTGCGGTCGGGGAGTCCAGAACTAGAGGGCATAGGTTTAGGATGGGAGCGGAAAGATATAAAAATGACCTAAGGGGCAACTTTTTCACACAGAGGGTGGTACGGGTATGGAATGAGCTGCCAGAGGAAGTGGTGGAGGCTGGTACAATTACAACATTTCAGAGGCATTTGGATGGGAATATGAATCGGAAAGTTTTGGAGGGATATAAGCCGAGTGCTGGCAGGTGAGACTAGATTAGGTTGAGATATCTGGTCGGCATGGATGGATTGGACTGAAGGACTTGCTTCCATGCTGTACATCTCCAATACTCTCTGATTCTAAATGGGAGATTCCTCATTACCAATATAGTCACTCACCTACTTCTGGTATTGAATCATGTAAAATAAACCCGATCAAAGCCATTTTGCTGCAGTTTCAAATGCTCCCTATCATCCAAGTGTGTCTCCTGTAACAAAACAATATCCACCTTCTGCTTTTTAAGACTCAAAAGTACGTTCTTCCTCTTACTTGCTGAGTGACTCCCCTTGATATTCCAGGTACACCATTTAATCAAGTCATTAGCCATAAACCTCTGCACTGCCATTCAAATTCCAGAGAGGAGGAACTCGAAACACAGGTCGCTGAGCCTTAGTGTCACATGTCCATCAAACATAAAGACTACATAAACTAAAACCACTGCATTTAACAAACTTACAAAAATATCAAAGGTTAAAAACAACAAAAACCAAAAAAACAAACCAACATATAAAGCGCAGATGGCGCTGTATAGGGAAACTTGCCCCCTGCCCAAAAGGGGAAACTACCCATCCCAAACTGCCCATAGATAGGCATCTAGCCATCCCAACCATTTGCCCTCCTCCTAGCTAGTGCTCCATCACAAACACAAGCAGAAAATAAAATAAATGCACCATAAAGAGGCACTTTGAATCAAGAAAAAACAATTTTTAAAAGAAAAAAAGGGGTAAATACCCCACCCATCCTTTGATGCAACTTAACTTAGACATTGGAAGTATACACCTCAACCACTACCAAACATCGTTTAAACCAAATTATTACCTATAGAAAAAAAAAGGAAAAGAAAGCTCCAGCCGGACTTCCTCTTTTTTTTAAGAGAAACAACAAAGACATACCCAAACAACACGACTTTTTATACATACTATTGTTCAGTTTAGGTTAATCTGTCCACAAAGTCTCTTGCCTTCTCCGACATGTCAAAGAGATGTACGGATCCATCTATGGTGATCTGAAGCACCGCCAGATACCTCAGAGACTAATGGATCCCAAGCTCCCTCTTGACACCGTCATAAGATTTTCTTTCTGGATCACCGCCGCTGAGAAGTCCTGGAAGAACATGAGCTTAGAGCCCTCGTAAATTAGGGCCTATGAATCCTTCCCCTGGATTCTGGAAGCTTCCACAATTCTCTCCTTATCTCTATAGTGATGAAACCACACCAGGAGAGGTCGAGGACATTGACCCAGACCTGATCTCCGCGCCGTGACCCGGTGCATCCTCTTGATCTTCAAGCCTCACATTCCAGCCTCCAAGTTAAGGAATTTTGGTAACCAGTCCTCAATAAATTCTACAGGCTACTCACCTTCCTTATCCTCCGGCAGACTGATGATCCGAATGTTTTTTCCTCTGCCCCTATTCTCCAGATCATCTACTTGGTCGCGCAAAGTACAGACCAGGGCTCGAATCCTATCCTTGGAGGAACTGGTATCAGCTACCACCACTGTGACTTTGTGTTCAACCTCATCCATCCTCTTTTCCAGGTCTCCCAGCTGCTGTTCATGCTTCTGCAGCATGAGGGCCAGCTGCTCTTCTATCCATTTACCCAACATCTCACGAGATTGCATGAGCTCCTTCACCTGGGCCTGGTAGATAATCGAGTCCAAGGATCCTGCAGGCTGGGCTATGGGCCTGGCCTCAGACACTCCTCCTCCTTTCTTCAGCATCTCTGGATGGCAAGAAATGCAGGGAAGTTAATTTTTCAGTTTCCTAGGACTCCACTACTTTTCCAGTGTCCCAGGATATCGCGATGGTCCAGGATGGGTGAGTTAAAAGTTGGTCCCACTTGTGTTGCAGTGTGGAGCTCTGCAACGCGATCCTCTCAGATCGCCACCATCTTGGCTCCCCCTTAACAGTACTCTTTCTTCATTCCCAAAAATTAATTCAAGTGGACTGAATTTGGTCGACTCATTTGGTGCATCTCTGATCGCAAAAAGTACAAATGGAATTCCCTTATCCCAATCACCTGGATAATTCTGACCATAAGCCCTCATGGTAAGTCTTTAGTGTTTGATGCCATCTCTCTAATACTCTTTGTGATTCTGGATGGTATGCAATAGATTTGAATTGCTTTATTCCCAAGTAATCCACAAGCTCCTTGAATAGTTTGGATGCCAAGTTTGATTCTTGATCTGACTGGATCTTTATTGACAGTCTGTATCTAGCAAAAAATTTAAGTAATTCTTCTACAACCATTTTAGCTGTGATATTGCATAATGGGATTGCCTCTGGAAATCTAGTTGACACATCCATTATTGTTAATAAATACTTATTCCCACTCTTTGCTTGAGGTAGGGGACCTAAACAATCAATCAAGACTCTTGTGAAAGGTTCTCAAATGCTGCAATAGTTATTAAAGGTGCAGGTTTATTACTGCCTGTGGTTTTCTGATTAGCTGACATGTATGGCACATCTGGTAAAACTCAACTACATCCTTGTGTAGTCCAGGCCAGTAAAAATGCCTTTGTATTTTAGACTGTGTTTTCCTCTCCCCTAAATGACCTTAAAGTGGTAGTTCATGCGCCACTCACAGCACCTCCATTCTATACCCTACTGGGAAAACAATTTGATGAATCTCTGCCCATTTCTCATCTGCCTGAATGTGTGATGGTCTCCATTTCCTCATTAGGACATAATTTGTTAAGTAATAATACACAGGGATGCATTCACTCTCCTTTCCTGTATATGCCTTTTGATATAACTGCTTTAAATTCTCATCTTTCTGCTCTAACTCTATCAGCTTAGCAGAGCTAAAGATACTTGCACATTTACCTATTTGCTCCTGCTGTGTCCTACTTATCTGATCAAAAATAGTCTCAGATAAAGCTATGTCAGCTTTCTTATCTGTGCCTTTTGAACTCTCCTGCTTCAGCTTGTGCCGCTGTGATCTTGTAACCACACAATCTGGGAAAATTCCTGGATAAACATCCTTCATTTCTTCAGTTGCTTGAGTTTCCACTGGCATTTCGACTAGAGTAGGCAGCACGCCTACCGGTGAATCAGCTTTATTATTTGCAATTGTATTCCTGTAGCTGAGAGTTTGTCCAGTACTCATACCGCAAATTCCCCACCCTTCTCTGGAATCTCTAGCCTCACCTTACATAACTGAGTACTTTTTGTCTTACCATGAATTCCTGTTACCAGTACCTTTTCTGGCAATAGTCCCTCAGGAGTACATATCCCCTCATCCCTCAGCATCACAGACTGAGAGGATCCTGTATCCCTTAATATTGTGACCTCCTTACCGACTGCTCCTGGCCTATGTGAATAAACTTTACCCTTGCATGTATATTTTTTAAGCAGATCTGGCACTTCCTCCTTTATCAACCTCTGATCATATTGTACACTCTGAGCAGTTGTTTAACTTGCCTTGTGCGCTTTGTTACTAGTCCAACTTATCTGGTTTTCCTACATCTGGCTTTCTCCTAGCCCACCAACATTGTGATTTTGTGTGGCCCACTTTATTACAATGAAAACACCGGAGCTTTTTAACTTCTTTGTCTCCCTCAAGGGTTTCCTTTTTACCCTGTGGTAAATTATCCTTATAATCATCACTGAGATCTACCTTTCCCTTTCCATGTGAGGATTTCTCTTTGCCCCAGTTTCTATCCCTCATGGACTGAAATTGATTCTGGAAGCCAAACCGAGTTTTATCGACCAGCTCATAATCACTAGCCACTTCAGCTGCTAACCTTGCTGTTTTAACTCTCTGCTCCTCCACATGAGTTCGCATTGCTTCAGGCAGTGAATTTTTCAATTCCTCCAAAATAATTACCTCTCTGAGGGCATCATAGGTTTGCTTGATTTTTAAAGCTCTTATCCAGCTATCAACATTACACTGTTTGATCCTTTCAAACTCAATATAAGTTTGACCAGGATCCCTCCTTAGATACGTGAAACGTTGTCTATAGGCTTCTGGTACAGGCTCATCTGCAATTTAAATGTTTTTTTTCACCTCCTCATACTCCCCAGATACCTCCTCTGATAGCGATGTGAATACCTCACTAGCCCTATCGACAAGTTTCGTTTGGATCAACAAAACCCACATTGTCGCTGGCCACCGCATTTGTTTAGTCACCTTTTCAAATGAAATGGAAAAGGCTTCCAACCCTTCTCATCAAATTGAGGCAATGCTTGAACAGACTTAAACAGTTTCTCAGTACGTTTCTGACTACCAGGGGCTTGCTCATCCTCACTCTCTTCCTCATTAAGCCTGCCCTCAGCCTTTTAAACTGACTTTCTTTTTTAAGTGTCAGTTTTGAAGTTCAAATGCTCTCTTCTTCTTTCTCTTCTGCTGTTCTCTCTTTTTCCCTCTCTTCTGCTTTTAATCGTAACTGAAAACGTTTCATTTCTGCTGCCCTTTCCTTATGTCTCGCCTCTAACTCAAGCTGCTTCATTTGGAATTGAAATCTTGCCATCTCTATACATTCTGATGGTTTCTCCGGCAAGTTTCAATGCTGAGCTACTGCTGTAATTATCTCTCGTCTCCTCACAGAAGCAGGTAGTTCCAATCCCAGTTCGTCTGCTAATTCCTGCAGCTTGGTCTTATTCACCTTTTGCAAACCTTCCAAAGTTGACATCCAGAAAACTTGTGGCTCCTGAAAGAGCCATTACAATCCCAAGTTTTGTCTACCTAACCAAACCAACACCTGAAATAAAGACACTAGCACCTACGACTTGCTGTTTAAAATCCTGCAAAGAGCCCCCAATCTGTTATGGACTAAGCCAGGCCACTCAAAACATTCTTAAGCAGGCAGCCCAGACGGTAACTAAGCAATTTGTTTCGGTAAGTGTACAGTGAAAATTACCCGAAGTAAGTTAGCAAGGTTGACTACCAGGTTTAAAACAGACAAAAATGTATTCACAAAATTATGCAATGAAACACAAAGAAGAGAATGAAGAACCCCTACAGAACTCAGTCTATCCAAACTAGATCTAATTATGCTGTTCCGAATATACACAACAGTCCCAATAAGCAAACACCCTTAAAAACCAGTATAAATGGAACAAATGCTTACAGGTTGAAGTTAGAAGGGCAGAAGGAGAGAGAGGGAGAGAGAGTTTTTCCTTATAGCTGAACTCCTAACTAGTTCTGGACTGAACTGCTCAGCTAGAGAACTGACCACTCCCCTTTCATTCTCCAGGTCTCTTCTAAAGCATGACCACTTTGACCTGAAGTCTCATCTGTTTACATATAAACAAAAGGCCTCTCAATATCCTTTCTCATCTCTATACCAAACTAGCCACCTTGGAGGGTTTTATGAGCCCTCTGAAAAAAATCAAGGACACAGTATCCTTGAAAAAAGGAACATCTTTGAGAAAAAGGACCAGCTTTGTGACACCATGTTCTGTACCGCTATAACATGACCTCCCAACTCCTATACTCAATACACTGACTAATAAAGGCAAGCATACCCAAATGCCTTCTTCACTACCCTGTCTAACTGATACTGCACTTCCAAGGAACTATGAATGTGTTCAGCAATACTCCACAGGACCTTACCATTAAGTATATAAATCGTGCCCTTATTTGCCTTTTCAAAATGCAAATTTATCTAAATTAAACCTCATCTGCCTCTCCTGCCACTCCCATTGGCTCATCTGATCAAAATCCTGTTGTACTCTGAACATGAAAGAATTGCCTGCAGTCATTTTGGAAATGTGTTCTTCTGCTGTGAGATTAACATTTTTGTTGGGACCTGCTGATACTGGGCCCCATTTTGACACCAAACTCCTCCCTCACTGATCTACTCTGTGACCAACAGACTACAGGAATTCTGATACTTAGGAGTCTCTGGGATCAATGGATAGCAGTCCAACTCTACTGGTGCATTGTTGGATTTTCAGGCTTTGATAGCCAACTCTCTATTCATGTCACACACCGACTTGATTTGAAACTGTATTGCTGTTCCTTCACTGTCACTGCATTGAAATCCTGAAATTCCTTGGCCAATAGCACTTCCCATGGACTGAAGTGATTTAAGAAGGTTACTTGCCACCACTTTCTGAAGGGCAATTAAGGATGGATATTAAATGATGGGTTAACCAGTGACACCCACATCTCAGAAGTGAAAATGATCTCCAACACTGTTAGCATGAGCTTATCGTGTGTGGTAACCTCTATTATGGCATCTTAACAAATCTCTTTTGAAAACCCAAATACATGACCTCTGCTGGTTCTCATTTATCCACCCTGCTTGCTATAACCTCAGATAGTGTTCATACACTTATCAAACACTTTGTCTTTCTCAAAAGCATGTTGACTCTGCTTAACTATGTTATGATGTAAGTTATTTGGTTTGACAAAACAGCAAGTATTACTGAAAACAGAGACACCCCGCCAAAGCTGTTTGCCTTCTGCTCATCAGGACAGATGCAAGAATCAAATTTCAAAATCATGAAAAGTTTTTATTGCATGAGCATGGAGAATATACCAGTAAACAGTCAGCCCAAAGCTGATCATCATCAACAAGCCTGTACTGGCAAACTTCAAACCATAGAACTGGCTTTTCAGAACTGAGGCTAAGAGGTTTAAGTGCTTATAATTTCTGCTATTGATACTTTAAATGGTCTAGATGATTGACACTCTAGTATCCTGTGTTGAACGGACTTTTTAAACAAAGTTGAAAGTAATGAATGAATGACTGTTTAAGTTTTTTTAAACATCTTCTTGTAACTTTAGAATTCATCCATTCCTTCCAGTGTATAGGAATACTATAGCTTGACCTTGAATGGTCTGGGCTGGGTCACATGCGTAGCCTGTATGTGCGTGCCTTATAGAACTATTGGGTGGGTGCACGGGGACCTTTTGAATTCACCTTTCAAAACGTTCTCTTAAGATGATGGTACGCAAGACCTGTGAGATAGTCTGAACCACAATTCTCCGAAAAGCAGGTACGACTTCTTATGTCTGAATTGGGCCATATCACATTACGATTTCAGGGTCTGGGCTTACACCCTTAATTGAACTTAAAGGAAACATTGGGAGAAAGTGAGGACTGCAGATGCTGGAGATCAGAGTCGAGAGTCTGGTGCTGGAAAAGCAGTCCAGGCAGCATCTGAGGAGCCCGAGAGACGATGTTTCAGGCTTAAGCCCTCCTCTGTAATATGGACATTTTTCAAGATGTCACCGTCTATTTCCCCACATTCTATATCTTCCATGTCCTTCTCCACAGTAAACACTGATGCAAAATACTTGTTAATATCTCCCCCATTTTCTGTTGTGTCACATATAGGCTGCCTTGCTGATCTTTGAGGGGCCCTATTCTCTCCCTAGTTACTCTTTTGTCCTTTGGATTCTCCTTAACCCTATTTGCCAAAGCTATCTCATGTCCCCGTTTTACCCTCCTGATTTCCCTCTGAAGTATCCTCCTACTGCTTTTATACTCTTCTAAGGATTCACTCAATCTATCCTGTCTATACCTGGCATGTGCTTCCTTCTTTTTCTTGACCAAAACCTCAATTTCTTTAATCATCCAGGATTCCCTACAACTACCAGCCTTCCCTTTCACCCTAACAGGAATATACTGTCTCTGGACTCTTATTACCTTATTTTTGAAGGCATCCCATTTTCCAGCCGTCTCTTTACCTGCAAACATCTGTCCCCAATCAACTCTTGAAAGTTCTTGCCGAATACTGTCAAAATTAGCCTTCATCCAATTTAGAACTTCAACTGTTAGATCTAATCTATCCTTTTCCATTGCTATTTTAAAACTAATAGAATTATGGTCGCTGGCCCCAAAGTGCTCCCCCACTGACACCTCAGTCACCTGCCCTGCCTTATTTCCCAAGAGTAGGCACTTTCTTTAGTTGGTGCATCCACATACTGAAGCAGAAAATTTTCTTGTACACACTGAACAAATTTCTCTCCATCTAAACCCTTAACACTATGTTTGTTTGTTTCTTTGTTTGGAAAGTTAAAATCCCCTACCATAACCACCTTATTATTCTTACAGATAGCTGAGATCTCCTTACAAGTTTGTTTCTCAATTTCCCTCTGACTATTAGGGGGTCAATAATACAACCCAATAAGGTGATCATCCCTTTCTTATTTCTCAGTTCCACCCAAATAGCTTCTCTGGATGCATTCCCAGGAATATCCTCCCTAAGTACAGCCGTAATGTTATCTCTTATTAGAAATGCCATTCCCCCTCCTCTCTTGCCTCCCTTTCTATCCTTCCTGTAGCATTTAAATCCTGGAACATTAAACTGCCAGTCCTGTCCATCCCTGAGCCACATTTCTGTACTCGCTATGTTATCCCAGTCCCATATTCCTAAACAATGTCCTGAGTTCATCTGCCTTCCCTATTAGGCCTCTTGCATTGAAATAAAATTCAGTTTAATTTACCTCATTCGCTGTTTTGTTCCTGCCTGCCTTGACTGTTTGTCTTCCTTCTTTTCTCCACTGTACCAGTCTCAGACTGATCTCTTTCCTCACTATCTCCCTGGGTGCCAACCCCCCACCTTATGAGTTTAAATCCTCCCAAACAGTTCGAGCAAATCTCCCTACCAGTATATTTGTCCCCTTCCAATTCAGGTGCAATATGTCCTTCTTATACAGATTACTCATACCCCAGAAGAAAATCCAACGATCCAAAAATGTAAACCCTTCTCCCCTGGACGAGCTCCTCAGCCACATGGCCATCTGCTGTATCCGCCTACCTCTCTAGCTCATAGCACTGGGTGTAATCCAGATATTACTACCCTCGAGGACTACCTTTTTAAATTCCTGCCTAACTTCCTATATTCTCCCTTCAGGATCTCATCCTTTTCCTTCTTGTGTTGTTAGTTCCAATGTGTACAATGATCTCCTACTGATCTGAGGAAGCATGTGGCAGGTTACAGCAGGATATAGAGAAGCTGCAGAGCTGGGCAGAAAGGTGGCAGATGGAATTCAATGTAGCTAAGTGCGAGGTGATTCACTTTGGGAAGAATAACAAAAAGATGGGGTACTGGGCTAATGGTCGGATACTTGGTAGTGTGGATGAGCAGAGGGATCTTGGTGTCCATGTACACAGATCTCTGAAAGTTGCCACCCAGGTAAATAGTGCGGTGAGGAAGGCATATGGCGTACTGGCTTTTATTGGTAGAGGAATTGAGTTCCGGAGTCCTGAGGTCATGATGCAGTTGTATAAGACTCTGGTACGGCCGCATCTGGAATATTGTGTGCAGTTTTGGTCGCCATACTATAGGAAGGATGTGGAGGCATTGGAACGGGTGCAGAGGAGGTTTACCAGGATGTTGCCTGGTATGGAAGGAAAATCGTATGAGGAAAGACTGAGGCACTTGGGGCTGTTTTCACTAGAGAAAAGAAGGTTTAGGGGTGACTTGATTGAGGTGTACAAGATGATTAGGGGGTTAGATAGGGTCGACAGTATGAACCTTTTCCCGCGTATTGAGTCGGGTATTACAAGGGGGCACAGCTTTAAATTAAGGGGGGGTAGATATAGGACTGATGTTAGGGGTAGGTTCTTCACTCAGCGAGTTGTTAGTTCATGGAATGCCCTGCCAGTAACAGTGGTGGACTCTCCCTCTTTATGGGCATTTAAGAGGGCATTGGATAGGTATATGGAGGATAGTGGGTTAGTGTAGTTTAGGTGGGCTTGGATCGGCGCAACATCGAGGGCCCAAGGGCCTGTACTGCGCTGTATTCTTCTATGTTCTATGTTCTATGTTCTATGATCTCTCTCCCCTTTGAGAACATTCTACATTCTCTCTGAGATATCATTGATCCTGGCACCAGGGAGGCAAAACACCATTCTGATTTTTCACTGCTGGCCACAGAAATGTTTGTCTCTGCTCCTGACATTGATTGCTTGGAACCTGATGTGCCCCTTGTTACATTTGAGCCAATCTCAGTGCTAGAAACTTGGCAGTTCTTGCTACATTTCTCTGAGAGTTCATCACCCCCTACGTTTCACAAAACAGCATACTTGTTTGAGATGGGGATAGCCACAGGAGACCCCCTACACTACCTGCCACCACCCCACCCCCCCCCCCCCCCCCCCCCACCTCGTCTTATCTTTCTTGGTGGTAACCCATCTACCTGACTCTATCTGCGGTTTTTCTCCCTTCCTCTAACTGCCATCCATCAAACCCCCTAGCTCCTGTAAATTCCTCATTGCCTCTCACTGCTGCTCCAACTGATCCATGCGATTTGATTGGATTCACAACCAAACACACTTACTGCAGACATAATCATTAGTAACATGAAAACTCTTCCTAATCTCCCACATCTGACAGGAAGAGTACTTCAACAATCTACAGGCTCAGAAAATAGCACAGTCTTACTGCTCTAAAATACACTGCTCCAGGCTAACCTATTACCAATGTTTTATATTTTAAAATTTTAATCCAGAGACAGAAGTCAATAAAACCTCTAGCCAAAATGAATCCACTCTACTCACTATTAAAAAAAGACAGCAAAGTTAAAACTATTCACTTATCTGCTCCCGTGCTATGATCTCTCCCACACAGGTTCCTCCAAGGTCAGCTGTGAATTTTGCTGTTTGTTAATTTTTCTTAGATGCACTCCATTGTCCAGAATATTCAAACTCAAACATCAAAGGCAGTAGTTTACAGATTCACTGCTATGTCAAACAGCAGTGTAGGTTTCTTACTCTCTCTGTCTCTGTCTCTGTCACTGACCATGTGGTTTTTGCCTTTGTTCTCTTCTCCCTTTTTAAAGTGCTGTTGTTTTGATCTTCTTTTTACCCCAAAGTTCCAAACCAATGTAACAGCTTATAAAACAGTAGTTACTGCTCCTGGAATTTAGTTTTAAACTTCCAGGCCAGAAATGTTTGTTTAAAACCCTAAAGGTATTACTTGAAGCTGGGAAAGTCTAAGCTCAGTTTTATGAAAACTTAAGGAAAAGGCTATCAGATTCTCAGGACCAGGAAGTTTAGCATCAAAGTAATATTAAAAAATAATTTAAACTTGAGAGGCAGTGAGGAAAGGCAGAACAGGAAGGGAATTAACATTTGGAGCTTAAGCCATGTTTAGAGTAGATCATCTGCCTGTTGTAGAACCTACCTGACTTTCATCCCAACCAGGGGACAGTGTGTTTAGGGCTGTAATTTGGGTCTCTTCCCCTTGACTCACTGCAGAGAGTCTGGTTGCAGGAGTAACATCCATTGACTCCACCTACACTTCTCGCTCCTCGGGAAGGCAGGCAACCGTCAATGACCCCTCTCACCCCAGTTATAATCACTTCCAACCTCTTCAGTTGGGCAGAAGATGCAGAATCTGAAACACATGTACCAACAGATTCAAGAACAGCTTCTTCCCCGCTATTATTAGACTTCTGAATGGATTGCTCAAATCTTAAATATAGTTTCGACCTCGCTGTTTGTGCACCTTCTGTACAGCCATGACATTATTATTCTTCACTCTATTCTATTACCCTGCTGCACTTTGCATGGCATGACCTCCCTGTACTGCACGCAAAACAAAACGTTTCACTCTACCTAGGTACATATGGCAATAATAAATTAAAGCAAAGACCAAAGGATGCAGTAACTTTGTTACTAGTGAGGCCTTCTCTGGCCTGTATGACAGAGGATACTGACAAGATTGCTGGAGGTGAATGCATGGACTCCTCTGTCCTCTTTATCTTCAGCTGAAAGGTGAACTTTCTTGATGGGAAAAAGGGGAACTACTGTCTTTTGGATCCTCATTGTTAAATCTGGTGATTGAGAGTGGGCATGGATAGCTGAGACAGAAAGCTTGTTTGCTGAATATTCAGCGATAAACAAAGTGCCATGTTAAATAAAAACAACAAATACTGAAAATACCGATCAGGTCTGCCAGCATCTGAGAGTGAAACAGAGTTAAGTATTCAAGTCAAATATGACTCCTTCCCATTCTTACTCAATGTTGACCCTGTTGACTTATTACTGGTGTGAAAGACCAGTCAATGCTCGCTTTACTTCCTATTTGTGCTCGAAGCATCCCAGATTGGCTTCTTTGTGCTGTTTGGGCCTGATCTTAACCCACTGAAAACTCATGAGGAGTTAAAGTTGGGCTTGGTTGTTTGAACCTCTCTTGGTTAGTGATAGGAAAAGGGATTGATGCTTTCTGAGCTGAAACTTTTCTCCTCAGAGAGTGACAGAATGCTACGTGAGTCTGTGCGGTTCACTTATGGAGATAGGTTTGGTGTTTCACTGTTTCACAAGGTAGGTCTGAAATAATTGCTTTCTCTGGTTGGAGATTCCATAATTTTGTTCAAAATTGAAGGAGATACAGTTATCCTTGCATTCCTGAGGAAAAGCTTTTAACCTCCCAAGGAGTTTTGTACTGCCAGGAAGCCGTGTTACAAAACTTATAGTGAAATGATAGGAAACATACAGAATCATTTTTCACCAAAGCCATTGGTGATTGCTGTATGGTTCATATTTCATAAACACAGCCAGCATGATGGGGTCTCTGTCTCCTGGTTCGCAGAAATGTTGAGGAAGTTAGGAGAATGTTGTGAACTCAGACACAAATGATGTAATCAGCAACAGACTGGTGTGTGGTTTGACGTGTGAAGCAATCCAGAAGAGTTTTACAATGGAAAGGACTTGATACTTAAAGAAAGCAGCGGAAAAAGTAATCTCAGTGGAGCTAGGCACCAAGGAAGCTCAATAGCTAAGCTCAACCCTGTGGGCTCACAAAATGGCTGCTGAAAGAGTTCACAAAATGGCAGCTGAGAGACAAGCATCGACATCGGCTCAAAATTGCCATTGTGTGAGAAAATAGGTCATGCAGCAGTAAACTACTGGTATAAAGAAACTATTGGGTAAAAAGATTCCTGATGAAGGGCTTTTGCCCAAAACGTCGATTTCACTGCTCCTCGGATGCTGCCTGACCTGCTGTGCTCTTCCAGCACCACTCTAATCCAGAATAAAGAAACTATTTCAGAAGCTGTGGAAATAAAGGGCACCCTTAATGTTAGAGGAAAAAACATGAACAAAATACAGCAAAATTACAGAAACTGAAGGGTAGGATGAAAATTTACATGAACAATCTACAAAAAGGACATGAGAAAAGTTGAGACTCTGTCTGAAAAGAAGCTGTAATTAAGTATATTGGCCATAGTTGGCAATGCCAACTGCTGCTGGGTCACTCCCTTACTGAATGGCAAAGTGTAAGAGTGGAGGTGAATACCAGACTGAAGGTTTCCCAGATACCTGAAAGGATTGTAGCAGAAGCAATTGAGTCACATTGAGTTGCGACCCTCAAAGATTGTGCAAAGAATGTACACAGGTGAAGTGGTGCCTTTTAAGGGGTTGTTTCAATGTGAAAGATCAGTTATACAGTCAGTCTGAAGATTTTCCCTTACAAGTTAACAAAGGAAATTATGGTTAGAGAAAATCAAACTCAGCTGGGCTGAAGTAAATCACTTGTCAGAATCTGAGACTGATCTACCACACTTTTAAAGAAACAACTTGTTTGTGATAATGATCCACAGTTTACATCATATGAGATTAATGACTGTCTCAAGCAAAACTGAATTCAATATATCCAATCAGCTCCTCATCACCCAGCCCCAACTGGTTTGACAGAGAGGAATGTTCAGGCGATGAAACATCTCTTAAGTGTAACTCGAAAACAAGAATCACTAGCCAAATGACTGAGCCAACTTTTGTTAACATACAAGAACACAATTCACTCAATGACACAAAGACAAAATACATTGTTGACAAGAGACAAGTTTTCCAGTAAGAGGACAAAGCCAAAGTCCACACTTTCCGAAAAGATCAAGATGTATTGGTGAGGAGTTACACCATTGGTGAGAAGTTGGTAACTAACCATTATTGTAGTACAGACTGGAGCGATCTCCTACACAATGTATCTCCTACACATTGAGGGACAATGTAGTGTGGAGAAACCATGCAGATCAATTCTTGGCACCCAGAACAAATGTCCCAGTGACAACATGACCTGAGGATCCACCAATAACCATACTAGGAATAGAGACTTTAATATATTCGAGGACAGATAGTAACTGGAGCATCTGAAGGAGACAGTGCCTTAGTGAAGAATACCCTGACATTGTATGAATGTCTGAGAGCATCCACCTCAGAAAAGATTCTGACATAGCACTCTAACTCAACAAGAATTTATCAGATATTTATACAGTACATGCTTCCCAATACCACTAAAACACCAGAGGTTAAAGCCAATAAGAAAAATAAACAGATGCCTGGGGTGTGCCTATAATAACATAGGAATTGAGGTCCTCTGCAACATCTTATCTACTGCCTCCTATATATTATTGTCAATATTGTAAATGTGTTTATTGCAGAAATCTCTGATGTAAAGGGGGAGTAGTGTTGTGTATTTGTGTAACCTGAAGAGTCTGATCATGTTATGTTGCATCATTGGCTGTTTTGAGAGGAGAAGCAGCTCTCTCCAAGTTCACTGCCTGCATAGTAAAAATCTCCATAATCAAGCTCCTGTTGTTTAACACCACAGCCTCTTGGTCCTTCTTGGAATGTAGCAAAAGGTTGTTGATCCACAGACAATTTGAGCTTTTAAGTCTGAGATTAACAGATTTTTTTATCAAGAGATACGTAGCCTTTGCAGAGCAAATCTTCCATGATCAAATTAACCAGGCTAGAGGGACTGAACAGCTTGCTCCCCATTATCCATTTGGTGTTTTTGTCATCAAAGTAGTCCCATCCCAGCACCTCTGCCCTCATTATATCTTGTCTGAGTATCCCAGAAGATTAGACACCCTGAGGCTGTACCGACTGGAGTTTGGAAGAACAAGAGATGATTTTATTGAAGCACTTAAGATCCTGAAGGGACCTGACAGGGTGGATGCTTTAAAAAAGATCTTTCAAGAGAGACTAGAATAAGATGATACAATAAACAGTCTCCAATTTAAAATAGCAATAAGCATATTTTGTGGTTGTAAGTTTGCTCACTGAACTGAAAGGTTTGTTTTCAGATGTTTCATCACCATGACTAGGTAACATTATCAGTGAGAGCCTCTGGTGAAGGAAGTTTTGTTTTTCTTGGAAGGTTGTGGGCATTTGGAACTCTCTTCCCCTGAGATCAATGGAAACAGGGTCAATGAATATGTTTAAAATAGAAGCAGACAGATATTTGATTAAAAAGCTTAGCCAGGGTCAGCAGGAATGTGGAGTTGAAGTCACATTCAGATTCACCATAATTTAATTGAGTGATGGAGCAGGCTTGAGGGTGAAATGAGCTAGTCCTGCACTATTTTGCACATTTGTTTTGTTAGGGGGAAATTTGGCATGACATGAATTAACTTGTAAGTCTACATGAAATTCCAGCGGGGATGAGGATGAGGCAATTAACTTCATACTCAATACATCAAATACATCATTTAAGATTCAGTTTTCATTTATTCTTATTCAAGAAAACAGTCAGGTTAAAAGAGAAAATTATTAAGACTGCACAAACACGCTCAGACAGACAGTTTCTGTGAAAATGCAACATGGCTGAACCAGTATTAACCCAGAGGCCTTATCTGGAAATGGAATGTGAGGATGACTCCATGCCACGTCAAAAAAGACAAATCAAGGATGGAAACGAAGGAGAGAGAGAGAGGATGGCCTTGGGAAGATAGCAAATAGTGAAACCGGGAGTAACGCTGCCTTGCTACTTTTGGAATGGGGAAAAATCAAGGTGTTTATTGAAAACAAGCCATTTTGGAATTCAAGCAATGTATTGCCTTCATGTCTTGCACTGTACAAATATCTGATAAATTCTTGTTGAGTTAGAGTGCTGTCAGAATCTTTTCTGGTGTGGACTCTCCCAATGTTGGCTCAATAAACAATCGTTGAGCAGTACCTCGTGGCCCCTGAGATTATCTTGTACAATAATCTTTCAGAACAGCTTGTAATACATTCCAGCGATTCAAGCTGAGTTCCCTGATTAGCATGATTCAACAACATCTATTACAAACGCATCGCACTTAATTGGTAGAAAATAGTTAAAGACCATAACACCATAAGATGTTGGAGCAGAACTAGGCCACTTGGCCCATTGAGTCTGCTCCACCATTCGATCATTGCTGATACATTTCTCAAACACATTCTCTTGCTTCTCTCTCTAACCTTTGATCCCCTTATTAATCAAGAATCTATCTATCTCTATCTTAAATGCACTCATTGACTTGGCCTCCACAGCCTTTAGTGGCAATGAGTTCCATAGATTCACCACCCTCTGGCTGAAGAAATTCCTCCTCATCTCAGTTCTCAAGAGTTGTTCTTACAGCCTGAGGCTGTGCCCTCGGGTCTTAGTCTCTCCTTCTAGTGGAAACATCTTCTCCCTGTCTATCTAGGCATCTCAGTATTCTACAAACTTGAATCAGATTCCACTCCCCCCTCCCCCACATCCTTCTAAACTGCATTGAATTCAGACCCCGAGTCCTCAGCCTTTCCTCATAAGACAAGCCCCTCATATTTGGGATCATTCTGGTAAATCTGCTCTGGATCCCCTCCAAGGCCGGCACATCCTTCCCAAGATACAGGGTCCAAAACTGCTCACAATATTCCAAATGTGGTCTGACCAGAGCCTTGTACAGCTGGGGCAGTACATCTCTGCTTTTAGCTCCCTTGAATTGAATGCTAACATTGCATTTGTCTTCCTAGCTGCCAACTGAACCTGCATGTTAACCTTAAAAGAATCCTGAAGTGGGACTCCTAAGTCCCTTTGTGCTCCAGATTTCTAAAGTCTTTTCCCATTTAGAAAATAGTCCATGCCTCAATTCTTCCTACCGAAGTGCATAATCTCAGTTTCCCATATTGTATTCTATCTGCCATCTCTTTGTCCACTCTCTCAGCTTGTCTAAGTCCTTCTGCAGCCTCCCAACGTCCTCAATGCTTACTATTCTGTCATCAGTCTAACAAATGAGCAGTCCTATGGTCCTATGGGGCAATGATGACTTTGCATTCTATAGAAGAAAACGTAATTTATTCTATTTGTGGTTTTCAAACTTTCTGTCAAAAATGTTATGAACTCTGTTTCTCTCTCTGCAGATGCTGCTGAATTTCTCCGGCATATTCTGCTTTTCTTTCTTTTAGTTGATCTGTGACTGACTAGAATAATTCTGGCAGCTAGACTATGCAAATAACACAAGCCGACTTGAAGAGGTTACAAGTTGTTGAGCTTTGCACGATTCACTTTCAATGAGGAAGTAGCAGCTCCTGCAGGAAACTATGAAAGTAACTGTTTGCTTAGATTTGAGAAGAACAGCAGACCGCTACCATGGAGTCAAGTAGCAACAGGACAGAGCAATTGTTCAACACTCAAAATACTGCGGCGAGTATCATCCTGAGCCTAGCTTGCCTCGTGGGAGTGCCAGGGAATGCACTAGTCATCTGGATTATACTTTTCACCATGAAGAAACAAAGATCCCCCACTGTAATGCTCATCCTGAATTTGGCAATAGCTGATGAGCTTGTTTTAATTACTTTGCCTCTGTGGATCTACACCTTTGTGAAAGGCTGGACTATTGGACAACCACTTTGCAAGTTCCTGAGCTACATCATCTACTGCAACATGTACATAAGCATCTTTCTCATCACTGTGATGAGTATTGAACGCTTCATGGCTGTCATTTACCCGTTTGCCAGCCAGCGATGGAGGAAGAACACAGTTGTCATGAAGGTGGTGATCATTGTCTGGGTTTTGGCTTTGCTGTTTTCAATTCCTACTCTTATTTACCAGGTGGTGGATGCTGATGACACTGGACGGCAGTACTGCCTGTACATGCAGTTTGAAACTGATAAGGAGGAAATCCTTTGCACAGTGTTACAAACTTTGGTGGCTTTTGTTATTCCCTTTACAGTGCTGTCCATTTGTTACTTTTGCATTGGGAGGAAGGTGAAACGTATGAGCTTTCAAACCAAAAACAGAACTGGGGTGGTGATTGGCAGCGTGGTGATTGTGTTTTTCATCTGCTGGGTGCCTCACAATGTCTTAAATATGATTTCAATCGCAGCCCTGATGACTAGTGCATCAAATGAAGCCATATCGGAAACATTAAATGGCATCTATACTGGTGGCGTCTTCATTACTGGAGCTCTAGCTTTCATCAACAGCTGCATCAATCCTGTATTGTATGCGTTTGCTGCCCGGAGAATTCGTGATGGCTTTCAAATATCAGCCCTGACCAAGTTATTTGACCAGATGACCCATTCTCATAAAGAAGAATCAAGAAAAGAATGCACAGATAACACCAGAAAAGATACAAGTGTTACCATGGAGGAGATGGATTGTTTCCAGGATACTTAAAAGTACCATTTTATTTTCAATGGAACAAATTTAGGTAAAGCTTCCTGTTAAATAACTCGCATCCTCACCACTCCACGTCTAAGTGGTCTTTTCCATCACCACTGCTGCTCTCTACCATGTAGCAACTGTTGTCAAGAGGAAACTTCTGGGCTTCCTCCTGTATAGATGAAGGGAAAGAGCCCTGACACATCTATTCACCTGCCCCATATTTCATTGAAACCTCCATGCAATACAACAGCTGAGGCAGAGAAATGGTCAACGTGGAACACTTATTCCAAGGCTCTGGTTACCCAGTGTTACATGCCATTGTTGTTCTTAAATGTTCTTTCCTCGAACTGACTGGCTGAGGAATTACTATAATCAAAGTTAGATGATTACGGTTAGTGTTAAGATTGCAGCAGTAGCTTTTACCCTCTTCAGATTCCTTATCATTCATGCACTTCTTTCTGGCAAGATCAGAAATTTTCATGTGACTATTTGGTTAAAATATGTCACATTTCATAGATGTGTGCCTTGTCTTCAGGCGACAAATTTCTCTTTGTCCAACTTGCCATTCAGTACCCAAACTCTTATCCATAGTGAGGGACCCTGACTGGGATTAGAATGTTTAACCACCGATGCTACCAGCATTCAGCTGATAATTAAAAACAATTAAATAAAAATGATGTATCTTCAGAAGTGCCATCACTACCAATAGAACACAGAACTTTACCCTGTTGTTATTGGTTGCTAGCATGTCTTTCCTTCACTTGGGAGGGCAGGAACAGTCAGAGCCAGAGCTTTTCAATGGCAGCTACAATTACCAGTTAACTGGGGTGTCATAGTGGCTGGGTGCAACTCTTGCAGCTGCCTCCTGCCACCTGCCTTACTGAGATGAAATCTGTTCATTAATATGTAGGAAAATGGGGATATCTGAAAAGAAAGCAGACAAATTCAATCAGGACTTGATCGTAAGTCTAACGCTAAATAATGGAAATAGCCTGTTTAATGTGAATCACTTTCACAGTGACTTAAGCTTCCAGCATTATCCATCACATTCGTTTCTTACATCAGAAATGTGTTGCAATTTACATTAGGGAGATTTTATTGCTGATTTGTAAAAAGTTAAAAAGAGGAAATATTGTGATTGTTCATTCCTTAAAAAAGGTTTTCTGCATTGACTTTAAAATTCCTGATTCCTCATTTTAGTGGCTTTTTGCAGCGCTGAAATGACAATGCAATCTGTATAGATGAAATTTCTTATATTCTGGAATATTAAAGAGTAATAACTAAATGCCACCGTGTTGCCAGATTTTATTATATTCAATTAGCTGTTGCCTGAAAATAAAGAAACTGTGATCACCTATAGGGAATTTTAATGCTTTATTATTGAAATCATTTGTATGAGCAGTTGTGTTCGCATGTGTAACTGCTTAGCCAGTATAATAGTAATGTTATTTGCTATTTAATCTTACCAATATTAATGAGAAAAGCAAAGCATTCAATTCTGATTTTGTGTCATGTTGAAAAATTTCCTTTAACTGAAATGATAATTGAATGAATAAAGTGAATGAAAAAAGTAATGAGTTCTTTTCTTTCAGTAATGGTTTATGAATGCTTCAGTCAACCATTTTCAAAACATACTCCGAGCATCTAACAACATCATAAGGATAATTTGGGCAATTTATCCTTGAACATGAAATGGCGGTTCAGTGGTACCACTCTCAGTGCTGAATCAGAAGGTGGTAAGTCCACATCCCAGTTCTGAAATTTCAGCATGTAATCTAGGCTGCTACCTTATTACTTCACTGAGGGCAGTCATGATTTGGAGATGCTGGTGTTGGACTGGGGTGTACAAAGTTAAAAATCACACAACACCAGGTTATAGTCCAACAGGTTTATTTGGAAGCACTAGCTTTTGGAGCACCGCTCCTTCATCAGGTGGTTCATCAACCGTCTGATGAAGGAGCAGCGCTCCGAAAGCTAGTGCTTCCAAATAAACCTGTTGGACGATAACCTGCTGTTGTGTGATTTTTAACTCACTAAGGGTAGACTGCATTTTCAGAGGTATTGTTTTTAAGGCTACCTGGCACTATTTTCTTTTGAAGTGGGGATAACAGATGTTCTCACGCATTTTTGAAGAGACAGAGTAGAAGAGTGCTCCTGGTCAATATTTATCTCTCAACTAAAATTGTTCAAACACAATATCTGGTCATTTATCCCTATAACTATTTTGTGAGCTTGCTACGCACAAAACTGGTTGTCCCATTTCCGACATTACAACAGTGACTCCATTTCATAATAGCTTGTCAGTTGTGAAGTGTTTTGGGACATTCTGAATTCATGAGAAACACTATATAAATGCAAATCTCCCTTTCTTTGAAATGGGCAAACTATATATTGAGAGAAGGAGACAGTGAGGACTGCAGATGCTAGGGAGCCAGAGTCAAAAGGTGCAGTGCTGGAAAAGCACAGCTCCTCGGATGCTGCCTGACCTGCTGTACTTTTCCAGCACCATACTCTATACACTGGGAAGGGTCAGCAGAGCTTCAGAAAATTAGAAGGTTTTCTAACTGGAAAATGGTCTCAAAATATAAAACACTGATTTTACAAATATTTTGTGAATTAAGATTTGTGTTTTATTTCAGCATAATTTATGCATATTTTTAAGATGACATGCTTTTATTAGAACTAAACTGTATAAGGTTCTGTATAAATATCTTGAATATAATGACATACACTGCAGCAAGTGGAATACTTTTGTACAAATGTTAATATAGCCCTCAAACAAGAGTTGAAGCTATTCCTTAAACTTCCACATAGTATTTATGTTATGCTACAATAACAAACATTTTCCCATATTAAAGCATTAATACAATCTTATAGTAATTACCGTTTCATATATATATTCCATATGCATGTATTGTCTCACAGCATGAAAATCAGACTAGATCTAGAAGATGTACCAGAAAGTTGAGTGTCAAACTTTTGGTCTGTTCTTAATTGAAACTGAAAAGAAACTCAATGCTTTCTGTTCAGTTAATAAACACCTTTCTCATATTTTGAGGTAGGATTTCACCATGGGCTGCAGGATCCCAGTGTTGGAACATAATGAGGTATCCAAATCTGCACTGATTGGCAGTGGGACTGGTTGAACAACTTCCCTAGATGCAGAATCCTAATTGGTTGTCTCATGACATTGTGCAGGGGATGAGGAGATCCCCAAACTTGTTGATCCAATCAGATGGCCAGCAGCTCTGGAACATTGTCACCTTCTCCCAATGAGAGAGGAGGGATCAGGGATCAAGCATGAGTGAAGGTAAGTAGGGAAATCAAAATCATAGAGGGTCAAACCTTCAGGTGGTCCCTTAACTGAGGGATGGAGCCTCCAACTCCAATGTATGGCTTCAGGGAGGCAAACTAAGTTAGAAGACATCCCCCTACACTGCTGTGCTGTGCAGCAAGGGTTGTTGTGCTGCCATCAATCCTGATTGAGTCCTTGAAAACTGAAATTGGCCTCATTCAGTTCCCACCACTGGGAAAAATTGTAAATGCCAGCACTGTATTGGGGAAATCACGACATGATTCCAAGTTCCCAGGCTCCTCTGCCAATCAACCCTACCTCTTCAGGGCCATGTGAATCCTGTACAAGGCTCTTACGTTCCAAGCCCTGTCTGCATACTGATGTTTCATGTCACAGTTCTCCCCGTCACTACAGGTCTGTGAGTCTGGTAAGAAATTGCAGGAAAACTAACCTAGCAGCTGCTGACTCCACAGTAAATCAAATAAAAATTATTCCTTCACATCATCCTGAATTCAGAAAGACCCTTGAGCCCAGTTTAAAATTATCCAGTGCATGTATCTATCAACTCTGCAATTTAATCACTTTGTTGGACTTTTTAACTGATCAATCTCTCCTCCTGCTTTACATATGTGTGAGCTCTTAGATGCGCATGTGCATGTCAGAGAATTTTCATCCTTTTTGTTAAGATTGGGGATGGCACAGTGGCTCGGTGGTTAGCACTGATGCCTCACAGCACCAGGACCTGGGTTCGATTCCAGCCTCAGGCGACTGTCTGTGTGGAGTTTGCACGTTCTCCCCGTGTCTGCGTGAGTTTCCTCAGGGTGCTCCAGTTTCCTCCCACAATCCAAAGATGTGTGGGTTAGGTGAATTGGCCATGTTAAATTTCCCATAGTGTTCAGAGATTCATAGATTAGCTGCATTAGTCAGGGGTAAATGTAGAGTATTAGGGTAGGGGAATAAGTCTGGGTAGGATACTCTTCGGAGGGCCGGTGTGGACTTGCTGGGTCGAAAGGCCTGTTTCCATTCTGTAGGGATTCTATGTTGAGAGTGTGGTGCTGGAAAAGTACAGCAGATTGGGCAGCATCTGAGGAGCAGGAGAATCAACATTTCGGGCATAAGCCTTTCATCAGGATTCCTTCAACATGACTTGGCTTTATCACAACTGAAGAATTTAGATAGTTATTTGTAGAAAGTTTACTTTCCTTACCTGGAGTGGCTATAACATGACTCTGGCCCCACTGGTTTAAATGGCGCAGCTATTGCATAATTTTCTTATAACTCAAGATTGCTTGAGAATGGAACTATTGCCATATATCCGAACCAACTGTACCATAAATATAATTATTGTTTCTTCTAATGACTTATAAGGAACCATGTCTGGCTTTTAGAATAACAACACTTAAACATTTAAAACTCACTGAATTGACTGTTTAGAGTAGAAAGAGGGAAGCCATTCTCTCCCTTCATACCTAATCAGAGTTCAAAATACCACAGAGGACACGGAGTGTGATCCCAGCAAAGTGCTTTGCACTATAAAATGACTGGTTGGCTTTGTCTGCTGACACCAATGCACTTCACTCCAGCTCACGTATAGTAAAGGGAAACATGTCCTTTGCCTTTCTAATTTGTTGCTGTCCGTGCTTGTGTCATTCCTGTTTGAATGTACTCAACATTCGACAAATCTCAACATTTGACAGTATCACACATTTTAACAATAAAACTCCATCTTCCTGTTCTTATGATCAAAGTGGATAACCTCACTTCCCCACATTATGGCCCACCTGACAACTTGATGCCTGCTCTGTTGGTGTGGTTTCACGCCTTCGGAAGTCAGGCTTAGTAGCAGGAGCATTTATTCAGATAGGAGAGTGGTGGGTCAGGAATCTGGCACTTTCCCATCTGTGGACCGACTAAGTCAAGGACAGGAATGCCTCATGAATAGCCTTTCCATCCACGATTTAAGTGAAGCCATGAATGTACACACAAGGACCTGATTCCACTGTCACTACTATTCAGAAAGTAGGAGGTTGGGGATTCACCATGCAAATACTGTTGATGCAATTGCATGTCAGAAATATAAATCATTAATAAAGATTTTAGGACAGTATAGGATTATAGTTTTGGCTGTTTGTCAGACATGAAAAGAATATGATTTTTCTAATCTATTCTCAGGCAGTAAGCCTAAACAAAACAGCAAGGGTCTGTATTCTATTTAATTAAGGTAGTCCTGTGGAGCTCAGGCCTATGATTCGCACAGCCTGCCCAATGTGGGTACCTCTAGACCCTTCTGGGGTCAGAAAGACAGTGTAAGCAGGAGGTGACTTGGACTGGAGCAACTCACACTCCAGGCAGCAGGGGGCACAACAGTGAGGCTGAGAGGTTTGTGGACAGCACATTTCAGGGTATGGTTTCTCCTCACAGCTTTTTTTTAGGAGGCTGCTACAGCTTTAGGAAGTTCAGACAGTCAGGGAATGAGTGGCTTCCAGATGACCATTTTGTGCATGTAGTATACTGGCTGCAATGAGCTTCCAGACATAGGGTTTTATCCGGGGCATGTCACTTCTGCAGCTTTCTGCCTTATTAAAGCGGATGAAAATCCATTCTTAAAATTATACTTCCTTTGTGGTGCTGGACTGATTTCCTGTTAACGTTATTTGAAAATTAAAACTTGTTTTTTTCTTAAACTTCAGGTTAATATCTCTTAAGAGTGTTTTAAACAACTTAAATATGTTAGTGCTCAGAATCGAGACCAAAGAGATTCTGAATTACTCTAAATGAACACAGTGAGTCCTCACAAATGATGTCACACAGTTTCCAGAGTCCCCAGTATGATTAAACAGTTATGTGTACAACACTTTAAATTTCATTTAGACATGTTTCAGATATGTTTAAGCCATGGCTCATTCTGTGCAATGAATTGTGAAATTGTGAGTTTCCTGAGTTGTGAAATATCTTAGACATAATAACAGCTGCCTTCACAGTTCTGCTTTTAATATATTTATCTTGTGAGGAAGGACAGAACAACAAATATTAAGCCACAATACATGTGCTTTTCTTTTCAAAATTAAAGCTTGGGAATATCCAGTGTAGAAAGTTGCATTAATACTAACTTTTATCAGTCAGGGGATTTTCACAGAGGGTGACACATACCCAACAAGTTAAAGGCATTGAAAGTTAATAATGATCAGTGAAGTAGCCTAAGAAAAAATATTTAAAGGACTGCTTCTTGTCATGCAGAAATCACTGGGTGCTAGTGAGATCCCACAGCATTAGAAGCAATTAACATGATATATGTATTGAAGAATAAGCAACAAAACTGATCAACTACATTCACAGTCAGCTAACATCAACATAAGATGAAATAACAAAAACTGTTTGTGGAATAATTTGCAAGAAATCTTGAAAATGAATAACTTAATAAGAAACGGCCAGAGCGGATGTTCAGGGGGAAAATCCTGCTTGACAAATTCCCTTGACCTTATTGAGAACATTAAATATTCAGTAGTATTATTTTGGTTTTTCAGAAAGTGACAATTTCTCACATGACAGAATTCATCCTGCGCTCACCCTAAAGGATTTAAGCTAGATCATTGGACAGAATCAGTAGCTGGTTTAGAAACTACTGCCTTACTTCTGGGACAAACTTGTTAGATAATATTTGGCTCTTCCTTGTTACACTGCATTGTAACCATAGCTTTCAGGAACCAGCCGTTCTTGTTGTCTGGAAAGTATTCTTTTTTGATTTGTATATATATATATATATATATATACAAATCAAAATATATATATATATATATATATTGGACCTACTAAAAATAATAGGCCTTCGAAATATGTCATCAAATGAATCATTCTCTTCCTATCCAATATAACCACAACTTATTCAAGATGTACCTTAGCAGCTCAAAAGAGCTTCTGACAGGGAGACCATACTTCCTCCCTTGCTCAGTGCACAAAATCACTGGTGCAGAGACCATTACAATTATATAATAATGAGAACACCATGATGTGAATTCAAGTTAGGCTTGGCTGTATGTGGAGCTTCCTTATCTGATATATAATCAGTCTCCTATTGCTCTTTCAGCATTCCAGCACAGCAATGATGGTTGAAATTCTTCTCTTACGCTATAATCATATGAACAATGTCAAATACATCACGAGATTTACTGTTCTTTTGGAATATAAAACAAAGTACAAGAAAGTGGAAGCTGAGTATCTCACAGTAATTATATTAACTAGTTCCTTTGTTTATACAGGGTGTTAACATGAAGGTTATCACGTTCCCCAAGATTATTGCTCCAACAAGCTAACAATATTTACAACACACTTGGTGACTGTACTCCAATGACCATTGCTCCTATGATTTCTATTGAGGACAAAGAAGCGCTAATTTTCCTAATCCTTGTCCCCATCACCTCACAGGAATTGTCTATAGCCTTGCACAAAACATCAGTGTAAACAGGATTGGATTAGAGTTCACTCAGTATTTTACCCTTTCTTATAGTCCCAGGATAGATCGGGATTTCCTAGAGGTTGCAACAGAGTACCAACGGCAGGAGTCTCAGTCCTGGTGTAGTGGGTGTTCCTAGCTCATTTTTCAGGCTGAGTGGAGGGGAATGCAGGAAGCATGGTGCCCCTCAAATAAAGCATCCATGGACAACATTGCGGTCAGCCTAAAGGATGAAATGTAAGAAACTTTTAACAAGTTCAAAGCAAATTCAGTAAATTACCAGTCATACTCTTTTGAATGATGGGAAGCAAGTTTGCAAAATTGATTCTTAATAGTAAAAAGAAATGCAGACAGCAGAGTGGTGTAAGTAATGCCATATATTACTCATGACATTTCCTGAAATCACTGAGGTGTAAAGCTTTATCACCGGAACAAGGCTCGGACAACAGATCATTGGGAATTGCATCATCTGCATGTTCTATGCCAAGAAACTCACCATCCTGAATTGGAAATATATTACCATCAATGATGGTCATGTTAGGACTATTGATGCACTGAACAGTCTACAGTTGAAATATCGCTCCATATTGAGAAACAATTACTGACGAAACTATAAAGAGGAGCAAGACTGACAAGTCTAAAAGGGCATACATTATTTAAAATGTCAAAGTTCTACTGTAAGGCATTAGGAATCTCACTGATGCACATAAATTATTCAATGATTATGGCAAAATTGACCAGTAGTTTATTTAGATCAGGGGAATAAGACCAAAGGAAATAAAAATTCCATCAATCAAAGAATACTAAACGTTTGCCACAATCATGTTTTTATCCATTTATGGGATGTGGCTTTTCTGGCTCAGCCAAAATTTATTGCCCATCCCTAGTTGCTCTTGAGAAGGTAGTAGTGAGCTGCCTCTTGAACCACTTCAATCCATTTATTTTAGGTACACACAATGCTGTTAGGGAGGGAGTTCCTGGATTTTGACCCAGCGACACTGAAGGAACAGCAATATATTCCCAAGTTGGGATGGTGAATGGCCTGGAGGGGTGGTGGGGTGCTGTTCCCATGTATCTGCTGCCCTTTCCCCTCTAGATGGAGGTGGTTGTAGGTTTGAAAGGTGCTGTCTGAGGAGCCTCATGAATTTCTCCAGTGCTGCTACTGAACGTCAGGGCAGAGGGAGTGAATATTTGTGGCCAATCAAGTGGGCTATTTTTTCCTGGACGATGTCAAGCTTCTTGAGTATTATTGGAACTGCAAGTGGAGAGTACTTCATCACACTCCTGACTTGTGCTTGTAGATGATGGAAAGTCTTTGGGGAGTCAGGAAGTGAGTTACCCATTGCAGAATTCCTACCCTCTGACCTGCTCTTGTAGCCACAATATTGATTTGGCTATTCAGTTCAGGTTTTGGTCAATGGAAACCCCAGGATGTTGATTGTGGGTGATTCAGTGAGAATAATAATGTTGAAAACAGTCTTGGCTACATGTTGTGTAAATGTTACTTGCCACTTGTCAGCCCAAATCTAGGCATTGTCCAATACTCGCTGCATTTGTACATGGTCTGTTTCAGTATCTGAGAAGTCACAAATGCCTCATTTCTGACTCTCTGATGGAGGAAAGATCATTGATGCAGCCTAGGACACTACCCTGAGGAACTGCTGCAGAGATGTCCTGGAGCTGAGATGACTGACCTCCAATAACCACAACCATCTTCTATTGTATTAGGTGTGATTCCAACCAGTGGTGAGATTTCTCTCTGATTCCCATTGACTCTAGTTTTGCTTGGACTCCTTGATGTCACACACGGTCAATTGTAGTTTTGATGTCACTTTCAGCCCACCTCGATAGTTCAGTTTGTTTGTCCATATTTGGGCAAAGACTGTAATGTGGTCAAAAACTGAGTGGTCCTGGCAGAACCTAAACTGAGTGTCCGCTAAGCAAGTGCTGCTTGATGGCAATGTTGATGACCCCTTCCATCATTTTACTGATGATCCAGAGAAGACTGATAGAATGACAATTGGCTGAGTTGGATTTGTCCGTTTTTTTAGTGCGCAGGGCATACTGATTTACCAATAGAAACAAAATTACTAGGAACGTACAAAATGAAGATAGATGCTGTATGGGGATAATTAGGGTACAGCTCAAATTTTCTTACTAGAGATCACAGACAAATGTATGACAATTATCTAATTGCATCCTTTGATGATATAATGATAATATCATTGGACTAATAATAGAGGCTCACAATGAAATCTGTAATATACAACTTATGATTGTTGACATGACAACCATTGCTATTTAAAAAGTCTGGTTTACTTATGTGCTTTAGAGGAGGAAATCTGCCAATTCTCACTTGGTCTGGCCTACATATGACTCTAGACCCATAGTATTATGATTGACCTTCACCTGGCCTCTGAAATGATCTAGCAGCCACTCAGTTCAAGGAAAATGGACAACAAAAGCTGGCATCCCATGAATATGATTGGTGTGAAAATCAATAAGGAAGGGAAAATGGCATGAGACAAGTTGTTCCTTCACCTTGTGAGAAAATATACATTTCTTTCTTCATTTTAAAGCATGTTAACAACATTTAATCTCTTGAAAATAATTTTACAGCAAAATTAGCAGGACGTTTCTAAAAAATGTGTAAGTTTTTCAACTTTAATGAACAGAAATTAAGGAAAACTTCTGAAAAGGAAAATGAGAAAAGTTAAAAATTTTTGTTCAAACTCTAATGCTCTGAAGGATAAATTATTAGAAATTTGTCTTCATAAATCAATAACAGAAGAAAATATTATGATCTTTAGAAAACTTTCTGAAGAAGATTCAACATTTAATAAAATTGAAGCAATTGAACAATATCCAAAACACTGAACAGTAAACTAAGTCACATCTACAAACAATATCGAACATTCTGGCAACAGTAAATCATTTATAAAACTGCTAAATATAATAGAGAAGAGTATACACTCAAATCAGATTTAAAATCACAAATCCTTCAGAAACGGATTGAACTGGGCCATGTGGAAGAGATAATTCTTGTGATATAGAATTGCTTGAAAGAAAATAAAACTCCATTACTTTGCAGCTCCCGATGCAGATCTTGGTTTGGGAAGTCAGAGTTGATAAAATGTGGAGCTGAAAAAGTACAGCAGGTTAAGCAGCATTAGAAGAGCAGGAGAGTCTATGTTTGGGCCAGGATCCTTCATCAGGACTCGGCTTTAAGCAAAACACACTTTATTCTTACCCTATAATTAAAATACAAACAAAAGAAAGAAAAATTGACATAAATTTAACTCTACTGGAAAAATTAACAGAATAGTAGATTATTTAACAGCAATTCTTCAAATATAGAAACATCCTATATCCTTGGCAATGGCAAATTCAGTAAAATAGATTGTTTCTTCAGTCCAGAAGAAATAAACATTGAGAAAACTCTGGCATAGAGAGAGAGAAGGCATGCACAGGGAGAGATATATAACAGCTTCACCACCCTAGCAACTACTGAAAGCTAGCATAAAACCCTGGTACTCTGGAAGCCTGACTCCACCCATTCAGGCTGCTTCTATTGTTCCAACCACAAAAAAAATCCCCCAAGGCCTCACAAGCTGTTTACTTTATTGGCTTGGAACAGACTGCTCATACCTCTGTCTCAATTTCTCTTCAAAGAAACATCACAAAACAAAACTCACAACGAGTAGCAGTAACTTGTTAAATGTGCAGCAACTCCTTCTACAGTCCTTGCTTTAAAGCTGTGTCATTTTCCCATTTTGGTCCATAATTCAAAATAAATAAAAACAAGAAGACCTGGCCTTTACACAGATAACATACAAGTTAATGGCCATCCTGCTCATTTCAAATTTGATTCCTGTGCAAGTGTTACCATTTTGCTTGAGACAGTCTCTTGGTTGAAAAGAAAATGCTACAACTGTCAGGCAGAGAACTGTATGGCATATGCGGAACACCATAACACTTCTGAAATTCAAAGGGGGAATCCTGTGAGTACTCAGAAACTACAGAGACCAGTACTATTAGAAAAGGTGTACATCATCAGAAATTGACACCAAAATTGGTGGCATATTGGACAGTGAAGAAAGTTCTCCAAGGTTACAAAAGGATCTTGAACAAATGGGTCAATGGGCTG
Source organism: Chiloscyllium plagiosum (assembly GCF_037043375.1). Classification (NCBI taxonomy): domain Eukaryota; kingdom Metazoa; phylum Chordata; class Chondrichthyes; order Orectolobiformes; family Hemiscylliidae; genus Chiloscyllium; species Chiloscyllium plagiosum. Next base: position 54,058,626 of record NW_028270155.1, on the reverse strand, counting down.
AAAAATGGCAGATGGAGTTCAATCTGGATATATGCGAGGTATTGCATTTTGGCACAACAAACAAGGATAGAGTTTATACAATTAATTAGGGCCTTGGGTAGTGTTGTAGAACAGAGAGACCTAGGGGTGCAGGTACATAACTCTTTGAAGTTTGCATCACATACAGATAGGGTGGTTAAAAAGACATTTAGCACACTTGCCTTCATTGCTCAGTCCTCTGCGGACAGGAGTTGGGAAGTCATGTTAAGATTGGTGAGGCCTCTTCTGGAATACTGTGTCAGTTCTGGTCTCACAGTTATAAGAAGGATATTATTAAGCTGGAGAGAGTTCAGAAGAGATTTACCAGGATGTTGCTGGGTGTGGAAGGTTTGAGTTATAAAGAAAGGCTGGAGAGGTTGGGACTTCTTTCACTTGAGTGTTGGAGGTTAGGAGGCTACCTGAAAGAAGTTTATAAAATAATGAGAGGTATCGATAGAGTCAATGGTCTTTTCCCTAGGATGGGGGACATCAAGTCTAGGGGGCACCAAGGTGAGAGGAGAGGGATTTAAAAATGAGATGAGAGTTAAATGTTTTACACAGAGTGTGGCTCGTGTGTGGAATGGGCTTCCTGAGGAAGTGATGGATATGGGTACAACATTTAAAAGACATTTTGATAAATATACAAATAGGAAAGGTTTGGAGGGATATGGGCCAAGAACAGGTTGGTGGGGCTGGTTTAGTTTGGGATTATGTTTGGCATGGACTGGTTGGACTGCAGGGTTCTGTTTTCTGTGTTGTATGACTCTATGACTATGACCCTAGAACACTTCTCACTTCTGAGCAGAAAAGCGTACTTTGCTCTTCAAATTCTGTTGAAGAACTTCAACCAGGTCAGAAACCAAATACCTCAGCAATCAATGTAACTTGACTCCTCTTGAAGAAGACTCCAGTGGTCTCAGGTGATATTCATTGGTGTCTGATGACTCTTCATGGCTGAGAGATCAGAAAATACCAGGGATTTCACAGGTTTGGGGGAATTATTTAATTGTCTTTCCACCATAGAAAAATCTTCAGAATCCGATCTTCAGATACCATTGATATTTCTACCACCAAGAGTTGGTGGAAAACTCTTGCCAAAGTCAATTCAGCTATGTAGAAGAAACAGTACCAAAAGAACACAGCCAGCTTTACTATGATTGAATTTGATGAAATGATTATGTTATTCAAAAGAATATGAGGAGGAATGAAAGGACCACATTTGAGTAAACCTCATTACAACATCAAGAGGAGATTACATATTTCAGAAATACAACTCTCTTCTTTGACATATTCTGATGGATCTGATAAGAACAACCATTATCTCATAAGATGTTTTGACGGTCACTCTTCTATCGGTCAGAGACCACTTGTCAAACAAACTGTATGCCCTTCTCAAAGGGTATAAAAATATTGTTTCTTTTATATTGCTATTTCTTGCAAATATTCTTATAAATGCAAAAAAGCTTTGTCTAAATGTTGAACCACAAACAGAAGTTACTGGAAAAGCTCAGCAGGTCTGGCAGCAGCTGGAGAGAAATCAGAGTTAACAGGTCAGGTCCAATTACCCTTCCTGTTTGAAAGAAGGATCACTGAAACCGAAACATTAACTCTGATTTCTCTTCACAGATGCTGCCAGACCTGCTGATCTTTTCCAACAACTTCTGTTTTTGTGTCTGATTTACAGCATCTGCAGTTCTTCCAATTTTAATTCTTTCTAAATGTTTCCTTTTTCAGCACTACTGAAGTTCTGTATTGCCAAATGACTCATTGTAGTTCATTGCCTAATCTCAGGAACATATAAAAACTTTCAGGATGAAAAGAGTAGCGATGCAATTTTCCACACGTTCTAGGGATTTGATTGTCTGCCTTCATTCTACATGGCAGAATGCAAAATTGTGTACTCTGGAAAAGCCAGCCTTGTCTTGCAATGTCTGTTTTAAGACAGACTATTTTTTTGATTCACTCATTGGATGTGAGCACTGCTGGTTAGGCCATTTATTGTCTGGCTCTAGGTGCCTTTTAGAAGGTGGTGGTGAGCTGCTTTGTTGAACCACTTCAGTCCATATACTGTAGGTAAACCCACAATTCCACTAGGGAGGGAAGTCCAGGATTTTGACCGGCTGATACTAAAGGAACAGTAATATATTTCCAAGTTAAGATGGTGAGAGGCTTGGAGGGGAGCTAGCAAATGCTGGTGCTCCCATACATCTGCTACCCTTGCCATTCTAAATGGAAATGGTTGTGCACTAAAGTCGGTGGAGTAGTGGACAGTGTGGAAGAATGTTACAGGTTGCAGGGGGACTTGGATAAACTGCAAAATTGGACTGAGAGGTGGCAAATGGAGTTCAATGCAGATAAATGTGAGGTGATTCACTTTGGGAAGAGTAACAGGAAGGCAGAGTACGGGGTCAATGGAAAGATTCTTGTTACTGTAGATTTATAGAGGGATCTTGGTGCCCATGTATATAGATCCCTGAAAGTTTCCCCAGATTGATAGTGCTGTTAAGAAGGCAAACGGTGTTGTAGGTTTTATTGAATTCCAGAGCTATGATGTCATGCTGCCACTGTACAAAACGCTAGTGTGGCCTCACCTGGAATCTTGTGTACAGTTCTGGTCGCTCCATTACAGGAAGGATATGGAAGCATTAGAAAAGGTGCAGAGGAGATTTACCAGAATGTTGCCTGGTCTGGACAGAAGGTCTTATGAGGAAAGTCTGAGAGACTTGGGTCTGTTCTCATTGGAAAGAAGAAGGCTAAGAGGAGATTTGATAGAGACATCCATGATGATCAGAGGATTAGATAGGGCGGACAATGAGGGCTGAAGGGTCTGTTCTGCGCTGTATTGATCCTTAGGTGAACTCGAAGGATCTTTGGTTAATTTTTGCAGTACACCTTGGAGACAGCACACACTGCTACTGAGCGTTGGTGATGAAGGGACAGAACGTTTGTGGATGTGGTGCCAATCAATGGTGCTTTATCCTGGACGGTGCTAAATCTTTTGGGTGTCTCCAAAAGAGAGAGAGAGAGAGACAAAGAAAGACAGTTCTTTTTTTAGCTTGTCTTCGTTACAGATTTTTCTTAGTTTCTTGGATTACTTTCTCATTTGTAAAATTTCAGAGAAATTCTAGCATGTCTGATATGGTTATTGCTCCAAATTAAGTAGCTTTTCAATATTGTCAGCTCAATAACGTGAAATATTATTTCAGGGTGGTGTGAATCCATAAGAGGTGGGATCTTATATGACCCCCAGAGATTTGATTATCTGTTTTCATCCAATTGGATATTGTGCAATTTGCATTAGGCAGCTTTGTCTTGCTGTCTCTCTCATAGGAAACACAAGTTTTAAAATGTTTTCATTTTTACCAGTTGCAGCCAGGAAAAGGAAAATTATAAACTGCATCTTCAAGACATTTAAAAAAAACGTATCATTGTTACACTCACCCACATTCAGATTTGAACACCTGGTTAGAGAGGGATGGGTACTCAGAGGACTCCTGCGCGACTTACCTGATTCTCAATGATGTGTCCGACAATCACCGACTCCATCTATGCTTTATGCTTTTAAACTGCAAAATGGCCAACTTCAGAAACATGCTCTACCCGCAGCTCTCAAGCTTGTACAGCAGCACACAGCACACCAACTTTTGCTCCAAATCTGAAACCCTGGTTTCAAACTCTTCCATCTGATGAAAGTTCCTGGGTCCTGGAGTTTCCACTTGGAACAGAATGTGTGGGTCAATGGGACTGAGGTGTCCTCAATTTACTGAAACATCTAACCTTTCCAGAAATAAAATGCAAGACTTTCTAAGTCTTTACAGAGTCTTTACATTTCAAACCTAAAATTTACCAAACTTAAAATTGTTACTACACTACAAACTAAATTGCTTAATGTAACCCACTGCCCTAACTTAGGGGGAAAAGAAAGTAATCCTTAACAATGCCTTGTGGCATCACTCCTTGGCCTTGGTCAGCTCTAGCCTAATCCTCCTATCCTTGCTCAGATTCACACTGTTCTAAGCATGTTCTATGACTTTTTAATATTCTTATTGCAAAGTGTTATTCCACTCGCAACAAAAGAACTGAAAAATAAAACCTATGGAATAAAATTTAATGAAAAATCAAAGAATGTTACATACACAATATACAGACAAACAGATCTTTCTGAAGGGGTTTCATATTTGACGAAAACATTAGGAGCAATATCATTTCGACTGTGATTAAGAAAACTATACAGAAATGTAAGGACAGTTGAAACATTAGCAGCTCAGCGATATTTAAACCACTGCACACTTGGTAAATTAACCTCATCGGATTCAGCTAGAATACCTCATGGAACTTGTTCCTTGTGTATCACTCCTAAGTGTACAGAGCGTAAGATCACATACCTGCCTCATAATGGAGGAAAGGTAAGTTTGCGGTTGATTGTATCTGCCTTTTAAAAAAAAGTGAAAATCCACCCCAAATTTATTAATACTTCCTTCTCTTTTGAATCTTTTATGGGTTCCAAATGGTTATTTTCAATTTGTGTGTCCCTCTGTCTATTCCCCTTTTTATTATTATTGGATTCATTCAATCTGCATTCAATGTAGCACTTTGAATAAGTCACATAGTTAAACCTCACACTTTCACGGTATTACACTATCAGTGTTAATGGTTTAACACCTGAAAGCTGTTTGGTGCTAATATATACTTTCTCCAGAGATTGGTGGCAAATTTGTTTGACAACATAAGAGGAAGCATTAATGTCTTTCAATATGGACATTTCCCATCAATAAGTTCACTAGAAGTTGGGGAGTATAACTAGTTTGACAGAACATGTATTAGGTATCAGATAATTTTCAGCAATCTGCAAGAATAGATCACTACCTACTGTTGAATGCACCCAATGTTTATGTCATAGAACCACGGCTGAAGAACACTCGTCGTAAGACAGTTGGATCTAATCTTGTTGTTATTTGTTTCTCCTGGTGCTGTGCTGCTGGATGAAAACCACTTGAACATTGCCATGCATTCTGATTGCAGACTTTAGTGAGAAACAGTGACTGGTGTTTCCATATTAGGCTACTCCACGTTGGAGCTGAGGAGGTCGACAAAGGCTAGGGGCACACACAAAGCAGGTGGGCAAGATAAGGATAGAGACTTTCTGCCCATTGAGGGATAGTATCAGCCATCTCTTGTTCTGTGCTTTAGTCACAGAAGTGTTGTCAGACACTGAAAATACAATACCAGCCATGGGTGTGAAACACTGTAGCAAGTGCAGAGTGACCAACTCCCTATGAAGAAAAATAAGGAAGGGCTTGGTTGGGAGAGCACTGGGTGTGGGTGATATCCACATGGTGGGCGTGGGATAATGAGCTGAGGGGGAGGAAGGTGAGTGATTGTTAAAGACCTAAGATTAAAGATTGATAATATAGAACAGAAGCTACCCAGGACGTGTCAGTCTGAAATGAAGGGCAATGCCCCACCCCAAGATGAGGGGCAACTTCTCTTTCCTCATCTTTCTGGCACCAGGCCCATCTTGCTTCAAAGTGTCCTTCCCAAATGTGGATGAGAGTCCAAAAGATGTTGCTGCTCCACAGTGGCCAAAGGGTGGAACTCCAGACACCTAACCAAGTCCTGATGAAAATAATGTAAAATTAAAGTCATTCCTCTGTATCCACGAGGATCCCGTTCCAGAAAATTAATAACTAATGGAAAGAACAGGGTCATGCTCCCAGACCTCAAGATCATGACTTTGTGCCTATTATTTTTGGATTAAAATAATAAATCCCAAAACATCTGAAATAAAAGTTAATATTAGAGTCATAGAGATGTACAGCACGGAAACAGACCCTTTGGTCAAACTAAGCCATGCCGACCAGATATGCCAACCCAATCTAGTCCCACCTGCTAGCACTCGGCCCATATCCCTCCAAACCCTTCCTATTCACATACCCATCCAGATGCCTTTTAAATGTTGCAATTGTACTAGCCTCTCCCACTTCCTCTGGCAGTTCATTCCACACACGCACCACACTCTATGTGAAAAAGTTGTCCCTTAGATCTCTTTTATATCTTTCCCCTCTCACGCTAAATCTATGCCCTCTAGTTCTGGACTCCCCGACCCCAGGGAAAAGACTTTGTCTATTTATCCTGTCCATGCCCCTTATGATTTTATAAACCTCTATAAGGTCACCCCTCAGCCTCCAACACTCCAGGGAAACCAGCCCTAGCCTATTCAGCCTCTCCCTATAGCTCAAATTCTCCAACCCTGGCAACATCCTTGTAAATATTTTCTGAACCCTTTCAAGTTTCACAACATCCTTGCTATATTAATAGAATAAAATATTAAAAACAGTTATAATGTATCATAACTTACCGATAAAGGTGAGACATTCTGCATACCAGGGCTAGGTGTTGGGGGAGGTTGTGGGTGGTCACTGCGTGTGGGAGGGGCACGACAATGCAGATATGTCTCCCTTCCATCCACTCTCCCCCGATGATGCGGTCTCCTCCTCCACCTCCATCTACAATCTGTCTATTCTCCTGAACCCCTCTGCTATTGTTCATGGAGGATTAAGGGGGCGAGCTGTGTACCTGAACAGGTCAGATAGTGAGAGCGAGACAGCAACTGAAGTAGTCGTGTCTAGGTGGGTTTTGCTCATGCATTTTGAAAGATCCTTGGCCCCGCACGGGCAAATTCATTTTTCCTGAGGAATGATTGTAATGTAAATTTTATTATATTAACATGTAACATATTATAATGTAAAATAATTCATGTAAAGTTGAAATATGGGCGGCATAGTGGCACAGTGGTTAGCACTGCTGCCTCACAGCGCCTGAGACCCGGGTTCAATTCCCGCCTCAGGCGACTGACTGTGTGGAGTTTGCACGTTCTCCCCGTGTCTGCGTGGGTTTCCTCCGGGTGCTCTGGTTTCCTCCCACATTCCAAAGATGTGCAGGTCAGGTGAATTGGCCATGCTAAATTGCCCGTAGTGTTAGTTAAGGGGTAAATGTAGGGGTATGGGTGGGTTGCGTTTCGGCGGGTCGGTGTGGACTTGTTGGGCCGAAGGGCCTGTTTCCACACTGTAATGTAATCTAAACTCCACAGAGGCCGGTATCTCATCACTAAGTCACCCTGTGTTTACTTACACATGAACAGCCCTTGACTTTAGTAGTGCATCATACAGAATCAGGCACCAGAGTGTCAGTTTCTCTGATTACTCCCCTTTTTATCTTTCCCCAGAGCTCCCTGATTGGATCTGGTTCCCAATCAGGGAACTCGGATTGTATGAGGGTCCAGCTAGCTAACCTTGATACAATCACTACAAAGTAAAATAAAGAATAATATAATGTGAAATTGAATAATATAAAATAATGGAATACAGAAAACAGAATATAGAACACAGAATATGTAGAATAAAGAATATTATGAAATAAAACATGAGCTAAGGTTAGATAAAACCTAACAATGGAAAGCCTGACCACAGAATCTTTGACAGTGTAAGAGGTACTGCAAGGAATGTCATGCTCTCTGTATCAGTTTTACAGTGTTGGAGATATTCTGCTCTGGATTTTACTGTAACAGCACAGTCACAATGTGGTAGCTGTTTGTATTATGAGACAAATAGCCAATGAAGGAGCCTGCAACTTGGGGACTGTTCATTCTGGGGCCCTTGGTAGGAACACTGCTAGCAAAATCAATGGGAGGAGTCCATCCAAGTCCAGATTGTGGCTGTGTATCTGAGTGGGTGTGGTTTGCTTCTTCCACCAATGGATTGGTGACCATCATGAAGAACAGGATTCAAAAGATCACACACCATGGCTGCCAGAGGTGCACATGGTCCTTCGTCCAGGAACCCAACACATCAGTGACAAGGTGAGAGGGAAAGGATGCCTGGGTTCTCGTTCTCAAGTTAACGGAGCGTGTGTTTTTCAGAGGAAGTAGTGTGGCTTACTCCTGCTCCTGGGGGCTTGAGTCTACACACATGTTCCTTAGCAACCTCCTCTCCCCAGCTGGGGCTCCACTACCTCAAAAGGTTACAATATCAGAGAAAGAACCTGTACTTGGACAGGAGGCTGGCAGTGTGCCAGAGATCTTGAAGGCTCCACCTCAAGCGCAAGAATGCTACTCATCGTAGAACTCGGAAAAGGATTAAGGAGACCACCCAGATGCACTAGGGGTTCATAGTTGACTACAAGATTGAGTCAAAAAGTGTGGCACTGGAAAAGTGCAGCCAGTCAGGCAGCATCCGAGGAGCAGGAGAGTTGACATTTCAATTATAAACTCGTCATCAGGAATATGATCCTGATCTGCAGTCCTCACTTTCCCCCTATAAGATTTAGACATTAAGTCTTCTTTCCATTGTGTTGCTCATTAAATCTGGAGGAGAAAGTGAGGGCTGCAGATGCTGGAGGTCAGAGCTGAAAATGTGTTGCTGGAAAAGCGCAGCAGGTCAGGCAGCATCCAAGGAACAGGAGAATCGATGTTTCGGGCATAAGCCCTTCTTCAGGATTCCTGAAGAAGGGCTTATGCCCGAAACGTCGATTCTCCTGTTCCTTGGATGCTGCCTGACCTGCTGCGCTTTTCCAGCAACACATTTTCAGCATTAAATCTTGCACACATTCTTCCTGTTTCTCATTCTAAAGCTTGGTGCCCTGAGAGACCTCACCTACAACCTCAGGTCTCCCTCAATTAATTTGCAGTGATGGACTAAACTGCATTCATTCAGTTCCTCAACCTAATACCGTGCCCTATGCAGCTGTGCACTGGCCGGGTCACAGTTGTCCTGAGATTATATGCCAGCAGCACATTTCAAGAAGCAACTGGATACCTGTGCGGCATCTCCCAAACCCAGAAAATACACCTGACGTGTCACTGGTACCATTTTCTCCAGCTTACATCTGTTTATAACCTTCCCTGTGATCGGGAGAGCCATGCAGCCTGGGCACTGGGATTCTCCAACACCGCTGGCTCCCACCAAATGCACTATACACTGCACCCACGTTGCTATGAGAATGCCCCGTCAGCAACTTGCAGAGTTGGCCAACTGAAAGGACTTCCACCAGGGACACAGTAAAACAGACCGTTGGAGCACTGCGGCAGGGCTTTGTACTACAGCCTGGGCAGGGGTGTACAGTATCACCGTGACATCCTGTGACAGTCACAACTGAAGCTGACAAAGGGCAATGTCCCAGAAGCAATACCTCAAATGGAGGAAGAAAAGCAGTCAACTTAGAATGAGGGTCTGGAAATTGACTGGGGGGGGGGGGGGGGGGGGGACATCCAAGAGACCATGACAAAGTTATGCATCATTGCCATCAGACAGAATGGAACTGAATCTTGCCTACAGGAGGATTGAGCTGGGTCTGCACTTCCTTCCATTGCATTACTTTTTGTTGGTTATATTGCAAACAGCCTCTGGCCAGGCCCCAGTACACATGACCCTGGTACTTTTTGCACCCTTGAAGTTTTCTGTTGCTGAACAAATGTCTTTTTCCTCAGTGTTGTCCATATTAAAGTGCACCAGCTTATCTGTAGTCAATGATGTGATCTCTGCATCCTGAGGCTATCTGCAATCAGCGAGTCAGTGAGAAACAAACAATCCTCGGCCATTACAATCTCCGGGCAAGATGGCGGCAGAGTAGCAGGGCAGAGTGCACCTGAGCCCAGAGCTTATCTGCTCCACCCGCTTTTCCTTGTTTTTGTTCCTTCTTGGCTTTTTCTAAACTTTTAACCTGACTGACCTGCTGTGGGGAATCTGGGCAGCATCAAGGTGTCCAGTGTGTTGGAGACAAGGTTTGTTTCTGGTGGTGGTGGTGGAGGGAGGTGAGTTTGGGTCCAGTGCTCAGTGTGGGACTCGGCAGCTTCAGCAGTGGCTGCATTGCCAAGACTGGTCCAGAGCTCACTCATGGTGACATCATCAGTAGAGGCAAGATGGCGGTGAAGAATGGCAATATGGTTCTGCAGTGGTGGTACGGTGAAGGGACTCATGGCAGGCTGACTGTTTGGTGCTGGTGATGGTCTCAGTGTCGGGGTGGATTCAGGCCCATGGCTAAGGCGCTTAAGAAGGACTGTGATGTCAAACTTTTAACTTTATTTCTTTATCTTTCTAGTTTATATCTAAGATTTTGGACCTAGGTACTTTTGTACCGGAAAATGGCGACTTTGTACAAGTTTCACTGTACTTCTGTACATTCAATTCTTCTATAACGTGGTTGGTGTGTTCTTATGCAATCCCATGTTATAGAAAAATTGCACTACAGAAACAGCGCTCAAAGTGTTGGCGATGTAATCGCGTTATAGCCAACACGTTTTAAAAGTTTGCGCTATAGAAACAGTGTCCCCAATTCATCAATTGCGTTACTGCAAATTTGCGTTGACAAAACATGCATTATAGCAGAATGACCTGGATCCCTACTTGGCTCAGAGTACACGTGACAACAAAAATTAACTCTAACTCTACAACTGCTTTCATTTTTGCAATGTCTCATCTCTCACACATGGCTGTGACTTCCTCAGGTCTGACAGCAACAAAGAAATTACAGCCAACTTTTTAAGAGCAAATTTGAACACATATATATAAAAATGCAAGATTATTTGTGATGAAGTGGTACCCATGCCACCCAGTTGCCCTCAGTAGGTTTCCATCTTCCTTTCTCTCCTGTCTATGTTCAGTCCTTATAACCGCAGCTGAGGTTGGTCCTGTTGAACAGGATGCCTTGGTTGGTGTCAAGGGGACGGTTGGGCTTAGATGGCCTGGACCTGCTAAGGCCACCCAGCTCAGATGCTGGCTCAAAACCCTTGGCTTGGACTTCTGCAGGCTCGGGCATCACAGGCAATGGGGAGGTGGAGGGACCAAGCACCCCCGGATTGTCCTGACAGGAAGCTTCAAGTGGTCCTATCTTCTCCTCCCTGTGAATATCTGCTAGCACCACCCTGTCTCCCTGAGAGGAAGGGGCATCTGGAGTGAGGCCTACGTCCCTCACTCCCTTCTTGCTTTGCCGTTGGTGCATAGCACTGTAGCTAGGGCAATGAGTACAGTCCAAAGATGTGTAGTTTAGGTGGACTGGCCATGCTAAATTGCCCATAATGTCCTGGGATGTGCAGGTTAGGTGGATTAGCCTTGGGAAATGCAGGGGTGGATCAGGGTGGGATATTCTTTGGCTGAGGTGGGGGTGGGGTGTCAGTGTGGACTTGATGGACTGAGTGGCCTGTTTCCACACTGTAGGGATTCTATGTGCAGGTCTTTGTGCAAATCTGGCCGCTACTGAGTGTCACTTGAGTCTACACAGTTCCAGGTAGACTGTCCTTTGAGACAGTCAGACACACGCATATAGGAGCCACAATGGTGTTGCTAATATTGGTGGGCTTGCCCATTTTTTTTGATTCAGCTTACTGACTAACTCTGACAAAGCTGTCCGCATCTGCTGAGCTTCTTTGCACTTTTTGATAAAATCATTAACAGACACACCTTCAGCTCCTCTCCTGCCTGGGGCTGGACAGGTGCCAAGTCTCTGACAGTGCTCTGCATGTCAGTGGCCTGGGGTGTGCCTTCCTTGACTAGCTGCGGAGAAGTGTCAGTGATGTGCTCATCAGATTGTGCTCCTGAGCCTAGTCTAGAAAGACAACTCCTCGAGGGAGAAGACTCTGAGCTACTGGAGGGTGCTGGGGGAAGCCTTGCTGGTGCATTTCCTGAGGGTTGAGTTGCTTTCTCCTCAGAGGTGGACATAAGGGTTCACCAGTTCTGGACCTTCTCCTCCTGGAAGTTCACTGGGAGTGGGGTGTGAGTTGTGTAAAAGGGCTAAAAGTGAGTACACACTGTCATTAATGGCACTGCCCAATGAAGCGTACTCAGACGGATATCCACAGAGGTCTCTGCATCACCTGACGCGATTATCCTCCTCTCCAGCTGATTCCAGCACGTTTCTCTTCATATGGGTTGAGAAGCTCATTGCCCACCACCCTGCCCACTGTCTTCACCTGCTCTGCCCAGTTCTGAGACAATTATTCCTGCAGAGAGAGGGATTGAGTGTGGTGGCAGTGATTGGAGCGATGTTAATCATGAGGCAAGGGAGGAGAGGTGATGAGGTGTTGCCAGTGAAAGAGTAGGGAGCACAGAGGGCAGGAAGGGTTAGTAGTTTGGAAGGGTGAGGTCACTGAGAACAATTGAGTCGACATGATGCATGAGCAATCGAGAGAGAGAGATGCGTGCAGTGGCAGAGTTAGAGTGAGTGGTGGCCCAGTGAGTGTGAGGTGGGAGTACCTCCCTCACAGAGTGCATGACGTCATTTATCTTCTTTTGGCTGCCATGTTATGTTTGGCATGCGCACTGCATTGACTCCACCCAGGGTGAGTCAATAAGGTGATAGGATAAGGTGATGTCCCATCTTCCAACCAGCCCGTCCACCAGCTCTTCCAGGTCCCATCTGTGCCTTGTCCTCAGTGACGACAATCGAACAGTGCACTGTGAGGCCAGATTCTGGCTTCTAGCATCTGACATGCTGAGGATCTAGAGTTTAAGTATGGTGCTGGCAGTGTGAACGTCACCAAGTAGTAAGCACTTTTACTGCTCCTGGAGCAAGATCCCCTGAGTCAGACACCAGAGGCCTATTTCCAACTAATGAGCCAAAAAACAGACAATGAGAAAAATCAGTACTGGCCATTGTAGACCAGCTGCTGTAAATCTCAACCAAGAAAACTTTCGACAAAAATAGAAAAATTCAGCTGCAAATTTCCAAACGATAACAGAACTATTAGAAAACATGTCCACTGGGACTTGACCAATGTAACCTCTACCATTGACTTGTAACTGGGTTACATATGGCATCCGGTTGATTAGTTGAGCATGCGACTTGACATGAAATTTCTGATGTGGATCAAAGTTTGGTTTTGGAATCACGTTCCAGGTTCTTTCTGCTTTAAGAATGTGTGTTCCAGTCATCTGACATGATGGGAACACAATATCTCGTGACTGGAACATGTCTTATGTGCTCCCATCCAAAAATAACTGAGAAATCAAAGCCTGGAAAGTTGGTGCCCTTTAATAAGCTGAATTGGTTGGAAGTGACTTCCCTTTATTGCCTGCTGCAAAGAGTCACAAATAACGTTGAGCAATACTCTTTCTCTCAAAGATGAAGAAATATTTTAGAGGATCATAAACATGGCATTTGAATATAGCAGCCAAAGCCCTAAAATAAATGTGGGGGCAAATTATTAAAGAATTCATACAACATCACACAAAGTTACAGAGGGTTGTTCAGTTGCGTTTCCCAATCCCTGAATCCAGTCAACAGCAGAAAGGGTATTTTATGTAGTTAGTGTTGATATTTTGTAATCTTAGCGCATGACACTGGAAATAGCAGTATTTGCTAACGTATTTGGCAAGTTTCATTAAGGAACTGAACTCATATAAAATACCCTGAAGTGTTGGCCAGGGCTCATAACAATAAGGATGGAATCGAACAATGCAACAGAAACAGCTCTTCAAGCAGTGGCCGGCACCATTCTTGGATTAACATGCATTGTTGGGATTCCAGGGAATTCACTTGTCATCTGGATCATCTTGTATAAGATGAAACAACGTTCACCCACTGTTATCCTGATTGTGAACCTGGCGTTTGCTGATCTGATTGTGTTGGTCACTTTGCCACTGTGGATTTATTCCATTTGCAACAGTTGGGTCTTTGGAGAAACCTCGTGCAAAGTCCTGGGCTATCTCCTTTACTGCAATCTGTACAGCAGTGTGTTCTTCATCATGCTGATGAGCATAAACCGCTTCTTGGTTATTGTGTATCCATTTGCCTCCCAGCGATGGCAGAGGACAGAGCGTGTTTGCAAAGTGGTCCTTATTGTTTGGGGTTTGGCCTTTGCGCTCTCAGTTCCCAACCTTTTAACCAGGAAAGTGGGCATCATCAATGACCACCCTCAATGCTTCGGTGGTCAGTATGATTCCAAAGGCCAGCATATATCATGCCTTGTGTTGGAAACCCTGGCTGGATTTGTAATCCCTTTTACAGTTCTGGCAACCTGTTACGGATTGGTTGCAAAACGGGTGGGTCGGATGACCTTTAAGAGCAAACACAGATCTGAAATGCTAATTATCAGCATTATTGTGGCGTTTCTAATCTGTTGGTTTCCATACCATGTGTTCAACGTGATTGATCTGGTTTCCTTGACACTGGACTCCGACACATCCAAGACGCTGACAACGGTTTCTGAGGTGGGCACCTACATTACAGCAACGTTAGCGTTTATTAGCAGCAGCGTCAATCCCCTGCTTTACGCGTTCGCTGCGCGGAATTTGCGGAATGGGTTGCGCTCGTCAGTGATGGCCAAGGTATTTGAACAAATAGCTCAGTACACCACCAATGAAAGCAAGATGGAACGCGAAGATGCAACAAATATGGAAAGTGTGGAAGGACTGTAAACACTTGCTGCGTTGTTAATAATGCCACCTCGAGAGAAAAAAAGCAGCATTGTGTCTGATATACACAGTGCAGCAGAAAGAGGAGAGCATTCGCCTTGCGAGGTAGCGGATGCCATTTTTGCATGCTTTAGAAATCCGCGTTACATTATGTACGCTCTGTTTGAATCATTTGCCTGTCGAATTTGTCCTTGTGCAAGTTGATTACGTGTGCATCATTTATATTTACCACTGAATTACTAAAAAAAAAAGCCCAATCCAAACAATTACTAAAATGTGACATTTTATGCATTGGTGTTTGAATATTCTCGCAGTTTTGCATGTCCCGCTGTTTTTCCCGGCGAGAACCGAGACAGTCAAGTTCCATGGGCTCCGCTCAGCCCTCCGCCACCTCATTATCTCTGAACTGAAAGAGGAAAGAGTTAATCCCATGTCACTGGGAGACCATAAGAAATAGGAACAGAAGCAGTGCATTCTGTCCTTGGAGTCTATTTACAGGGATCAAAGTAAGCCTTCCTGCTTATCCTGATGGGTCATGTTTGTGCTGTTGATGACCGTGCATACCTGTGGGAGTCAAAACCTGACTGCTCTCTCATCCTGCTGACTAGCGGGGGGGGGGGGGGGGGGCGGGGCGTAGACGTGAGTTAACACATTGCAAAGTACCTACTGTAAATGTTTCAGCGCATCCGACTTGAAGACTTCTGAGATGCTACACCGAAGGGAGCTAAGAAACTGAACTGCGCACACTTTTCTTCCTAATGTGGCACTGTTTCGTACCTATCCTATTATTTTGCAGAAGGGAATTTTTAATTGCAACTCCAACATGATCTGGGTTATTCTTTCCCTTTGATATGTTTATAAAATACTTCTTTATTTTCCAATCTGATTTACTGATCTCTGCACATTTTCATAGCCATTCCACTCAACTTTTCTCTTTCTCTTGGATAGTTCATTTATTTTGGTAACTTATATCTGTCCTAGGTTTGTCATACGACTCAGCTGTCACATTTTACTTTTTCGTTCAAGGGAAATTTAACGATCACCTCTCATTTATTTTGAGCATGTAATTAGTTTGTACCTTAATCCTCTCTTGTTGGACATTATTAATTGTTTGTCGACTGATTATCATAAGAACTTAAGACAAAGGAAGAGTCGATTCCTTTTCAAGCCTGCCCTGTCATTAACAAACTCATGACCGCTCATCATAACCCCCTGCTCCCGGATGGTTCAAAGATCTGTCGAACATGTCTTGAACTACTTTCAGTGACCTAGCCTTCACAACTCTGGGGAAGAGAACTCCAGACATTCCAGGAGAAGAATTTCCTTGACGTATAAATGCTACAAGAAGGATAGAAAGGGGTACAAGAGAGGGGGGGGGGGGGGGGGGGTGGCGTTTTTGATAAGGGATAGTTTTAGAACTGTACTTAGGGAGGATATTCCTGGGAATACATCCAGGGAAGTTATTTGGGTCGAACTGGGAAATAAAGAAAGAGATGATCAACTTATTGGGATTATTATAGACCACCTAATAGCCAGCACAAAATTGAGAAACAGATTTGTAAGGAGATCTCAGTTATCTGTAAGAATAATAGGGTAGTTATGGTAGGGGATTTTAACTTTCCAGAGACTGGGACTGCCATAGTGTTAAGGGTTTAGATGTAGAGAAATGTGTTAAGTGTGTACAAGAAAATTTTCTGATTCAATATGTGGATGTACCTACTAGAGAAGGTGCAAAACTTGACCTACTCTTGGGAAATAAGGCAGGGCAGGTGACTGAGGTATCAGTGGGGGTGCACTTTGGGGCCAGTGAACATAGTTTTATTAGTTTTAAAATAGTAATGGAAAGGGATAGACCAGATCTAAAAGTTGAAGTTCTAAATTGGAGGAAGGCCAATTTTGATGGTATGAGGCAAGAACTTTCTAAAGCTGATTGGGGGCAGATGTTCGCAGGTAAAGGGACGGCTGGAAAATGGGAAGTCTTCAGAAATGAGATAACGAGAGTCCAGAGAAAGTATATTCCTGTCAGGGTGAAAGGAAAGGCTGGTAGGTATAGGGAATACTGGATGACTAAAGAAATTGTGATTTTGATTAAGAAAAAGGAGGAAGCTTATGTCAGGTATAGACAGGATAGATTGTGTGAATCATTAAAAGATTATAAAGGCAATAGGAGTATACATAAGAGGGAAAACAGGAGGGCAAAAAGGGGACATGAGATAGCTTTGGCAAATAGAGTTAAGGGTGTTTACAAATACATTAAGGACAAAAGGGTAACTAGGGAGAGAATAGGGCCCCTCAAAGATCGGCAAGGCGGACTTTATGTGGAGCCGCAGGAGATGGGGAAGATACTAAATGAGTATTTTGCATCAGTGTTTACTGTGGAAGAGGACATGGAAGATATAGACTGCAGGGAAATAGATGGTGAAACCTTGCAAAATGTCCAGATTACAGAGGAGGAAGTGCTGGATGTCTTGAAATTGATAAAAGTGGATAAATCCCCAGGACCTGATCAGGTTTACCCTAGAACTCTGTGGGAAGCTAGAGAAGTGATTGCTGGGCTTCTTGCTGAGATATTTGTATCATCGATAGTCACAGGTGAGGTGCTGGAAGACTGGAGGTTGGCAAATGTAGTGCCACTGTTTAAGAAGGGCGGTAAAGACAAGCCAGGGAACTATAGACCGGTGAGCCTGACCTCAGTGGTGGGCAAGTTGTTGGAGGGAATCCTGAGGGACAGGATGTACATGCATTTGGAAAGGCAAGGACTGATTAGGGATAGTCAACATGGCTTTGTCTGTAGGAAATCTTGTCTCATGAACTTGATTGAGTTTTTTGAAGAAGTAACAAAGAAGATTGATGAGGGGAGAGCAGTGGACGTGATCCATATGGACTTCAGTAATGTGTTCGGCAAGGTTCCCCATGGGAGACTGGTGAGCAAGGTTAGATCTCATGGAATACAGGGAGAACTAGCCATTTGGATACAGAACTGGCTCAAAGGTAGAAGACAGAAGGTAGTAGTGGAGAGTTGCTTTTCAGACTGGAGGCCTGTGACCAGTGGAGTGCCACAAGGATTGGTGCTTTTCATCATTTATATAAATTATTTGGTTGTGAACATAGGAGGTGCAGTTAGTAAGTTTGCAGATGACACCAAAATTGGGGGTGAAGTGGACAGTGAAGAAGGTTGCTTCAGATTGCAATGGGATCTTGACCAGATGGGCCAATGGGCTGAGAAATGGCAATGGAGTTTATTTTAGATAAATGTGAGTTGCCGCATTTTGGGAAAGCAAATCTTAGCAGGACTTATACACTTAATGGTAAGGTTCTAGGGAGTGTTGCTGAACAAATAGACCTTGGAGTGCAGGTTCATAGCTCCTTGAAAGTGGAGACACAGGTAGATAGGATAGTGAAGAAGGTGTCTGGTAAGCTTTCATTTATTGGTCAGAGTATTGAGTACAGGCGTTGGAAGTTCATGTTGCGGCTATACAGGACATTGGTTAGGCCACTGTTGGAATATTGCATGCAATTCTGGTCTCCTTCCTATTGGAAGGATGTTGTGAAACATGAAAGGGTTCAGGAAAAATTTACAAAGGTGTTGCCAGGTTTGGAGGATTTGAGCTATAGAGAGAGGCTGAATAGGCTGGGGCTGTTTTCCCTGGAGTGTCAGAGGCTGAGGGGTGACCTTACAGAGGTTTATAAAATATAAGGGGCATAGATAGGATAAATAGACAAAGTCTTTTCCCTGGGATGGGGGAGTCCAGAACTAGAGGGCATAGGTTTAAGATGAGAGGAGAAAGGTATAAAATGGACTGAACGGGCAGCTTTTTCACACAGAGGGTGGTACGTGTATGGAATGTGCTGCCAGAGGAAGTGGTGAAGGCTGGTACAACTGCAGCATTTAAAAGGCAGCTAGATGGGTATATGAATAGGAAATGGGACTAAATTAGGTTAGGATATCTGGCCGGCATGGACGAGTTGGATTGAAGAGTCTGTTTCCATGTTGTACATCTCTATGACTCTAAGTGAATGGAATTGGCTGAAGACTGGCTTCTGTGGTACAGGGAGCTTGGAAAAAGGTAGAGGTGAATCATTCATTGGACCTGTTATCTTCATCTGTTAGTAAATCTATTAACTCTGTGAGCCTAGACTGATGGGCACATTAAAGGAGGCTTAATAAATTTGCCTCAGAATAACAAGTATGGGAAAAAGTGAGTCAGAAATACAATTAGAAAATAATGAACAGCTCAATTTGTCAGTTTGTATAGTAAAAAGGAAATGTTTGTTTGACACTATACAAACTGAGGAGGAGTTTGCAGCAATAAGATGATAATCTGCTTTCACCAGCTTTTCAGGCAGTGCATTCCTAATCAAACAGATTTAGTGTAAAATAAAATTCACTGAATCTCCCGCCTGTGCCTTTGCTTTTATTTATTTCTCCTCCAGTGGTATTAATTTTTAAACTCAGTCAAATCACATTGTGCTACGTTTTATTCAGAATTCTGGGCTTTCAATGGGGGCACCCTTACCCAAAACGCAGTAGAAGAACCTTATGTCTAGGAAGATCCAGTGTGGACATGGTGTCCGGAGCATGCCCGATGGACAGCATTGGCTGCTGAAAGCATACCAAGGGCAGGAGAGGCTTATCTGAAGCTGGTCTGAAAAAATGGAACAGGGGTTCATATAAACCATGGTTAGTGAACAAGTTTTCTATTATTAAATCTGTAAATTAAACGATGCCGTTTTAGTCCCCACCTCTGCAGAAAGAGAGAACAATGAAGATTTTAGTCTGTGCAATTGGCCCAAAGTTGTGTAGCCTCTGCAACACCAGCTCAAGAGTGGTCAAGGCCAAGGCTATGGGGAGACCCAGGTTGCAAAGTCTAGTACAGGCAACTGAGGGGATGGGAAGAGGGAAATGTGCCTTTCAGCAGAGTGGGGAGGTTAGGCCTGCGGAAAGGCTGGGAGTCTCACTGGACAGGCCGGACGGTAGTAGGAAAGAGAACATGTAGGATGGCAGAGGCAGATCTTGCAGGGTGGGTAGATAGCCTCATGGGGCAAAAGGGGCATCTGAGGCAAGCACCCCACCTTTACATGCCAAGAGCCAAGCAGCAGTGTCCTGAACACCCCTGAACACCTCCCATCAGCCTCAACAATAAGGCTGTGCTTGGCAGGACATGGCTCTTAAATATCCAGTAATTGGTCATTTGGGATAAAGGCAGTGAGGCGGTCTTGGCCTCACCGATAATCTGTAAAGTTGCAGACAGGTCAAGGACAGATGAGAGGGCTGGTTGGGCAATTTTATGGGCAGCCTCCTACCCCAACCAGCCTGCCAACCTACAAAAGCAGCCATGTAAACATGAATATGTAAGCATTTCATTAACATGGAAACTTAAGGATTAGTAACAGGAGTAGATCATAAATTCTATATCCCTTGATTTCTATAGATTCCAAGAATCTGTCAAGCTCAATCTTGAATATACAGACTGACTGGATATCCATAGCTCCCAGCATAGAAAATTCCAAAGATTTACAACTTTGTGCATGAAGGAATTCCTCCTCATTCCTAATTGAATGACCCCATATCCCATTACTATGGAGTTTCCAGCCAGGGGGAAAGAACCTCTCAGAATCTTACATGTTTCAGTGAGATTACCTTCCATATACAACTAAAACAAAAAGTGCTGGAGAAACTCAACATGTCTTGCAGCATTGGTGGAAAGAAAAGCAGAGTATGTTAGGTGCATTAGTCTGAGGTCTGGGTGGGTTACTCTTCAGAGGGTCGGTGTGGACTTGTTGGGCTGAAGGGTCTGTTTCCACACTGTAGCGAATCTAATCTAGTCAAATCTAAAGTTTCAAGTCCAATAAAACTCTTCAGACCAATGTGTGTCCTAGGTAGAGTTTATATGGGAGTGTGAGTTCAGACCATTTGGGTATTCTGCTGATTGGGAACACATATTTGTTTACCTGCAGCTAGGGTCTATTTACTTGTAATAAATCGTAATTAATTTTAAGTTCAGAAATGACTATCAGTCTGGATATAAACAGCAGGTATACTTGAGTAATTCTGCATAATTTTATAAATGAAATGATTAACTTTCATAAGGACACTGAGAATAGTGGGGCTTGATTGCCAGCATACCACTCCAGCAAGACATAGCACTTGCTCCAACTGTACAGGGTATGGTTTGGTCCCTGCATGTAAGAAAATATCGACAGACATTGGAGGTAGTTGAAAAGAGACTCATTCAGCTGATTCCTGAAATGAAAGAGCTGACTTATCCAAAACATCTGAACAGGTTAGACCTTTATTCATTGGAGTTTAGAAAAATGAAGACCGATCCTATTGAAATGTACAAGATTCAAAGGGGGCTTCACAGGGACAATATTAAGAAGATGTTTCCACTCGTCGCAGAATCTCAAACAAAGGAACACAGTTATAGAACAAGGAAACTCAGACTTAAAACTGATATAGAGTCATTGAGTCATTGAGATGTACAGCACAGAAACAGACCTTTCGGTCCAACTCGTCCATGCTGCCCAGATATCCAAAATAAATCTAGTCCCATTTTCCTGTTGATATATCCATGCAGATGCCTTTTAAATGTTGTTATTGTTCCAATCTCCACCATTTCCTCTGACAGCTCATTCCATACACACACCACACTCTGTGTGAAACAGTTGCCCCTTAGGTCCCTTTTAAAACTTTCCCTTCTCACTTTAAACCCATGGCCTCCAGTCTTGGACCCCCCTGGGGAAAAGACCTTGCCTATTTATCCTATCCATGCCCCTTATGATTTTATAAATCTCTAGAAGGTTACCCGTCAGCCTCCAATGCTTGAGCAAAAACACCCCTAGCCTATTCAGCCTCTCCCTATAGCTCAAACCCTCCGCTGGCAACATCCTTGTAAATCTGCTCTGAACCCTTTCAAGTTTTACAGCATCTTTCCTATAGCAGGGAGACCAGAATTGCATACAGTATTCTAAAAGAGGCCCAGCCAATGCCCTGTACAGCTGCAACATGACCTCCCAATGTCTATACTCAATGCACTGACCAATAAAGGAAAGCATACCAAACATCTTCTTCATTATCCTGTCTACCCGCGACTCCACTTTCAAGGGACCATGAACCTGCACTCCAAGGTCACTTTGTTAAGCAATATACTCCAGAATTTTACTATTAAGTGTATAAGTCCTGCTCTGATTTGCCTTTCCAAAATTCAGTATCTCATGTTTTTCTAAATTAAACTCCATCTGCCACTCCTCAGATCGTTGGCCCATCTGATCGAGATCCCGTTGTACTTTGAGAGAACCTTCTTCGCTGTCCACTGCACCTCCAATTTTAGTGTCATCTGCAAACTTAATAATTATATCTCCTATGTTCACATCCACATCTTTTATATAAATGATGAAAAGTAGTGCACCCAGCACCAATCCTTGTGGCATTCCACTGGTCACAGGCCCCCCCGTCTGAAAAGCAATTCTCCACCACCACCTTCTGTCTTCTACCTTCAAGCCAGTTCTGTATCTAAGTGGTTAGCACAGTGGTTAGCACTGCTGCCTCACAGCGCCAGAGACCCGGGTTCAATTCCCGCCTCAGGTGACTGACTGTGTGGAGTTTGCACGTTCTCCCCGTGTCTGCGTGGGTTTCCTCCGGGTGCTCCGGTTTCCTCCCACAGTCCAAAGATGTGCAGGGTCAGGTGAATTGGCCATACTAAATTGCCCGTAGTGTTAGATAAGGGGTAAATGTAGGGGTATGGGTGGGTTTCGCTTTGGCGGGTCAGTGTGGACTTGTTGGGCCGAAGGGCCTGTTTCCACACTGTAATCTAATCTAATCTAATCTAATCTAAGTGGCTAGTTCTCCCTAATCTGAGAACCAGTTTAGGTTCTGCCACAGTCACTCAAGAACAAAGCAGCTCACTTAATTGGCATCCTGTCCATTTCCTTTAACATTTAGTCTCCCCACCACTGGCATTCTTTGACAGCCATGGTCACCATCTAAAAGATGCACTGCAGTAACTCATCAAGGTTCCTTCAACAACAATACATGGGGTGGCACGGTGGCTCAGTGGTTAGCACTGCTGCCTCACAGCACCAGGGTCCCAGGTTCAATTCCAGCCTCAGGTGACTGTCTGTGTGGAATTTGCACATTCTCCTTGTGTCTGTATGGGTTTCCCCCGGGTGCTCCGGTTTCTTCCCACAGTCCAAAGATGTGCAAGTCAGGTGAATTGGCCATGCTAAATTGCCCATAGTGTTCGGTGCATTAGTCGGAGGGAAATGGGTCTGGGTGGGTTACTCTTTGGAGGGTCGGTATGGACTGGTTGAGCTGAAGGGCCTGTTTCCACACTGTAGGGAACCTAATCTTAAAAAAAAACTTTCAAACTTCGAAGGACAAGGGAGCAAATGCTTGGATATATTACCAACAGCAACTACCCCTCCAATTCATCGTAACCTGAAATCTTTAACTCATTGTTCCTTCACAGCCACTGGGCCAAAATGGTTGAACACCTTCCTTAACTTACACCATATGAATAGATGAGGTTCAAGAAGGTGTCTCACCACCAACCTTTCAAGGGTAATGAGACCTAGCTAGCAATGCCCACTTCGCCCCTAATGAATAACGAAACATTGCTAACATTCCAGTTGAAGATTGGCCAGCTGGGTTTTTACCCACCCCTGTCCAGTAGAAGCAGCATAAAGTCGAATTATTTGGCAACTGTATGTTAGTCTTTGCAAATTTTAAAGCATTAGTGCATTATTATTTTCTTCTAATTAATATTGCTTTTCTAGCAGTGATGTCCATGTGCTTTGTCAGTTATTACAGTTCTGCAATCCACAGTTTGCTGTTGAACATATGGCACCTTCTTTATGACTTGGGTTGCTGATTGCAGAGATGAAGCATTTTTAGGGAGTGTTAAAGCAATATCTAGGATAGGCAATTAAAGTTGATGTAGATTCTTTTCCCTACAACTTGTATGCTCTTGCATGCAGACACACTTTTGACATATAGCAAGATTTTTTTTTTCTGGCTAGGGATTTGTTGAGCCAGCATTGCACTCAGAGCAGCGTTACTACATTTCAGGCAGGCAATTCCTATTTTTAGTAGATCAGAGAATAACTGGGTGAGTGAGAATGCTGTCCTGTTTATTTACTGTGAGAATCTTAGTAAAAGATTCTAAGTGAGATGATAGTTAAGGTTAGCAAAGGATGTTTATTGCCAAGTTCAGGGCTTCCAGAGTTAGTTATTTAACAATGATGTGGAGGTGCCAGTGTTGGACTGGGGTGGATAAGATTAGAAGTCACACAACACCAGATTATAGTCTAACCCGGTTTATTTGAAATCACAAGAGACAAACTAAATGACTGGAATAACATGAGAGGTGTAAGAGTCACATACCAAGGGTCTAACCAGAGTACTAAGTAATCCAACACTGTACAGATTAATTAAAGTAGAGAGATCATAAGAATTTATAAAGGTGATGATGTCAAAACAGGACAGTACGGAAGATTTTACAGATAAAGGACATTGTGATGGGGTCACATGTAGTGCGACGTGAACCCACGGTCACAGTTGAAGCTGTCTTCATGGGTATGGAACTTGGCAATCAGAGTCTGCTCCAAGGCATGGTATATTGCCGAGACCATGCAGACACGACGACAATGGATGAATGGATACTGTGCAACAATCACTAGACAGGAATGTTCCCTCCCAGTCAGGGAACACTTCAGTGGTCAAGGACATTCAGCCTCAAAGGTGGCCTTCAAGATACACAGCAGCGCAGAATCACTAGGCAGAAACTGATAGCCAAGTTCGGTATCCATAAGGACGGCCTCAACAATGATCTTGGGTTCATGTCGCACTTCATGTACTTCCAAATAAATTAGTTGGCCTATAATCTGGTGTTGTGTGATTTTTAACAGAATTTAGAGGCAGAGAGATCAAGGGCAGAGCAAGCGCTGTTCCTTCGTCAGGTAGCTAGTGGGGCAGCATCATGGACATAGAATTTATAGCACAAGATCAAAATGTTATACAACTGATGTGATGTATTTAACAAACCTAGATTGCTGTTAAGTGTTTAATCACTTAGAATGGGGTTGCAGGTTTCAAATCATTAATATGTAAATCCCAGAACTTATTTTAAGTCAAATTCCTGAGATAACTTAAGATTTTATTTAAAAAATGACATCTCAGCACAGACACTGCAGTAAAGGTGTGAGGTTAGAGTCTGTCTGTATCCCAACCTTGAGTCAGACTGGTTCTATTTCCAAAATAGGAATTGATAAAATGTCACATGGACTGACTGCCTATAGATTGTGTGCTTTTTGAACAAAATAGAATTAATCTGCAAATTAGATAATAGACTTATATGTGTATGTGTGTGTGTGCGCGTGTGCATGTGAGGGAGAAAGAGAGAGTGCGTGTGTGTGTATGTGTGTGTGTATGTGTGTGCGTGTGAGAGAGAGAGAGCGTGAGTGTGAGTGTGTGTGTGAGAGAGTGTGAGAGTGTGTGTGTCGGAGAGAGAATGTGTCTGTGTCTGTGCACGTTTGATAGACGGCATACAGATTTGTATTTGTTTGTTCAATACTTCGCATCAGTTGTATGACACTTGGATCTTTTACTATAAATTCTGTGTCCTATGATCCTGCTCCACTTGCTACCTGATGAAGGAGCAGCACTCTGAAAGCTTGAACTTCCAAATAAACCTGTTGTACTATAACCTGGTGTTGTGTGATTTTTAATTTTGTTCACCCCAGTCCAACACCAGCTCCTCCACATTATAAATTCTGTGTCTCTCTGTTCTTCTCTCCCACTCCACCTGACAAAGGGGCTGCGCTCCAAAAGCTTGTGATTTCAAATAAACCTGTTGGACTGTAACCTGCTGTCAACTAACTTCTGACTTTGATTAATTATCATCATTGTATACTCTGAAGAGATCTTGTGGTGCAGTGGTAGCGTTCCTACCTCTGGGCCAGGGAATCTGGAGTTGAATCCCAAGACAGGACTTACTGGCCATGGAAGATGTATTTGTAACATGGCCAAACAGGTGGGTATGTAAATCTTTCTGATATGCTGGATGTCAAGCGGTTTGAGCAGGAGAGTGTTTTGGTCAGCCACCCTATGGAAAGCAATGGGAAACCACTGGACCCATCAGCATGAACCAATCCAACAGAAATCCATGAATCAATCCTTGGAAACAAGAATGGAAGAAAGGCAGGTAGTACACTCCTTAAATATGCGTGCATTGGAAAACAATCAAAATTTCCCTTTCAGTGGACTGGGACAGCACACTCAAGCTGTAAGTGCCTTCCAGGAAAGTTACAGTTAGCTATCACTTAAGCTTTCAAAAACCCTAAATCCCCCACTGCATGTGTGATATCTTTTGCTTATTTTCTCTACAACTGAGTATTGGGCAGTGTTGCAGCATATATAATAACGTGTGTTACAACCTGCTCCTGGGAAAGGGTTTCCAATTCATTACAATCCTCTGTGGGAAACCTTAAATTGTTATACTCCTTAGTGAAGAGGGAAGAACTGGCTCCTCTTCTTTATTCAACAGCCCCTCACCTTGGTTGGTCACACAAGGAATCTCTTTCCTCGTGGATTCCTTTCGCTGTTCCATTGTATTTATGTTTTAAAAGAAGCCAATTTAACCAGGCTTTCTTGGGTTAAAAAAAGGTGAGTTTATTAGTTACTTAAACGCAAATAAGAATAACAAAATACAACACAAATACTTTGGAAGTGAGAAATGAGGAAACACAAGAGTTAGAAAAAGGAGAGGTATAAGAATCAGTCTTTGGCTTGTTTATGATGGATAGATGGGGACACTTTGCAATTGTTACGTTGTGTGAGTCCAGTCATGCTAATGTTGGCAGCTGAATATTTGGTCTATAGGTTCTTGGTTCTGCAAATTAGCTGAAAGGAATTGTCCTGTTCCTTTTTCGGCAATGGCTTTGCTGACTTGCAAATTACTGACTTCCGGTAATCAACAAGAAAGAGAGAGCTCTTTTCTTTTAGCTACAAGTTCAGGGTGCCCAGTGGATGCTCTTCAGCTGCAACCTTCTCAGTATAAAGCAGCCCTGTAGAACTTCACCACCAATACACTGAGACTTTAGGAAAGGAAACTGCCATCCTCATCCGGGATGGCCTACATGTAACTTCAGACCCACAGCAATGTGGTTGATTCTTAATGGCTCTCTGGGCAAGTAAGGATGGACAATAAATGCTGGGCCAAGCCAGCAACACCCTCATCCTGGGAATAAATAAAGAAACTTTGTTGCAGTTGTTTTTATAACTATGTCCCTTGTGTATCCCTCAAAGGGAAAACACTAGCATATCTTCCACCACAGTTACATCACGTTCCACCCGCATTCTGGGATATAACTCAATGGTGATGGTTTCTGTTGAGTTCGGTTTCTGCATCACATCTGTTCCTTTGAAGTGTCTCTGTCTGAAGTTCGTTGACACCTTCCTAGTGTGACATTCCATGGTCTCAAGATGTAGTATAGTCCAGGAATTTTCCAGGTCATCACTGAATTACATTCTTAGTTTTTATCCCCAGCTATTTTTGGCATTAATGTCCTTCTTATTTTTTTTTCTCAAAACAAACTACTGAGTGCTGAAGAAGCTGACCTCACTGGAGGACCTGCCACTGAGGCTCAGATAGCTGACTGGCAATGTCTCCAAAGGTCATGCTTCTGTCATGAATCTTTATGCCATGCCCTGGAAGGGAAATCATGGGCCATGGTGCTTTCTGTGTTCTGAACCCTTTATTTCCCTTCTGCATAGTCTGGGCTCACTTATGTATAACCCTTGACAGCTTCATAATTTGCTTTGGGTTCTATAAAACAGAAATGTGTAGATTCCATTGAGTGTGTGCCAGGCTTTTCATCCTACCTATATATTTCCATCAAATTTCCTTTGGCTGTTTACTCCATAAAGTATAACTTCAGTTTTTCTATAGTCCCTTAAACCTTCAATACTAAAGCTGTAAGAGCAAGATCCTTAACAGCATTGATGTACAGAGAGATCTGGGGTTCCCAGTCCAATGCTCCCTGAAAGTGGTCACAAGTAGATAGGGTGGTAAAGAAGACATATGGCATGTTTACCTTTATTGGTTGGGGCATTGAGTACAAGACTCAGAATGTCATGTTGCCGCTTTATAAAACCTTGATTAGGCTGCACTGAGAGGATTGCATCCAATTCTAGTCACCACGTTACAGGAAGGTGTGGAGGCTTTGGAGAGGTGCAGAAGAGGTTTACCAGGATGCTGCCTGGATTCGAGGGTATGAACTATAAGGAGAAGCTGGACAAACTAGAGGTGTTTTCTCTGGCGTGGAGAGTGGGGTGCTCGAAAAACACAGCAGGTCAGGCAGCATCCAAGGAGCAGGAGAATTGATGTTTTGGGCATAAGCCCTTCATCAGGGAGGGCTTTTGCCTGAAATGTCGATTCTCCTGCTCCTCCGTTGCTGCCTGACCTGCTGTGCTTTTCCAGCACCACACTTTCAATTCTGATTCCCAGCATCTGCAGTCCTCACTATTTCCCAGTGTTTCCCCTGGAGTGGCAGAGGCTGAGGGGCGATCTGATAGAAACTTCTAAAATGAGGAGAGGCATAGATAAGGTTGACAGTCAGAATCTTTTTTTCCCAGAGTTGAAATATTTAATACTGGGGGCATACATTTAAAGTAAGAGTGGGAAAGTTCAAAGGAAATGTGCCGGGAAGTCTTTTATACAGAGAGTGATAGGTAACTGCAACTCATTGCCAGGGATAATGGTAGAAGCAGATATGATAGGGGCATTTAAGAGGCTTTTGGATAAGCACATGAATAAGCA
The DNA here is from genome assembly GCF_037043375.1 of Chiloscyllium plagiosum. Taxonomy (NCBI): domain Eukaryota; kingdom Metazoa; phylum Chordata; class Chondrichthyes; order Orectolobiformes; family Hemiscylliidae; genus Chiloscyllium; species Chiloscyllium plagiosum. The sequence goes on along the minus strand of NW_028270155.1, from coordinate 54,030,386 downwards.
AGGAATGAGGGATCTGGACCATGGGCAGACATAAGGGATTGGTATAATCTGGTGTCATGACAGCATAACATCGTGGGCCGAAAGGCCTGTTCCTGTGTTGTTCTGTTCTATGCTCTTGAACCCTTCACATCCTTCTGGTTACCAGCAGAATGATAAAACTGTTTTAAACAAAAACAGAAATTGCAATTTCTGTTTTTGTTTCTGATTTATAGCATCAGCAGTTATTTTGGCTTTTATAAGACGGTTTTATACAAAGTTCAATAAAACTTTCCTTTTGTACTCTTTACCTCTGTTTATAAACTCTATCAAAAATATAGGTTTCAGTATGACACACTTTACAAGTACGGCTTTGTCAGATAATTGCACTCATTCTGATTGTTCATGTAACATAAACAAATGCACTTTGTTGAAGCTGGCATTATATGAGTAACTCACCTCCTGACTCCCCAAAGCCAGTCCACCATCTCCAAGGTACAAGTCAGGAGTGTGACGGAATACTCCTCCCTCACTTGCCTGGATGAGTGAAGCCCATCACTCAACACTCAAGAAGCTTGACATCATCCAGGACAAAACACCTTCTCCCCACCACTGTGATCAGTATTACATTCACAAGTATCCACTTCCTCCACTACTGACTCGTATTAGAATCTGTGTGTACCATCTACAAGAAGTAATGCAGAAATTCACCAAGGCTGCTTTGATAATACTTTCCAAATACTTGACCACCACCATCTAGGACAAGGGCAGCAGATGCATGGGAACACGGCCACCATCTAACTTGGAAATATATCGCCACTTCTTCAGTGTTGCTGGGCTAACATCCTGGAATTCCCTCCTAACCATTGAGGGTCTACCTACAGCATATGGACTACAGTGGTTCAAGAGGGCAGCATGCCACCACCACCTCAAGAGCAATAAACACTGGTTTGGCCAATGATGCTCATTTCCTATGAGTGGATGAAAAAAAAATTAATTCAGTTACAGCAACAACACCCACACTGTGAGCTCTGCTGTCTCACTTAAATCCAGTGCAGAATATCTCTGGTACAGTAAAATCGATGCAATGTTTGAAACATCTCTTCCTGTCAGGCTTTCCGTGATCAGGTTTTTCAGTGTAAACTATTATCCAACTTTAGCTAATGTTGTGACACTCTTGACTGATTATTTTTGATTAAAGATATTGCAATGTCATCCTACGGCCACAGAGGAGAATAAGCATCTTTTCGACTCTCATTCACTGTGAGGACAGACTTCTACTGATAAAAGTCTTGCTTGCAAAACAGCCTTTCAACACAATGCCTACTGTGTTTTCACAATATGCCTGTGTGACAGAATGTGAGTGACTAAGGGTTCTGCATTTCACACTAAACTTTTCTAAGCACCCCGAGTGGTTTAGTGGTAGGCGCTTTGTTAGTCCCCTGCACTAGACAAGCCTCTCTCCTGCTCCTTTACTCCTATCTGACAGGCCTGATCTTGTCAATTCTAATACATCCTTCTGTGGGTGGCCAGGAATACGAATCCTTTCACTCGTTCTGGCCATTCCTTTTATGGTCTGTCTCCTCCCAAGAGGGCCCAAAATACGCAACAGTAGGATCGAGCTCTGAAATCCCCAAATCACTTGAAAAGAATTCACACATAGGGGGTGACCAAGCAGAGAATACTTGTGCTCACAGACAGAATAAGGAATTGGTGAGGATGATCCTCCAATGACAGGCTGGTACCCTCCCATACTCACTGCTGATAGGCTCCCTCCTGAACCTTTCAGCAATAAACGTGGGACAGAACCAACCTGTGATTGGAGGAGCAGTGAAAGTCAGCGCTGCCATTGACAACGTCACAAGCGGAGCCTTGTTGAGAGCCAATGTCTCATCACTGGTGGGGTTGGAGGGTTGAAAACCAGTCTCTGAGGCCTGGGTGCAGAGTTCTGAGACCCGAGAGCTGGGGCTGAGAGGCTGAGAGTCAGGGGTGCGCTGCTGAGAGCTGAAGGGGTATCGAGGTCTGGGAACTGAAATGCAGGAGCAGGATAATGAGAGCTGGAGGTGTTGGGAGGAGGGGAGGAAATAGTATGGTGAGAGCTGCCTCCAGCTGAGATGGGGGTCCTTTTTCCCAAATGCAAGAATTCCATTTGATGGGACTGGATTGGGCTTGTTCGCCTGAGGAAAGCAGGGGGTAGGAGAAGCTGTTGGCTGCAGCAGGGTTTAGGGAGAGAGAGAGACTCAAGTGCATGCAAGTGGAGAGAACGAGGCTTCAGGAGGTGTGGGTGGGGAGGGAGACTAAAAGAGCATTATAATAGAAAGTGGGGAGAAGGAGGCTGCAAAGGTGAAAGATCTGTTTTAAATCGGTCAAGAATAGAGTACTCTGCTAACCGGAATCCATGAAAGTGTTAAATTATTGAGGTGATTCATTCCTTGCAAATGAATGTGGAATCTCTAGTTTAAGGCAAGGTGACTTCAACAGCTACCATAATTGGGGGAAAAAAACCATCTAGAACATCCTATAGCTATGAACATGGCCAATTGTGAAATTTAAATCTGAGATTGATGCCCAAGACCTAGTCAATTAGGTTGTAGTTGTTTGGTTAATATTTTGCTATGGCTTTACCAATCTGGGAAAGTTATGTTTGGAGTGATGGCTTTTCATGTGGAGAAGTCTGTGTTAGTATTTAAAAAAAAAAACATTTTTATTAACTTAAGCCTGTTGTCTTATACCAACTTAAATATTATGGTGTTCTAGAAATCAGTGCTTCCCTTGCATGACTTGCCTCTTATGGAGAATTGACAATTATTTTGCTTCAGTGTCAGCTGCACAAGTGAACAGAAATGCAGAAGGTATTGTTACCGAACAATATACTCAGAGAAAATGATTACTGTTTGAAAGAGATATGGCCTGGTGTTGCATGATCCCACAGCAGACGCAATTTCCAAACCTGCCAAAGTTTGGAGCATTTTCCCTCTGGTCGGAATGAAGTTGCTGCAGCAATTACATGAACAACGGAAAACTGGGAATCAGCAACTGTCACACCACTGCAAACTGCAGAAAAGCTGTCTTATGCCATTGTCACATTGATTCCAGGCACATTCCACTCTTGAGGATTAGAGGGTGTTTTTTTGGGGCAGCGATAGTCTCTCTACTGCTGAATCACTGCCTGAATCTAGGTTTAAGCCTACAAGTGTGCAATAACATCTCAACAGGTGGATTGGAAAGGTGTAGGTAGATAGTTTTATTAACAGAAAGCTGTTATGAATACTCATTGTCATGAAGCATCTGACGAGAGACACAGTAAGGGAGACAGAACAACGCATGTCGAAGTCGAAATTGCATTGAGTTTTTTGGAGTGTTTGTCCCCTGAGGATTAGTGAGTTTTCTCACTATTTCTGACTAAACTCGCTGGATTGATTACCTACTCCGCCCCTGTGGCGTCCCTCGCCTCCAATTCTGGGCCCATCCTACAATGTGCCATTCCCAGAACAGCCTGCCACTCAGTGGATATCTGCCAGCAGGCTGGCACCTCCTGTGTCTGTACTATCTTTAAAAGGCCGCTGTGTAGCTGGATGAATTCTGGCATTCTGAAGCCTCCCCGCACCTCAAAGGACAGAGTCAGAACATGGTGGAGAAGGGGAAGATGGACCACAATTCTCCAATTGGGACCTGGAGATCCTAGCAAGGGAGTGCTGCAAAGAAGAGGAGCCCTCTTTCCGAAGGACTGGCAGTAGAGGCTGTGCCATCAGGCCTTGCCAATCTGGTCTGAGGTTGTCACTTGGCTCAGTCCCATTTCCAGCGCACAAACAGCCAGCAATGTCACTGGAAGATTAATGACCGTTTCAGCCCTGCCCTAAGTGTCAGACTTCTCTCTGCTTCCTCTCACTCACTCTCTATCTCTGCTACTGCACCCATCTCCCACCAAGGCTCATGCTCTGCCATTCTCAATACCGCCTGTAACATCTTCCCTCACTCAGTCGCACCACCCTCCCTGCAGCCTCCCACCCCCCTAACCCTGCATGCCCCTTGCGCTGCCTCCTCAGTCCCCCAGAACCCCTCATGACCGTTCCCCCACGTGCAGGAGGATTAACAGCTCTATAATCTAACGCATTCATTACAGGAGAGGATAGCCCATTACATGGTAGGTAGAACCCTGCTGGCGTTCCTGACATTTAGCTCCTCACCCTGTACCAGGAAAGAATGGGACCACTCCTGTGGGCAAAGATGTCCATGTTCCAGCAAACAACTAAGTCCCACTCTGCGTGTGTTTGTCTCCCTCCTATTAACTGTGCTGTTAGTTGCACACTATTTCTAACCGTTGGTCACGGTGCCTTCTTCCACGTGTCTTGCAGATACCAGCAGTATCTCTCCCCTCTCTGCAGAGATGTACTTTGCTCCGCTGGAAGCCTCCTCCTGAGGACAAGATAATGACTGCAATTGTGGCATCAAGGAGCCTGAGTGAAGCTGGGCTGAGTGGGAAGCAGTGCAGGGTTGATGTAGCGCTGCCATATGGCAAGGCCTGACGAACATCCTCTTAACTGAGGCCAGCTGACCAGCAAGGCAGGCTGCCTGAATGTGCGACTGCTCTTATTGCAAGACAATGTAGGGATGCTGTGGGCGTGCCAATATGTGCTCAGTCAGCACAAAGTTAGCAAGCAAGCAGACCTGGGTATATAGCCTGGTCCGGTCAGTGAGCTGGGTGTCGGTCTGGTCAGTGAGCCAGGTGTCGGTCTGGTCTCTGAGCCGGGTGTTGGTCTGGTCAGTGAGCTGGGTATGGGTCAGGTGTGTGAGGCAGATGTTGGGTTGGTCAGTGAGCCGGGTGTCGGTCTGGTCAGTGAGCCGAGTGTTGGTCTGGTCAATGAGCCAGGTGTGGGTCAGGTGTGTGAGGCAGATGTTGGGTTGGTCAGTGAGCCGGGTGTCGGTCTGGTCAGTGAGCCGGGTGTCGGTCTGGTCAGTGAGCCGAGTGTTGGTCTGGTCAATGAGCCAGGTGTGGGTCAGGTGTGTGAGGCAGATGTTGGGTTGGTCAGTGAGTCGGGTGTGGGTCTGGTCTCTGAGCCGGGTGTAGGTCAGTTGTGTGAGGCGGATGTTGGTCCAGTCGGCCTGGTCTGGTCAATGAGCCGGTGACTGTCCCACTGTAGCCTCTGCATCCTCATTGCCAGTGCACCTTGCAATGCCAGCCTGTGTTTCCAGAGCACACTGCCAGGGAAGGTTACAGGATTATCATAACCAGACGAGAGAGTTCCTGTATTCCTGATGAAGGCTTTTGCCCGAAACGTCAATTTTACTGCTCCTCGGACGCTGCCTGAACTGCTGTGCTCTTCCAGCACCACGAATCCAGAATTCCAATATACTTTGTCAATGGATGGATTCTGCTAATAATTATTCCATTTTTGTCTCCTGTGCAGTATATTCTAGATTGTAAATATTTAGAATCTATCAAAATAGATATAAAGAAAATAATAGGTCCATCCCTTTTGTTGTGGATTAATTTGCTCAAAGGTCAACACAGACATGGAGCTACATTTATAAATAAGTGAAGTTGTTGAACTAATTCCTGTCTGCTGTTCCAGCAAAAATAAAACTTCTTTATGATGCACTAGCTTTTGGTAACACAGCCCCAGGTCTGGTGGGAAGATTGGAGGAAACATGGTCTATTATCCCCCTCTGGAGCTGGTATAAGTATTGAATGTAATCTTCTATAAGTAATTGCGTATGGAGGATAGCTTGCTGAAACAGGCTCAAAAGTGCACATTGTCTTGTTTTCTTCTGGGATGGGATGGAACCTGTTTTACTGGCTGTTCGCGAATCTTGTGAGCCTCAGCAAATATTTTTGTTTTATTCAAATATCCCATATCTCAATCCAAACTTCTCAACAAAACAGACCAATAAATCTCCTCCCCAAATGTTAGGCTATGAGTTATAGGAATTCGGTTAGAAATGGACAGTGTTTTATAGAGTATTGTGCTCTCTGTTTTTGTCTGATTACATACCTATAAAGTTCTTTAAGATATTTTACAACATTGAGGGTGCTAACATAATTATGAGTTGTTGTATATTTTTGCTGGAGTGAGTGTTTTTTTTTAGGTTCTCTCATACTTGGAAGGTAAAGTCCCTAATCGGTAGTGCTAGATCAGAAAGCAGAAGGGTTTATGTTTTTCCTGTCATTTCTGGGATGATCTGGCTGGTTCTGACCTGGATAGTATCAGTGGTGAGTACAATAGGGATTTACACTCCCAAGCTCAGGGAACGTATTGCAGGTTTATCCAACATTTCAGTGACTTACCTTGCAATGTGCGAATAGATGAACAAGGATGGTTGGGGAGGACAAGGATTCAGCTGTGATGACATCTCTTGGTGTCCCTTGTTGAGGTCATAGAGTCATAGAGTCATAGAGATGTACAGCACAGAAACAGTCCCCTCGGACCAACTCATCTATGCTGACCAGATATCCGAAGTTAAGCTAGTCCCATTTGCCAGCATTTGGCCCATATCCCTCCAAACCCTTCCTATTCATATACCCATCCAGATGCCTTTTAATATGTTGTAATTGTACCAGCCTCCACCACTTTCTCTGGCAGTTCATTCCATACATGCACCACTGTCTGCATGAAAAAGTTATCCCTTAGGTCCCTTTTAAATCTTTCCCCTCTCACCCTAAACCTGTGCCTTCTAGTTTTGAACTCCCCCACCCCCGGGGAAAAGACCTTGTCTATTTACCCTATCCATACTCCTCATGATTTTATAAACCTCTATATTATCACCCCTCAGCCTCCGTCACTCCAGGGAAAATAGCCCGTCTTTTCAGCCTCTCCCTATAGCTCAAACCCTCCAACTCTGGCAACATCCTGGTAAATATTTTCTGAACCCTCTCAAGTTTCACAATGTCCTTCCTATAACAGGGAGAACAGAATTGCATGCAGTATTTCAATAGTGGCCTAACCAATGTCCTGTGCAGTTGCAACATGACTTCCCAACTCCAATACTCAATGCATTTGATTTCTGCTGTCTGTACCTTGTATATGCGTCCTTCTTATTTTTGACCAAGACCTCAATTTCTCTAGTCATCCAGCACTCCCTACACCTACCACATTACCCTTCACCCTAACGGGAACCTACTGTCTCTGGACTCTCATTATCTCATTTTTGAAGGCTTCCCATTTTTCAGCCGTCCCTCTATCTGCAAACATTTGCCCCCAATCAACTTTTGGAAGTTCTTGCCTAATACTGTCGAGATTGACCTTCCCCCAAGTTAGAACTTTAAGTTTTAGATAAGGTCTATCATTTTCCAACATTATTTTCATACTAATAGTATGATGGTCGCTGGCTCCAAAGTTCTCCCCTACTGACCCCTCAGTCACCTGCCCTGCCTTATTTCCCAGTAAGGGAGAGTTGTCCTGGAAATGGGCCCTTAGCAGTTGTTTGTACCTTTTATATAGAGGGACAAATTTGACTGTCCAGCCTAACCATGCATGATGCTGGAGTTGTACCTTGCATTGTAAACACCTGTAATTCAAATCATCAACAAATGGCTAATAAATTTATGGTGAGTTTGTAATTAGAAGATAAGACAAAGTGATTAGTGACACAATCACACGTTGTTTTTGCTCAAACAAATGCATTAGCTGGTGAGTGAATCATAGTACAGGACAAACATAGCAGTGAGAAGACAGAACTATGCTGAGGATTCATGACGTGGATATAGCCATAAGAACCATGCCAATCAAAGGTGCTATTCTTTCATTCCAACCAGCTCAAAAGCAGTTTGCAAATATAGCCAACCAGTTGGGCAGCTTGTTGGGTTGCTGGGGGTCTGTATTGTATACACTGTTTTTTATGTACTGTAATTGGACTGTCTTGTATATACTTGTTATTGTTTCTGTTTTGTGGTGATTGAAACTGGGATTTGAGGTTTGTCGTCATTTTTCTGAAAACTGGTTGAACGGTAATGTTTGGGGCCTGGTTTTGCCATTCCTCTCCCTTGTAAAGCTGCTGTTTCTCTGTATACAGCTGTTAATGTTAACTGTTTTGTAAACTGTGTATTGTTTAATAAAATAAAATAGCCAACCAATGACACTTTGATTTATTTTCTGTAAGACATCAATCAAAATGAACTTCAGTGTTGTCTGAAAATTCCTGATCATATTGCCATTCCTTCTACTTTTGGCTAGGTTCCAGTCCCCTGATGTCTGACATCGCTCACCAAGTTATCAGGTTTCAGGCTCGCAACTGAGTGACAACAACTATCCCCTTCAGAAGTAGTGCACGTGAAGGAGATATAAAGAAGTGTGGTTCAAATTCTTGATATAACGGTGTTATCTTAGACAGGGGTCTCGTTGCTGCCCTATTGCTGAGCTGCTGGTATTCTGTTTGCAGACCATTAACCTGGTTATTCCAATGGGAGATGTTGTCATATTTCATTTGTTCAGTTGCTGGGGTGGATCTTGAGTTGATGTCATCGCTTAAAATATGCAAAGGAGCATTGGTAGTCTTGTTAAATGAGAGAACATGTAAAGTGGGCCCTCAACTCATTCCCACTAGTTTTACATTATCACACAAAGTCAAAAAAGGTGACATGGCACAGAGAGCTGACACAGGATAAACACACAGGCACTGTCAGGAATCTGGGCATGGTCCTTTCATCATGTGGTGTCTGTTTTCACGTGCGAGCGACCTTGTTAGTGGAGTGAAATCCCTTTGATTATATAAAAAGTCACCTGATTACACAGTTGCCAAATCCGTGCCCGTGTTTGTTCTGTAAATCTCCAACCTGCGTGTGAGAACTTGAGAATGCATTCCACCACAAAGTGTCGACCAGGATATTTCTGCTTAATCCAATATTTAACAGAGACTTCAGATGGGCCTTTTTTCCCCAGAATAGAGAACTTGAAAATTGTTAATTTAACACCCATTTGTAGAAGTGTTGATGTAGTTGTGGATCTTTGAGTCAAAGCTAAATAAAAGACTTTTGAGTTTAAAAGATTACTATTTAACCCTTGGCATGCCTGCAGTTTTATTCTCCCAAACAGACAACACGTTAATGACATTAGCTCCAGTATCCTAAAAATATAGGTATCCAGATGTCAATGCCTAGCGGGGATATTGGTGAAAAATTAGTCCAAAGACTCCACAAAATGTTGGACAGATTCAAATTCCAGTTACTAAGCTCCTGTTATTCATAATACTCCTGCTCAGCACACGGGGTGTATTGTGACCTGAATGGTGCTATGTAAGTGCAAGTTTTTGTTGTACATTCAGGGCGAAAGGAGTATGTCTTCTCCACTGGTAATTATAGTGAAATACAGTAAGGATCTATTTATAATTTTAGGACTGACCTTAACTGTTTTGAAAGTCAGTTTCAAGTTATATGATCCATATTAACCTGCCTTTGACAAAACTCACCAAGCAGAAATGCTAACAGGAATGTCCTGGTATACAGTCGTTCACACCTTTCAGCCTTAGGTGTCAATTAACAGTTCTCATAGTAGAGTTAGATAGCAAAAGCAACCAATGGAATCTAAAGATAGCTGAGCTTTTAGTTAGTGAAACCTGTGCTTGCACCAGTTCTGCCTTCAACAAAGGTGTTACTTCCTGAATAATAAACATAAGTCACAGTGCTGGAGCATGTTATATTTTGGAAAAAGATACATGGACACTGCAGATCTCACGACTGCATATGATACACATTGGGAAGAATGTGAGCCTCTAATGAACTCTTGTTTAAATTAGCGCTCTCCCATTAGAATACAGGAGCAGGAAACTGCTAGCTTTTAAACAAAATGCCATTACAAATCAACACAGTCTCCTGGAAAATTGGACAATGCCCAGGGTATCTCCCTGCCTTGGATCGGACTAGCTATTGTGAACATGTTTAATTTAATATTAGATGGATGAACAAGCAGAATCTTTCCCAGATAGCTATGTGTTGGATTAGAAATGGCTTAATATAAATTTTATTTAATTCTGACAAGAGTTTTTACATTTGGATTGCTCACACTTTTTGACAACTGTTGGAGGTAATTTGTGTTGAGTTGCGTGATGGACATTTGCAACTTCTGAACAAAAGCCTTTTGATTTTAATTGTTGAGACTGACAGATTAATCATTTTTTTTGGTGACTGACTGATGCCTTTTTAAATTGTTAATTTTGTTGTTTTAACATATTGAATTTGCTTTTTTCTTTACACGATTCATGGCTATCACAGAGAAAGGCAGATAACATAAACACTTTTACAATAAGCATAAGCTGTATTTGAACTTTTTAAAGCAGCTCGATTTCCAAGCTGTATTGGTGTGGGTGGTAATAGCAAATGTAAAACACATCAATATCACCCGCCACATTGGGACCTATCCATTTACACGGCATCCAATTTTCAGGCATCAATTCTTAAATAATGAGGTAATGAGATGATGAGATCAATTGTCCTACTTTACATTATTCTTCATTTTGCGCTTAAATTGTGCTTGTGAAACATTATGTACAAATTTCTGCATAAGTATTAGGATAGATTCAATAAACTCATTGGTTTGTAATGTTTATAAGGGACTGTTTTGTCAGCTGTGTTTTTATTGTCGACAAATACTGCAAAGTGACTGTTGAGAAATTTCCATCCCTCTTTTGCATCCCTATCCCACTTCCAGAGCCTTTTTTCCATTTGGAAAGTTCTTATAGTTTTATATTTGATACAAGGTCTTCCTATAGAAGGAGGGCAGTCTAGTCAAGTACATGTGAAGGTATGTGGCCCCATCCAATGGTATAGTTTTGAATCCAGGAGGCAATATTAGATGTTAGCTTAGGTTATGTGGTAGCACTTCAAATCAAATGGTTATGCTTTGAAATGTAGCTCTGAAAACACAAACCTTTGGCAACTGCAATGCTAGAAAGTCAAGTTAGAAACATAAAGGAGGAGAACAAAAATGTACAGACAGATTCAGAAGGTACGGAACTGGAGATAAAAACAGAGATACAATCAGAAATGGAAAAACATTAAAATGAAGAATATGTTGATCAGCACAAACAAAATCGCCAGAGGCAAATCTATCTACATTCTGTGTAGTCAAATGTTAAATAGCAAGGGTAATTATTTTAACAGCTATTTTTAGGTACACCGGCCCTATATGATTGAGTTGTCAGGGATCACTGAATCACATTGTTTAAAACCATCTCTCTAACTGGCAAAATACATTATCCAACATCTTTGCAGTACAGTACACATCTTTGTTTAGCGTATCTTCTTTGTGGCTATATTTGTACAGTAAGGGTTGAGTCACATAACTTTAAAGAAAACTGGATTTTCTGGTTGGTGCTATTTTAATGCTGGTGGTGTCCTATTTATTCAAAGTTTTACATTGTCATGCTGAATTATACAAGCTGTCAGGCAACCTGACATGGACTGTCTTTTATTATTTTTATTCAGTTTATTACTTTTACTACGTTTATTCCTCTGCTGTATCCAAGAATTGTTCCTTGGTACTTGTACCTAAGATATTGCCCTAAGAAAGCAGATATTGTAAAAACATTTCACTGTACTCCTACAATGGAGTACACATGACAATAAAATGATATTCTATTCCAAAACAGGTGACTCATGTTAATTTATTGAAAATCTAATTATGGCAAAGAAGAGGATCTAATAATTGAAAGTAAATCTTCCATCAACTTGAATATGATCTGGAAGAAGATTTATGAAGTCAGAACTATTGTGGCTGATTCTGTTTAAATCACTAACTAGAAGTGACAGAAACACATTGGCTGCAATTGTCACATTAGCACAGAAAGCACCAAGTTAGTCAATCACCAATGCTGAATCTCTCACAAACAAAGACCAAACAACACAGCACAGGAACAGGCCCTTTGGCCCATCATGTCTGTGCTGACCATGATGCCATTTTAAACGAATCCCATTTGCCTGCATATGATCCATAGCTCTCTATTATCTGTCTGTTCATGTGTCTGTCTGAAAACCTCTTCAACTTTGCTATCGTATCTGCATCTACCACCTCCCTTGGCAGCACAATTCAGGCATCCACCACCCTCTGTACAAAAAAAACATACCTCACACATCTCCTTTAAACATTCCCCTTCTCCTTTTAAAACTATGCCCTCTAGTATTTGACCTTTCCACCCTGGGAAAGAGACTCTGGCTATCCACCCTGCCTATGCCTCTCATAATTTTATATACCTCTATCAGATTGCCCCTCAGCCTCTGACACTCTAGCAAAATCAATCTAAGTTTGTTCAATCTCTTCCTATAGCAAATTCACACCAATCAAAGCAACATCCTGGTAAACCTCTTCTGCACCATCTCCAAAGCCTCTATATCCTTCCCACACTCTGGTGACTCCCCAAAACTCAACTAATACGTCAATGTGGCCTCACTAAATTTTTATATAGCTGCAACAAGCCTTACCAACTTTTATACTCAGTGTCTCAACCAATGAAGGCAACCACACCATATGCCTTCCTTACCACCTTATCCATTTGTGTTGCCACTTTCTGGGAGCTATGGACTTGCACCCCAAGACCCCTCTGTATATCAATCCTCCTAAGGGTCCTGCCATATACTGTATACCTTCTTCTTGCATTTCACTCTCCAAAATGCATCAACTCTCACTTGTCTGGATTAAATTCCACCTGCCATTTCTCCACCCAAGTTTCCACATGATCTATATCCTGCTGTATCCTTTGATAATCTTCCTCACTATCCACAATTCCACCAATTTTCATGTCATCTGCGAACTTTCTAATTGGTCTACCTATATTTTCATCCAAATCATTTACATATATTACAAACAACAGTGGGCCCAGTACCGATCCTTGCAGAATACCACTGACCAGAGAAGCACCCTTCCACACTACTGTCTTCTATGACCAAGCTAATTTTGTCTTTGATTTGCTAACTTGCCATGGATGCCATGTGACTTAATCTTCTGGACCAGTCTATCATGAGGGATCATGTTAATTGCTTTAGTAAAGTCCATGCAGACAACATCAACTGCCCTACTCTCATCAGTCATCTTTGTCACTTCCTCAAAAACTCAATCACATTTATGAGACAAGACCTCCCCTGCTCAAAACCATGCTGACTGTCCCTAATAGGCCCATTCTTTTACAGATGTGAGTAAATTCTGTCATTAAGAGTCTTTGCCAATACTTTTCCTGTCACAGAAGTAAAGCTCACCAGCCTATAATTTCCTGAATTATCCCTGTTTCCCTTCTTAAACAAAGAAACAAAATTGGCTACTCTGGGACCTTGCCTGTGGCTAAAGAGGATCCAAAGATCTCTGTCATGGCCCCAGTAATCTCCTCATTTGCCTCCTTCAGTATCCTGGCATAGATCCATCAGGCCTTGGGGACTGATATACCTCAATGTTTTTCAAGACAACTAACATCTCCTCCTTCCTAATATCAACATGCCTTAGAGTATCAAGAAACCTGTCTCAAAACTTACTATCATCCATGCCTTTCTCCTTGGTGAATACTGATGCGAAGTATTCATTAAGGACCTAAGTGACGTCCTCTGGCTCCATACATAAATTCTCTCCTTTGTTCTTGAGTGAGCCCACCCTTTGCCTAATTATCCTCTTGTCCCTAAATGTATGAATTGCCTTGGGATATCCTTAATTCCTTAATTTCATGGCCCCTTCTAACCTTCTGAATTTTTTTAAAGTTCTTTCCTGCTTTCTTCAACCTCTTTAAGGACCTTGTTTGATTTCTGTTTCCTAAACCTTACATATGCTTCCTTGTTCTTTTTAACTAATCTTACAACATCTCTCATTATCCAAGGTTCCCAAATCTTGCCATCCTTATCTTTCATCCTCACAGAACGTGCTGGTCTTGAACTCAGGTCAATTGCCTTTTAATAAGATTCCCACATGTAGTGATTGTCATGAGGTCAACCAGCTGGACATAATAGAACGTGAGTTCCCTGACTGGGGCAGTTAATCTGGTTGAATCAGGGAGCTCTGGCTGACAGATAACAAGGGGAGTGTCAGAAATACTGCCACTCTGATTGCTGACTCCAAAGTACTAAAGTTAAGAACAGTTCATGTATAAATGCAGGGCAACTTGGTGATGGAATACCAACCTCTGTGGAGTTATTTCACTGGTGACGAGAGTAAAGCACAATCCTGAAGAAACTGGCTTACAACAGTTGACTTTGAGTTGGAATAAGCATTTCTTAGATCATGCCTTTGTTTGGGTAGCTTAACTCGTTTGATCCTGCCATTGAACACTGGGCCCAGTGTGTAGAAAGAATATACCATTTTTTTCTGGACAAAAGACATTGTGGTAGATGAAAAGTGATGAGTAATTCTCCTGACAACCTGTGGAGCTGAGCTTTTTCTGTCATTAGATGTCTAACTTCCCCTGAAACATCAGATGCTAAAACTTTTAAGGATTGATGGACATCGTTAAGGAAAATGACAACCCCAAGCCTCCTCTAATTCTGGGATGCTATCATTTTTACTTGGAAATTTGAGAATCAGAGGAATCCATGTCGGGATTTTTGATAATAGAGTCAAAGTGAGATGCACAGCATGGAAACAGACCCTTCGGTCCAACTCGTCCATGCCAATCAGATATCCTAACCCAATCTAGTCCCACCTGGCAGCACCCAGCCCATACTCCTCCAAACCCTTCCTATTCATATACCCATCCAGATGCCTTTTAAATGTTGTAATTGTACTGGCCTCCACCACTTCCTCTGGCAGCTCATTCCATTTACGTTTTCCTCTCAGCCTAAACCTATGCCCTCTAATTCTGGAGTCCCTCACCCAGGGAAAAAATACCTTGTCTATTTATCGTATCATGCACCTCATGATTTCATAAATCTCTATATGGTCACCCATCAGTCTCTGATGCTCCAGGGAAAACAGTCCTCTCCCTATAACTCAAATCCTCTAACCCTGGCAATATCCTTGTAAATATTTTCTGAACCCTTTCATGTTTCACAACATCTTTCTGATAGGAAGGAGACCAAAATTGCATGCAATATTCCAACAGTGGCCTAATCAATGTCCTGTACAGCTGCAACATGACCTCCCAACTCCTGTACTCAATACTCTGACTAATAAAGGAAAGCATACCAAACACCTTCTTCACTATCCTATCTACCTGCGGCTCCACTTTCAAGGAGCTATGAACCTGCACTCCAAGGTGTCTTTGTTCAGCAACACTCCCAAGGACCTTACCTTTAAGTGTATAAGTCCTGCTAAGATTTGCTTTCCCAAAATGCAGCTCCTCGCATTTATCTGAATTTAACTCCATCTGCCACTCCTCAGCCCATTGGCCCATCTGGTCCAGATCCTGTTGTAATCTGAGGTAATCTTCTTTGCTGTCCACTTCACCTCTAATTTTAGTGTAATTTGCAAACTTATTAATTATATCTCTTATGCTCACATCCAAATCATTTATATAAATGACGAAAAGTAGTGGACCCAGCACCAGTCCTTGTAGCACTCCACTGGTGACTGGCAGAAGTCTGTGACTTTGATTTAACCCTAAATGAGATGCTTAGAAACCATTTAGTATGTGGGATTAATGATGTAGATATGCAAAAATGCCTATTAGCTGAAGCCCAACTGGACTTCAAATGGGCACTACAACTGGCTATGTCTTTGGAAAATGTGGCAAGTGGAGTATATGAGTTACAGGGTATTCCAACAGACGTGGTTACCCTTGTCAGTACAACTGAGCTTGGGGAACACCACTTGAGTACAGGCAATTGTGCATCCTCGCTCAGGGCATATCCTGATGAGGGGCATTCTGGGTCACCTCACAGCCAAACCTGAAAACAAAGCCAAGCCTTGGTCGAATGGTCAACATTTTCTTCAGGCCAGTCAGCCATTGTAGTTGCTGCCGGTGTGCGGACTGAAGACAGCAAAAGAGTTCCACTAGACCTAAATTGAGAAAGACCCATTATAGGCCAATATCCAGGAGATGTCATACCTTGGAAAGTCCATCTGCATCTGGTTTGGAACAGCTAAATTGCTTCCACATCAGATCCAATCAAAATAAACGTGTAGTTAAATGGTCATCTGATTCTAATGGAGAATGATACCGGCTCAGCTGTATCAGTGATCGCAAAAACAGTTTTTAACAAAATTTGCTCTGGACTCCAATCCTTAAATTTGCACAAGACTTTGGCTAGGCTGAGAAACCTTCACAGATTAAGGGTAAACTTTGGTTCCAGTCTCTTATGTGAAGTAGCTGATACAGTTACCCTGATTGTACGAAAAGGCCTGGGCCCAAACTTGATGAGGCGACATTGGTTGAGAAAAATTGGTTCAATATTTTTCTAATATAAAATGGCTGCCTGAGTGAAGTTCTAATTAAATACCCAGATGTTTCTTAGAAAGATCTGGGGACTATCAAAGGAATCAAGGCCAACTTGTTCACCGGGAAGCAATTCCATGATTTTGCGAGACCCACTCAGTGCCATTTGCCTAATGGGCAAGAATCAAGGCAGAAATCAGAAGGCTGAATAATAAGGAATCATCAAACCTGTCCAATTTGTGGAATGGGCCACACCAGTCGTACCAATTGTGAAGCCTGATGGGACAGTTCACCACTGTGGGGATTTTAAACAAACTGTAAACCACTTTTTGCAGCTGGATAAATACCCAACCTCTCACATAGAGGATTTATGCATAAAGCTGGCAGGGTGACTGTTCTTCACAAAGCTGGACATGATCCATGCGTACCTCTAATTGAATTTAGATGGGGGGTTCTCATAAGGGTTCGCACCAATATATGAGACTGCCATTTGGGATATCATCAGCCTGTGCAATTGTTCAGCGGACAATGGAGAATATTTTACAAGCTCGCCATTTAACTAGATGACATGCTAGTAACAGAGAAAACTAATAAGCAACACTTAGAGAACTTGGATATGGTCCTCAAGCATTTTTCCAAGGCAGGCATGCGTCTAAGAAGAGGAAAATGTCTGCTCCAGGCGCCCCAGGTACTTGGGCTACAGAGTTGACAAGACCGGATTACACCTGTTGGAAGGTAAAGTGAGAGCGATCAAAGGTGACCGGGCTCCCACGTCTGTTCAGATGCTCAATTCATTTTTTGGGTTGGTAAATTATTATGGCACATTCATACATCTGGCCTACATCTGGGCATCTTTGCTTCAACTCTTAAAAAAAGAGTCAGCCTTGGAAATGGTTGCATACACAAATCCTAGCTTTCAGTGAAGTAAAGACCCTCTAAGATGTTGGAGCACAATCATCCCAAGAAAGATTTGGTACGTGTTAACATGCAATGCCTCCCTGTACAACTTTGGGCTGGCATTAGCTCATAGGTGGCCCGGTGGAGGGTAACATCCAATAGTGGATGCATCCAGGACAATGTAGGGAGTAAATATACCCAGATAGAGAAAGAACGATTGGTGGTCATATTTGGAGTCAGAAAGTTCCACCAATACCTTTATGGATGAAAGTTTGTGATAACCATGGACCACAAATCCTGACTTGGTCTGCTTAAAGAGGACAAGGCAGTGCCGCATCAGGAACACCAATGGCGGACACAAGCCTCTGTCAAACAAGAGAGACACTTTACCTCAGAGGACAAAGTTTGGTATAAGAATCACAGAATGGCCCTGTATGGGCGACTGTCCATGTGGAGTTTGCACATTCTCCCTGTGTCCACGTGGGTTTCCTCCAGTTGCTTCGGTTTCCTCCCACAGTCCAAAGATGTGCAGGTTAGATGGATTAGCCATGAGAAACGCAGGATTATAGGGACAGAGTAGGGGCGTGAGCTGCTCTTCAGAGGGTTGATGTGGACTTGATGGGCTGAATGGCCTGTTTCCACACTATAGGGATTGTATTGTATGATACAGCTGTGGCATTCTACTAACCAGTAATGCAACTCCTTCACCCCCTTTTACATCCCTCTCTATTATGCTTGAAACATCTAAACTCTGGAACATCGAGTTGCCGGTGCTGCCCTTTCTCTCAATCAAGTGTATATAACTGCATCATAGTCCACGTACTAAAAACCGAAAACCTAAAGCTGAAACTCTAAGTAGAATATGGTGCAGTGTGCAATGGTGCTAATTCAGAAATTGTGCAGGTTCAATTCCTGCCTGTGTGGAGTTTGCACATTCTCCCTGTGTCTGCCTGGGTTTCCTCCCACAGTCCAAAGATGTGCAGGTCAGGTGAATTGGCTATGCTAAATTGCCTGTCGTGATAGGTGAAGGGGTAAATGTATGGGTGGGTTGCGCTTCAGTGGGTTGGTGTGGACTTGTTGGGCCGAAGGGCCTGTTTCCACACTGTAAGTAATCTAATCTAATAACTTTGGTCCTATCACTAACTCTCATCTCAGCAGTACTACAATACTTGACCACTCACCTTTCTCAGTGGGAGAAATTGTGGAATGGCACAAAGCTCTCAGAATTCACTGAGCGATTCTGCAATATGAATAAGCTGGAAATACTCTATTATGTCCAGAAGAGCCTTGGTCAATGGTGCAAGAATTCACTATGGTGGGGTTTTGGGTGTGCTTGGGTGGAGTCATGATGAAAAATATCCAGTAATTTGTAATGGGGAGAGAGTGGGTGCAGTGTGGTTGGAGAATTAGTGAATTAGTGTGATCACGGTGGGTAGAATCTGTTTTGGGATGTCGGGTGACATGGGGTGAGGGGAGTAATATCTGTGCCACACATATGCCAGGCACAGGGTTTGGGTAGATATGAGCAATGGAGTGTGGTTGAAAAAGCCAAGATGAATATAGGGATGGGGGGGGGGGGGGGGGGGGGGGGGGGGGGGGGGGGGGGCGGGTGCTTAGAACATGAGGGAGAGAGGTCAGAGTGCTTTTGTGAAATGGGGAATAGAGCAGTAGGGGTAAGGCATTCTGGATTGCAAACTCAGGGAAGAGTTCAGAGGTGTCGAGAAGGGAGACAAATGGTGAAGGTGGGTGGTGTTTACAGGTGTTAGTTTGCTGGATTCAAGGGAAACTTCAGGTATCAGGACCAGTGAAGACCTTAGAAAAATGTAGAAGTCAAAATTTATGTAGAGGAAGAGCAGAAAATGGCATGAAGGTAGCTAGGAAAATACCCCCCCTATCCTTGGGCCCAGTGAAGCCTTGGAAAACCACGTGCAGTTTTTGTCTGTGCATTCAAGAGAGGATGGACAGGTTGTTCAAAAGCGATTCACTCAGCTGATTCTGGTAAAGCCTTATCAAGAATGGCTAAAGAGGTTAGCCATTTGTTCATTAGAGTCTCGATGAATGAGGAATGATCTTATAAATCTAGTGAGATTCTGAGGGATAGGTGTTGAGAAGATGTTTCTACCAGTGGGGAATCTCAAAGTAGTGGACATAGTTACAGAATAAGGGGAACACTCAATTAAAACTGAGATGTGAAAAAATTTCTTCTCCTGGAGATTAGTCAATGTCTGAAATTCTTCACCCCAGAGAGCTGTGGAGGTTAGATCATTGAAAGTATTTAAAGTTTTTGAAACAGGCGAGTTGGGGCTATGATGAGCTAGCATGAAAGAGGCCTGAGGCAGAGCAGTCACAATCTTGTTGATTGACAAGGAAAGGGCTGAATGGCCTATTTCTGCTCCTATTTATCATGCCCTTAAATGGACAACTTTATTTGCCACTAGTAATACTCCACAGCTGGTGAAATCTTAGCCCATGGCAGGAGGAGGCTCAGGCTTTGCAGGAGATCTGGCAGCTTTACCTGTGTGGATTGTTTCCAGGCAAGGGAGCAAGACCCTCTCTGTGAATCCCTGCACTGAGAAACCACTACCCAGGTTAACACACACACACACACACACACGTTCATCACCCTTGCTGAGGTTCACAGCCCCAGACTTGACTGAGCTCTTTGGTGTGGATAAAATGAAAAATTACATGACTCCAGGTTATAGTCCAACAGGTTTATTTCAAACAACAAGCTTTCAGAGTGCTGCTCCTTCCTCAGGCAGCTAGTGAGAGAGAATACATCAGACACAGAATTTATAAGCAAAAGATCAAAGGGTCATACAACTTATGCAAATGTATTGAACACACCCTAATAGCCGTTTATCTGTTAGAATAGAGATGCACGTTTCGATTGATTAATATGTAAATCTCAGAATGTCTTTCAAGTGAGTGCCCCAAGATAATGAGGTTTTATCAGTATAAAAGGGGTGACATTCCAACTCTATTTTGATTTAGTCCCTACCCTCCCCTTCACTGTTTTTGATCACACAGCACTGTCCTTTGATGTGAAGGGCAGTGCTTGTCACTGGCCACCTGGGTGTTTTCCTATCTTCCTGGTAGAAAAAAAAGAAATAAACGGAAGTGTCATTAAAAAAAAAAGGGGTGACATTCCAACTCTATTTTGATTTAGTCCCTGCCCTCCCCTTCACTGTTTTGATCACACAGCACTGCCCTCTGATGTGAAGGGCAGTGTTTGTCACTGGCCACCCGGGTGTTTTCCTATCTTCCTGGTGGTGGAAATTGAATAAAGATTCGTGCACTTTGTGTCTTTCACTGTGTCTCACACCTGCACACACACACCATGGGTTCTGGGGAAAAAATAAGCACTACCGCACTTAGGTGGTAGTGTGGGGGTTAAATTTAAAAAGAAAAAAAGAAAAAAAAAGAAAAAAAGAAAGAAAAAAAAATATAGACAGGAGTGTTGGAGTGAAAAGAAAAAAGAAAAAAAAAAGGAAAAAAAAATAAAAAAAAATAAAAGGGGTGACATTCCAACTCTATTTTGATTTAGTCCCTGCCCTCCCCTTCACTGTTTTGATCACACAGCACTGTCCCTTTGATGTGAAGGGCAGTGTTTGTCACTGGCCACTCGGGTGTTTTCCTATCTTCCTGGTGGTGGAATTTGAATAAAGATTCGTGCACCTTGTGTCTTCCACTGTGTCTCACACCTGCACACACACACCATGGGTGCTGGGGATAAAATAAGCACTACTGCACTTAGACGGTAGTAGAAAAAAAAAGAAAAGAAAAAAAGAGAAAAAAAAAGAAAAAATAAATAAATAAAAGGGGTGACATTCCAACTCTATTTTGATTTAGTCCCTGCCCTCCCCTTCACTGTTTTTGATCACACAGCACTGCCCTCTGATGTGAAGGGCAGTGTTTGTCACTGGCCACCCGGGTGTTTTCCTATCTTCCTGGTGGTGGAAATTGAATAAAGATTTGTGCACTTTGTGTCTTTCACTGTGTCTCACACGTATACACACACACCATGGGTGCTGGGGATAAAATAAGCACCACCGCACTTAGGTGGTAGTGTGGGGGTTAAACTTAAAAAAAAGAAAGAAAGAAAAAAAAGAAAAGAGAGAAAAAAATAAACAGGAGAAAAAAAAATAAAAGGGGTGACATTCCAACTCTATTTTGATTTAGTCCCTACCCTCCCTTTCACTGTTTTGATCACACAGCACTGCCCTCTGATGTGAAGGGCAGTGTTTGTCACTGGCCACCCGGGTGTTTTCCTATCTTCCTGGTGGTGGAAATTGAATAAAGATTCGTGCACTTTGTGTCTTTCACTGTGTCTCACACCTGCACGCACACACCATGGGTGCTGGGGAAAAAAATAAGCACTACTGCACTTAGGTGGTAGTGTGGGGGAAAAAAGAAAAAAAAAGAGAAAAAAAATGAACAGGGACCCTGCTTCTGGGCCCACCCCGATAGAGAAAAAAAAAATAAAAATAAAAGGGGTGACATTCCAACTCTATTTTGATTTAGTCCCTACCCTCCCCTTCACTGTTTTTGATCACACAGCACTGCCCTCTGATGTGAAGGGCAGTGTTTGTCACTGGCCACCCGGGTGTTTTCCTGTCTTCCTGGTGGTGGAAATTGAATAAAGATTGGTGCGCTTTGTGTCTTTCACTGTATCTCACACCTGCACACACACACCATGGGTGCTGGGGATAAAATAAGCACTACCGCACTTAGGTGGTAGTGTGGGGGTTAAATTAAAAAAAAAATAAACAGGAGATTTTTGATTAAAAAAAATAAAATAAAATAAAAGGGGTGACATTCCAACTCTATTTTGATTTAGTCCCTACCCTCCCCTTCACTGTTTTGATCACACAGCACTGCCCATTGATGTGAAGGGCTGTGTTTGTCACTGGCCACCCGGGTGTTTTCCTGGCTTCCTGGTGGTGGAAATTGAATAAAGATTCGTGCACCTTGTGTCTTTCACTGTATCTCACACCTGCACACACACACCATGGGTGCTGGGGAAAAAATAAGCACTACCGCACTTAGGTGGTAGTGTGGGGGTAAAAAAAAGAGAAAAAAAACAAAATAAAAGGGATGACATTCCAATTCTATTTTGATTTAATCCCTACCCTCCCCCTTCACTGTTTTGATCACACAGCACTGCCCTCTGATGTGAAGGGCAGTGTTTGTCACTGGCCACCCGGGTGTTTTCCTATCTTCCTGGTGGTGGAAATTGAATAAAGATTCGTGCACTTTGTGTCTTTCACTGTGTCTCACACCTGCACGCACACACCATGGGTGCTGGGGAAAAAAATAAGCACTACTGCACTTAAGTGGTAGTGTGGGGGGAAAAAAAGAAAAAAAAAGAAAAAAAAAATGAACAGGGACCCTGCTCCTGGGCCCACCCCGATAGAGAAAAAAAAAAGAAAAATAAAAGGGGTGACATTCCAACTCTATTTTGATTTAGTCCCTACCCTCCCCTTCACTGTTTTGATCACACAGCACTGTCCTTTGATGTGAAGGGCAGTGTTTGTCACTAGCCACCCGGGTGTTTTCCTATCTTCCTGGTGGTGGAATTTGAATAAAGATTGGTGCACTTTGTGTCTTTCACTGTGTCTCACACGTATACACACACACACCATGGTTGCTGGGGATAAAATAAGCACGACCACACTGAGGTGGTAGTGCGGGGAATAAAAAACAGGAGATTCCCTAAAAAGAAAAAAAAATAAAAGGGGTGACATTCCAGATCTGGTGGGGTGGCCATCCTGTTGGCCCTGCATTTTCAGCCAGAGATCTTGGGGGTCAGGGAGCCAGTGCCAGGCCGTTTGCTTCACCTGACGGTTCGGCTGGGGGGCGCGGTGCTTCACTTCGTGAACATCGATGCTCCCCTGGCCGGGCCGGGGCAAGCGAGCTTCTTCGAAGAAGTGTCCGCTCATCTCGCTTCCATCGACGAGAATCAGTGCGTCGTCCTCGGGGGAGATTTTAACTGCGTCCTCGAGGGCAGGGACCACGGCGGTGCCCGCACTGGCTGGGCGTCGGGGAAGAGGTTGGGGGACTTGGTCAAGTCCTTCGACCTGGTGGACGTCTGGCGGAATCTCCATCCCGACTCCATCGCCTTCACCTTCGTGAGGCCTGGGGTCGGAGCGTCCAGAATCGACCGCCTGTACGTTTCGCGGGCGTACGCCTCCTGTTTTCCGAAGGCCTCCACACGGCAGGTGTCGTGCACGGACCACCATCTGGTGTGGGCGGAACTCCTTCCGTTCAGCGCCAGGCTCGGCTCCGCGTACTGGCACTTTAACAACCTGCTGCTGGAGGACGAGCGGTTCCGGGACTTGTTTCGTCGTTTCTGGGCCGGCTGGAGAAGGAAGCGGGGAAGCTTCCCCTCCCTGAGGCTATGGTGGGACGTGGGCAAGGCTCACGTCCGCGTCTTCTGTCAGGAGTACGCGAGGGGGTCGACGAAGAGGCGGAAATCCAGGATCGGGGAGTTGGAGAGGGAGTTGCTCGACCTGGAGTCACGCCTCGGTCAGCCCGACGCGGACCCGGCCCTGCACGGGACGTACGAAGAGAAGAAGGCCGCGCTCCGGAACCTGCAGCTCGTCGGGGCTCGGGGCGCGTACGTGAGGTCGCGGATCCAGCTCCTCCAGGACCTGGACCGCGGCTCCCCCTTCTTCTACTCACTGGAAAAAAGGCGTGGCACCCGTCAGCAGCTCCTTGTGCTGCTGGCCGACGACGGGTCCCTCGTCTCGGATCCGGAGGGCATCAGGGCCCACGTCCGGAACTATTACACGGCTCTGTTCTCTCCGGATCCGTCCAGCGAGGATGCTCGCAGAGTTCTGTGGGAGGACCTGCCGCAGCTCAGCCCGGAGGACGCCGGAAGGCTCGACGCTCCTGTCACCTTAGAGGAGCTGACCGGCGCCCTCGACCGGCTCTCAAGGGGCAAAACCCTGGGGCTGGACGGGCTGACTGTGGAGTTCTTCAGGGCGTTCTGGGACGTCCTGGGGAGCGACTACGCACAGGTCCTGGGGGAGTGCCTAAATGCCGGACTGCTGCCCCTTTCTTGGTGCAGGGCAGTCATCGTCCTGCTGCTAAAGAAGGGGGACCTTCGTTCTTTGAAGAACTGGCGTCCGGTCTCCCTCCTCAGCACGGATTACAAAATCTTCGCCAGGGTGCTGTCTTCTCGCCTGGCCTCCGTGCTGGCCCACATGATTCACCCGGACCAGTCCTACACGGTCCCGGGCTGGCGGATACACGATAACGTCCACCTGGTCCGGGACCTGATCCATTTCTGTCGACGGGCTGGTCTGCCGAGCGCCTTCCTGTCTCTCGACCAGGAGAAGGCGTTCGACAGGGTCGATCACGAGTACCTGCTCGGGACTCTGCGGGCATTCGGGTTCGGGACGCAGTTCGTCGCCCGGATCCGATTTTTGTACGCCGCCGCAGAGTGTCTGGTTAAAGTTAACGGGTCCCTGACGGCGCCCCTTCGCTTCGGGAGAGGAGTGCGTCAAGGCTGCCCCCTGTCCGGCCAGCTGTATTCCCTGTGCGTGGAGCCTTTCCTGCGCCTCTTGCGGAGGAGGTTGTCGGGGCTGGTTCTGCGCGGCGTGGGCACGGGGGTGGTCCTCTCGGCCTACGCCGACGACGTTCTCCTCACTTTAACCGACCCGGCTGACCTGGGGAGGATGCGCGAGTGCCAGGCCGTGTACTCGGCGGCGTCTTCCGCCAGGATCAACTGGGCCAAATGTTCCGGACTACTGGTCGGCCCGTGGCGGGTGGACTCTCTGCCAGAGGAGTTACGGGGGTTCAGCTGGAGTACCACCCATCTCCTCTACCTGGGGGTCTACCTCAGCCCGGCTGAGGAATCCTGGCCGGCCAACTGGCAGGAGCTGGAGGCCAAAGTCTCGGCTCGCCTACGCCGCTGGACAGGACTGCTCCGAGTGCTATCTTACAGGAGTCGAGTGCTGGTCATAAACCAGCTGGTGGCCGCCATGCTGTGGTACCGGCTGGTCACTTTGGTCCCTCCTCCTGGCTTTGTCGCTGACATCCAGAGAACGGTCGATTTCTTCGGGGACAAAAAGATGCACTGGGTCGCCGCGCAGGTTCTGAGTCTCCCTATTGAGGAGGGCGGTCAGTCGCTGGTGTGCGTCCGCACCCAGGTCGCGACCTTCTGCCTCCAGACCTTGCGGCGATACCTTTACGTCGAGCCTCCTCCTAGGTGGTGTGCCCTGGCGACGTATTTTTTCCGCCAGGTGCGTAACCTCAACTACGACACGCAGCTCCTGTTCGTCGACCGTGACGGTTTGGAGGTCGCCCTCAAGATGCTGCCTGTCTTTTACCAGGACCTGATCACTGTCTGGAACGTGGTCGAATCGCGTCGCGCCGACCCTCCGGCTGGAGTAGCGGCTGTCGTCAGGGAGCCGTTGCTCAGGAATCCGCACCTCCGTACTCACGGGTTCGAGTGGCTGTCGGAGGGGAGGGCCGTGGCGGCGAGGGTGACAGGGTCGGGGACGTGCTGGGTGCCAGGGGCCTGGGCTGGACGCTGCCGCAGGACATAGCGAGCAGGGCAGCGGTAGACGTCCAGTACGTGGCCACCGCCATCCAACGCCTTAAAACGGCGGTGCTCGGACCCGACGTAGTGCACCAGTTGGAGGACGCTCAGGTGTGCGGTGGGATCCCGTCCGCGCTCACCCCAGCCCGGACGGAATTTCACATTGGCCCCAAGGTCCCGTACTTCCCGCGGGAGCCTGTGCCCCACAACCTGAGCCGCCTCAGGAATTTTAATTTTGTTTTGTTTAGGGAGGTGAAGAGAAAGGCCCTGTATAGACTGCTGCTGCACACCATCCACCTCTTCTCCCTCATCCACCGTCCGGACACGCCTTGGCGTGCCCATTTGCCACCGGGCGGTGGAGATCCCCAGTGGAGGGCTCTCTATGCGGGAGTCCTCCCCCTTTCTCTCGGGGATCTGGGGTGGAGGGTGCTGCACGCAGCAGTCCCCTGCAACCGCAGATTGCGGTGGTTCACGGACTCTCAGCCCAACTGCTTGTTCTGTGGCGCTGTGGAGTCCGTGGACCATGTATATATTGGGTGTGGGCGTTTGCACTCCTTTTTTGATTTCCTGAAAAACCTTCTCCTCTGTTTTTGGCTGCACTTCAGTCCCACGCTCCTGATCTTTGGGCACCCGGTACGGAGGAAGGAGGGCAGGTCTGAAGACCTCCTCGTGGGTCTGCTCCTGGGCCTGGCCAAACTGGCCATCAACAGGTCCAGGCAGCGGGCCGTGGAGGGGGTCGTTAGGGCCGACTGCCTGCCCCTCTTCCGCGGTTACGTTAGGGCCCAGGTGTCCTTGGAGAAGGAGCACGCGGTGTCCACCAACTCCCTGGAGTTGTTCAGGGAGAGGTGGGCGCCGCAGGGAGTGGAGTGCATCATTTCTCCCTCCAACTCTATTTTGATTTAGTCCCTACCCTCCCCTTCACTGTTTTGATCACACAGCACTGCCCTTTGATGTGAAGGGCAGTGTTTGTCACTGGCCACCCGGGTGTTTTCCTATCTTCCTGGTGGTGGAAATTGAATAAAGATTCGTGCACTTTGTGTCTTTCACTGTGTCTCACACCTGCACACACACACCATGGGTGCTGGGGAAAAAATAAGCACTACCGCACTTAGGTGGTCGTGTGGGGGTTAAGGGAAAAAAAAAAGAGGTGACATCTCAGGTCAGATAATGCACTTTAGGTGTGAGGCCTTGTTTAGAGTCCACCTGTGCTTTAAACTGGAGCCAGACTGGTTTTATTTCCGAAGAAGGAATTTTAAAGATGCCACATTGACAGACTGTCTCCAGATTGCTTTGGTTGGTGAGACTGCCTGTAGTCTCAGTATTGGCCACTACTCCTGGCTGGTACTGTTGCGATTGCATAGCTGCCAGTCATACTAAGACAGGAATTCTGAGCAGGATAAGCGCAGAAGTCTTGCGTTATCGCAGTTAACATTGCTCCCAGCATTAAAGCCGTGTGGGACTGATGATTATTACCATGAGCGGCCACCCATTCCTGACCTTTAAGCTTGGGAAGGCAGGGACCTAAGCAGCTCATAATGTATACAATATCGACTGCAGCAATCAATTTCCCAACATTAGTGTGTGCACATCACTGAACTGTCGGGACTATGTGATAGAAAGTCCTCTTTCAAGAAAGAGTGCACCTGCTTTAGATTTGTTCCCAATGCAGAGATTAGCTGTGCAAACTAAATAATAGCTTAAGACCGGCCTGGAAATGGTTTGCTCATATCTATAAGCAATAGATAGTGCCTTAAAGGAATGACCCTGCAGCAGGGAAAACATTCAGTTTAATTGCACTTGATGAGAAAAACATTTTTTTTGGAACTGGCTGAGCAAACGTTCCCCAACAATGAACAATATCATTAACAAAATGGGCTTGGAGCAGACTTCCCAGGGTAATCAAAGGGTTACAAAACACAACCCTACAATTCATCATTATGTGTTTGTGATGTATGTCACTTCCTGTTGCACTGTCAGCATCTTTTCATTTTAAGTTTGTCTTTTAAGCAAACAAGTGCCATCACTAGGAGAACAGATTTGTTTAATCAGCACCTTGACTGGAATTTAATCCAATCCAATAGTCTGCTCCTTCCTCAACATTAACTAAAGCTTTTCAGTAATCTGCATCAGCGGAAGGAACCAACCTCCAAGCCAACACTTCCTGCATTTCTAACACCTTGGATTGCAACAAATAAAAAATCAAAATTGCATACTTTTCGAATGGTCTGTATAACAACCTTATCCAACACAAGAAGTTTGCAAGTAAGTTCAGAAGTATTAGAAGAATAATTACCTTCAGTAGCTCATGTACAGTGCTTGTATTTTCAGCTCGAAGCCAGAAGATTGCACAGTTGAGTTCTACTACAGAAATATGGGCAGGTATTCAGACATGACACTTGGGTACAGTCCTGATGGAGTGTTGCATTGTCAGAGATACTGTGTTTCGGGTGATAGGTCAAACTAAGGTACCATCAAATCCGATAGCACTAATTTGAAGAGTAAGGAGGTTCACCTGGAGTCTAGGGCTGTGCATTTACAAATTGCTGCATGAACAAAAATTTACATTTATATAGCCTCCTTAATGTAATAATGTGCCCACTGAGTGTTATCAAATAAACTTTTAACATTAGCCACATACAGAGATGCCAGGGTGGATGAGCAGAAGTCTAGTCAAAGAAGTAAGTTTTAAAGAAAACTATAAAGGAGATTTAAGGACAAAATTCCTGGACTTAGGGCCTGGAGCAGAGGAAATTGAGGATACCCAAGAAGCTAGAATCTGAGTCCATTCATTTCACTAAAGAGAACAACATTGACTTCTTGAAACTATCCTTCTGATTGAAGTTCCTCATTCCGAGAATCATTTTTGCAAATCTTCTCTGCAACCTGTGCAAAGCCTTCATGTCCTTCATAAAGGTGGCGCTCAGAGTTGGACACAATACTTCAGAAAAATTTATTCCTTTTGTACTTTATGGCTTATTGTATAAACATCTGAGTCCTGCTTGACCTTTTAACCACATTCCCAATCCCATATATCTCAGGTATCTCTTACTGCACCCCCGTTAGAATTGTACCTTTTAGTATATTTTGACGTTATTCCTTCTTCCTACTGTGATGTAAGTGGATGGTGAGATAAATAAGCGATTAGAGATGGCCCTTATCTATGGTTAACACAATGGGGGCAGAAAGGCAATGTGAGATAGCAACACAGAGGATGTGGCCAAGAAGATGGATTTTTAGATTCCCTACAGTATGGAAACAGGCCCTTCGGCCCAACAAGTCCACACTGACTCTTAGAAGACTAATCCATCCAGACCCATTCCCCTGCCTAATGCAACTAACACTACGGGCAATTTAACATGGCCAATTCACCTGACCTGCGCACCTTTGAATTGTGGGAGGAAACACAAACAGTGGCCTGAGGTGGGAATCAAACCCAGGTCCCTGGCACTGTGAGGCAGCAGTGCTAAC
The DNA here is from genome assembly GCF_037043375.1 of Chiloscyllium plagiosum. NCBI lineage: Eukaryota > Metazoa > Chordata > Chondrichthyes > Orectolobiformes > Hemiscylliidae > Chiloscyllium > Chiloscyllium plagiosum. The sequence goes on along the minus strand of NW_028270155.1, from coordinate 54,001,222 downwards.
GATTGAGCCACTGTGCTGCCCAAGCAATTTACATTTGGTCGATAAGTTAATAATAAAACAGCGATATGGGAACATAGAAGGATAATGAACTGGAGGTAGAATTCTGAAAGTCACTCAGTTCAGGGGATGCTGGAGGAAATAAAACAGTGTAGATATCTTGGTGAGAAACTGAGCATGATAACTGGGTGGACTGAAGAGAACAAGAATATAACAAAAGAGAGAGAGGTGAAATGAGTTGAGCTGCTCAAAGAAGGGGATAGTGCCCAAGCGGCGGCACGGTGGCACAGTGGTTAGCACTGCTGCCTCACAGCTCCAGAGACCTGGGTTCAATTCCCGCCTCAGGCGACTGACTGTGTGGAGTTTGCACGTTCTCCCCGTGTCTGCGTGGGTTTCCTCCGGGTGCTCCGGTTTCTTCCCACAGTCCAAAGATGTGCAGGGTCAGGTGAATTGGCCATCCTAAATTGCCCGTAGTGTTAGGTGAAGGGGTAAATGTAGGGGGTATGGGTGGGTTGCGCTTCGGCGGGGCGGTGTGGACTTGTTGGGTCGAAGGGCCTGTTTCCACACTGTAAGTAATCTAATCTAAAGCACAGGATACATATGTGAAAGCATGATTCAGTAATATGGCCACATCATCCTACAGTGCTCTGGGTGGGATGGGCAGGAGAATGTAAAGGCAGATGGGAAAGGCTTTATTTTGGGAAAGGTGTCATCAGCCCTGAGCTAAATTTCCATCAATGTTATCATGCTGATGCAATCATCCATATGCTCATGATTAGCAAAGTCTTTCTTAACAAGTGAGCGTGCAGATTACCTGCTCAGGTATGGCACCGCTGTTCGTAGCCCTTGTAAATGACCATTTTTCTACAATTCAGATGAACTTTGGTGGTTGTAAATTGTTTAAGAACACCCTGAAGTTGTGAAACGTGTAACAGTATCTACATTCTGTTTACTTTCTTTATTACATTGTCCAGGCTTTGAAGTTAAAGAAAAAGAAACCAACCTGAGAAGTTGGTGTAATTGATAAGCTCTGTACATTTAAATGTTTCATTATGGAACATTGATCATTAAACGTCTTATCTGAACAAAAAAAAATTGATCAAAAGAAGTGCTCTCAACCATGAGGTATAATGGACATTGGAAGCTGATATTTAATCTATTACAGTCACCGATGGGCATCAACACTCAGATACACCTATAAAAACTGGGCATACCTCCCTACAATCAAACAGCTGCTGATGAAGTGACTCACTCGTCAAACTTTACTGAACCATGTATTGTACAAAATTTTGTACAGAAACCTTGAGCTAAATAAATAAGTCGTCCCATTAAATCAGCTCAGCCTTCTGCAAGGGACCAACCTTATTTAGGCAGACCTGTTTTGGAATACCGATAAAGTCTATACCTGGCAGATTGCTATTGGATGTTGACTGTTCAATGCAAATGCCAAGTAAGCAGCACCATGACATAGCAGTTTAAAAAGTTTTGTAATTCCCATTATGTTTTAGGTTTCCATTTATAAGCAATTATCAATGTTACATCTTGGAATCGATCCAATATTTTTTAGCTCCAGTTTATTTGAAGTTTGAAAGTAAAAAAAGCACATCTGAATGGCTTGTAATCCCAATATTCGGTCACTAGATATCAGTAGCACTCTTTGTAATTACTGTAACACTGAATGTTTTGCTGATCAACTTATCTACTGTACAGAATGAATTTATGACTATGTGTGTATATTATATATATATGATATATATAGATATTTTTAATGAATAAAGTATATTTTGAAATTTAAAAATCTTATCCATGAGCAATAAAGAATCCAGTTGTTTGCTGAATAAACATTTTGATCATAATATGATCAATATGGGAGTAAAATAGAAATCCACTTGTCAAGAACGCATTTCGGATTTCATTGCATTTTGTGAACAAAAGAAATTCCTGTTCCTTCTCCTTCTAGTCTTCAAAATCATCAACAATACTAGAAACTTGTATTCTGCAATTAGCCACTACAAAATGACAATTACTGTACTCGATTTAAGCAAGACCTGTATGTAAATTTTAAAAGCGTGAACATTCCTGCATCTGCAATGACCAAGTTGTAACATAAGGAATACCAATGATAAAACTATGGAGTACTATCATGTATATTTGGGAGGTGTTACGCTGTAACAGTAGTAAAACTACAGATTGTTCTGCTATAATATGCAGTTGTGTTCCTTGCGACCTCACACTACAGAAAATCACACGGTGGAAGATCACTAATAAAAATTTGTTATACCTGTTCAGTAGAAAGTTGTGTTATCCAAACAACATCCACAATTTGTCAATCACCTTATAGCCAATTTGCTTTGGCAAAACACGTATTTTAGCGGAATGACCTGTATCAACACTGGCCCCTGTAATATGAAAGTGCTAACCACTTCGAGTCTCTGCAAATACAGAATCAAGTGTTGAGATTTAGAGTTGCTGACAGAGATATCCTGCTCCTCTCTCAGGTGTTCTGTTGTGGTCATTGCTGATAGCCATAACCTTGAAACTGATGTCTTGATGTGAACTTGCCATATTTACCCATTACTTCCAACTAAAGAAGGTCGAAGTGTTAGCGTTTGTGCATTACGAAGGAAGTGGGATTACAATAGTTCAATATATGGCTGTTACTTGTGAAAAAACTCTTTGGTTCTGAGAAAATAATTTCATTACTGTGGAGTTTTATTCCCTCAGAAGAAAATCTCTGTTCCAGACATTTTTTTAAAAATTAGATGTCTCTTCTCTTATGTCCCATTCTTTATTTTGCTTCTTACGGATGGGTTAGTTGTAATTTAAATTCCCTGCTTCTTATTTTATTCACTTGCAGTCTGTGTGGCTTCAGTGAAAACATTTCATTCTGATTCTGTTATTCAATCATGAATTGAGGGAATTGCTCGCTGGGCTAATGTCCATAGTTGCTCTTATGGAGGTGGTAGTGAGCTGCCTTCTGGAACTGTTGTAGTCTAAGTGCTGTAGTTTGACACACAAGGGAGAGAAATCCTGAATTTTGACTCAGTATCAATGATGGAACGATGATACATTTCCAAATCAGGATGGTGAGTGGCTTGGAGGGGAACTTGCAGGTGATGGTGTTCCCAAGTATCTGCTGCCCTTGTCCTAGGTGGCATTGATCATAGGTTTGGAAAGTGCAGTCTAAGGGAGCCTTGGTGAATTTCTGCCATGTCTCTTGCACATAGTACACACTGCTGCTACTGAGTGTCCGTGGTGGTGGGAGTGGATGCTTGTGAATGTGGTGACACTCCAGTTGGCTGCTTTGTTCTAATGGTGTGAAGTTTCCTGAGCATTGTTGGAACAGCAGTCATCCAGGCCTGTGGGGATTATTCCATTACACTCCTGACTTGTGCCTTGTAGATGGTACAATTCTAACGGGGGGTGCAGTAAGAGACACCTGAGATATATGGGATTGGGAATGTGGTTAAAAAGTCAAGCAGGACTCAGATGTTTATACAATAAGCCATAAAGTACAAAAGGAATAAATTCATCTGAAGTATTGTGTCCAACTCTGAGCGCCACCTTTATGAAGGACATGAAGTCAAGTGGCATTTACTGGCAGTGTGCCCGACAACTCAGTCTCCTGCCAACTGAGCGGCTCAGTGCTTAGCAAGAGGCAGCCAATGTTTCTGAGTGAATCAAGAGACCTGGCTACCCCGGAGACTTGGCAGCCCAGAAGGTGGACAGTGCTGAAGCGGGTCAGTGTCCAATGTTCTGTCAACATGAACAAACTGCTGAGCACTACCACAGGAAGCCAGTGCCGCTACATTTCAAATAACAATGACAGCGCTCAAAGGTTAGATCACACTCACTCTCTCTCACTCTCTCTATCCCTCTCTATACTGATGTTGACCTTCTCACAGTTTATATCACTGCTAATAGCATTGATGTGCAACCGGAGAATATCTGACGTCGTCTCACAGGTTCTCACTGTGCTGCCATGGAACACACACTGTCCACCTCACTCTCCATCTCACTATCCACCTCTGTTACTAACTCACCGCCCACCTCAGTCTCTATCTCAATGCCTACCTCGGTCTCTATCGCACTGTCCATCTCATTCTCTCTTGCACTGCCCACCTCAGTCTCTATCTCACTATCCACCTTAGTCACAATTGCACTGTCCATCTCAGTCTCTATCGCACTGCCCAACTCAGTCTCTATCTCACTGCCCAACTCAGTCTCTATGTCACAGCCCACCGCAGTCTCTAACTGCCCACCTCAGTCTCTAACTGCCCACGTCAGTCACTACCTCACTGCCTCCCTCAGTCACTATCTCACTGTCCACCTCAGCCACTATCTCACTGTCCACCTGAGTTTCTATCTCACTGTCCATCTCAGACACTATCGCACAGTCCACCTCAGTCTCAATCTCACGGTACACCTCAGTCACTATCTCACTGTCCACCTCAGTCGCTATCGCACAGTCCACCTCAGTCTCAATCTCACTGCCCACCTCAGTCACTATCTCACTATACACCTCACTCTCTATCTCACTGCCCACCTCACTCTCTAACTCAATGCCCACCTCAGTCTCTATTGCACTGTCCACCTCAGTCACTATCTCAATGCCCACATCACCCTCTATTTCATTGACCACCTCAGTCTCTATATCACTGTTGACGTCACTCTTTATCTCAGTGCCCACCTCACTCTCTACTGTACTGCCCAGCTAGTCACTATCGCACTATCCACCTCAATCTCTATCTCACTGCCAAGCTCAGTCACTATCACACTCCCCACCTCAGTCTCTATCTCACTGCCCACCTCAGTCACTATCTCAATGCCCACCACAGTCACTATTACACTGTCCACCTCAGTCTCGCTCTCACTGTCCACCTCAGTCACTATCTCACTGCCCACCTCAGTCTCTATCTCACTGCCCATCTCAGTTGATATCTCACTGTCCACCTCAGCCTCTATCTCACTGTCCATCACAGTGACTATCTCACTGTCCACCTCAGTCTCTATCTCATTGTCCACTTCAGTCACTATCTCACTGCCCACCTCCGTCACTCTCTCATTGTCCATCTCAATCACTAATTCACTGTCCACCGCCGTCACTACCTTACTGCCCACCTCATACACTATCTTACTGCCTACCTCAGTCTCTATTTCACTGCCCACCTCTGTCACTGTCTCAATGCCCACTTCTGTCACTATCTCACTGTCCACCTCAGTTTCTATTTCACGGCCCACCTCAGTCAATATCTCACTGTCTATCTCAGTCACTATCTCACTGTCCAGCTCAGTCTCTATCTCACTGTCCACCTCAGTCACTGTCTCACTGCCCACCTCAGTCTATATCTCACTGTCCACCTCAGTCACTATCTCACTGCCCACCTCAGTTTCTATTTCACGGCCCACCTCAGTAACTGTCTCACTGTCCACATCAGTCATTATCTCACTGTCCACCTCAGTCACTGTCTCACTGCCCATCTCAGTTTTACCTCACTGTCTACTTCAGTCACTATCTTACTGCCCACCTCAGTCTCTATCTCACTGTCCACCTCAGTAACTGTCTCACTGTCCACCTCAGTCATTATCTCACTGCCCACCTCAGTCACAATTGCACTGCCAACCTCAGTCACTATCGCACTGCCCACCTGAGTCACAATCTCACTGCCTCCCTCAGTCTCTACCGCACTGCCCACATCCGTCTCTTTTTCACTGCCCACCTCAGTCACTGTCTCACTGTCCATCAGTCACTATCTCCCTGCCCACCTCAGTCACTATCTCACTGTCCATCTCAGTCACTATCTCACTGGCCACTTCAGTCTCTATCTCACTGTCCACCTTAGTCACTATCTCACTGTCCACCTCAGTCTTTATCTCACTGTCTATCACAGTGTCTATCTCACTGCCCACCTCAGCCTCTATCTCCCTGTCCACCTCAGTCACTATCTCACTGCCCACCTCAGTTTCTACCTCACAGTCTACCTCAGTCACTATCTCACTGTCCACCTCAGTCTCTATCTCACTGTCCACCTCAGTCACTGTCTCACTATCCACCTCTGTCATTATCTCACTGCCCACCTCAGTCTCTATTGCACTGTCCACCTCAGTCACTATCTCAATGCCCACATCACCCTCTATTTCATTGACCACCTCAGTCTCTATATCACTGTTGACGTCACTCTTTATCTCAGTGCCCACCTCACTCTCTACTGTACTGCCCAGCTAGTCACTATCGCACTATCCACCTCAATCTCTATCTCACTGCCAAGCTCAGTCACTATCACACTCCCCACCTCAGTCTCTATCTCACTGCCCACCTCAGTCACTATCTCAATGCCCACCACAGTCACTATTACACTGTCCACCTCAGTCTCGCTCTCACTGTCCACCTCAGTCACTATCTCACTGCCCACCTCAGTCTCTATCTCACTGCCCATCTCAGTTGATATCTCACTGTCCACCTCAGCCTCTATCTCACTGTCCATCACAGTGACTATCTCACTGTCCACCTCAGTCTCTATCTCATTGTCCACTTCAGTCACTATCTCACTGCCCACCTCCGTCACTCTCTCATTGTCCATCTCAATCACTAATTCACTGTCCACCGCCGTCACTACCTTACTGCCCACCTCATACACTATCTTACTGCCTACCTCAGTCTCTATTTCACTGCCCACCTCTGTCACTGTCTCAATGCCCACTTCTGTCACTATCTCACTGTCCACCTCAGTTTCTATTTCACGGCCCACCTCAGTCAATATCTCACTGTCTATCTCAGTCACTATCTCACTGTCCAGCTCAGTCTCTATCTCACTGTCCACCTCAGTCACTGTCTCACTGCCCACCTCAGTCTATATCTCACTGTCCACCTCAGTCACTATCTCACTGCCCACCTCAGTTTCTATTTCACGGCCCACCTCAGTAACTGTCTCACTGTCCACATCAGTCATTATCTCACTGTCCACCTCAGTCACTGTCTCACTGCCCATCTCAGTTTTACCTCACTGTCTACTTCAGTCACTATCTTACTGCCCACCTCAGTCTCTATCTCACTGTCCACCTCAGTAACTGTCTCACTGTCCACCTCAGTCATTATCTCACTGCCCACCTCAGTCACAATTGCACTGCCAACCTCAGTCACTATCGCACTGCCCACCTGAGTCACAATCTCACTGCCTCCCTCAGTCTCTACCGCACTGCCCACATCCGTCTCTTTTTCACTGCCCACCTCAGTCACTGTCTCACTGTCCATCAGTCACTATCTCCCTGCCCACCTCAGTCACTATCTCACTGTCCATCTCAGTCACTATCTCACTGGCCACCTCAGTCACTATCTCACTGGCCACCTCAGTCACTATCTCCCTGCCCACCTCAGTCACTATCTCACTGTCCATCTCAGTCACTATCTCACTGTCCACTTCAGTCTCTATCTCACTGTCCACCTTAGTCACTATCTCACTGTCCACCTCAGTCTTTATCTCACTGTCTATCACAGTGTCTATCTCACTGCCCACCTCAGCCTCTATCTCCCTGTCCACCTCAGTCACTATCTCACTGCCCACCTCAGTTTCTACCTCACAGTCTACCTCAGTCACTATCTCACTGTCCACCTCAGTCTCTATCTCACTGTCCACCTCAGTCACTGTCTCACTATCCACCTCTGTCATTATCTCACTGCACACCTCAGTCACTATTGCACTGCCCACCTCAGTCACTATCTCACTGCCCACCTGAGTCGCAATCTCACTGCCTCCCTCAGTCTCTACCTCACTGCCCACATCCGTCTCTTTTTCACTGCCCACCTCAGTCACTATCTCACTGCCCACGTCAATCTCTCCCTCACTGCACATCTCAGTTTCTATCTCACTGCCCACCTCTGTCACTATCTCACTGCCCACCTTAGTCACTAATTCGCTGTCCACCTCAGTCACTACCTTACTGCCCACCTCAGTCACTATCTCACTGTCCACCTCAGTCACTGTCTCACTGTCCATCTCAGTCACTATCTCACTGTCCACCTCAGTCTCTACCTCACTGTCCACCTCAGTCACTATCTCACTGCCCACCTCAGTCACTATCGCACTGCCCACCTCAGTCTCTATCTCCTTGCCCACCTCAGTCACTATCTCACTGCCCACCTCAGTCACTATCTCACTGTCCATCTCAGTCACTATCTCACTGTCCACCTCAGTCTCTATCTCACTGTCCACCTTAGTCACTATCTCACTGTCCACCTCAGTCTTTATCTCACTGTCTATCACAGTGTCTATCTCACTGCCCATCTCAGTCACTATCTCACTGTCCACCTCAGTCACTATCTCACTGCCCACCTCAGTCAACATCTCACAATTCATCTCAGTCACTATCTCACTGCCCACCTCAGCCTCTATCTCCCTGTCCACCTCAGTCACTATCTCACTGCCCACCTCAGTTTCTACCTCACAGTCTACCTCAGTCACTATCTCACTGTCCACCTCAGTCTCTATCTCACTGTCCACCTCAGTCACTGTCTCACTATTCACCTCTGTCATTATCTCACTGCCCACCTCAGTCACTATTGCACTGCCCACCTCAGTCACTATCTCACTGCCCACCTGAGTCGCAATCTCACTGCCTCCCTCAGTCTCTACCTCACTGCCCACATCCGTCTCTTTTTCACTGCCCACCTCAGTCACTATCTCACTGCCCACGTCAATCTCTCCCTCACTGCACATCTCAGTTTCTATCTCACTGCCCACCTCTGTCACTATCTCACTGCCCACCTTAGTCACTAATTCGCTGTCCACCTCAGTCACTACCTTACTGCCCACCTCAGTCACTATCTCACTGTCCACCTCAGTCACTGTCTCACTGTCCATCTCAGTCACTATCTCACTGTCCACCTCAGTCTCTACCTCACTGTCCACCTCAGTCACTATCTCACTGCCCACCTCAGTCACTATCGCACTGCCCACCTCAGTCTCTATCTCCCTGCCCACCTCAGTCACTATCTCACTGCCCACCTCAGTCACTATCTCACTGTCCATCTCAGTCACTATCTCACTGTCCACCTCAGTCTCTATCTCACTGTCCACCTTAGTCACTATCTCACTGTCCACCTCAGTCTTTATCTCACTGTCTATCACAGTGTCTATCTCACTGCCCATCTCAGTCACTATCTCACTGTCCACCTCAGTCACTATCTCACTGCCCACCTCAGTCAACATCTCACAATTCATCTCAGTCACTATCTCACTGCCCACCTCAGCCTCTATCTCCCTGTCCACCTCAGTCACTATCTCACTGCCCACCTCAGTTTCTACCTCACAGTCTACCTCAGTCACTATCTCACTGTCCACCTCAGTCTCTATCTCACTGTCCACCTCAGTCACTGTCTCACTATCCACCTCTGTCATTATCTCACTGCCCACCTCAGTCACTATTGCACTGCCCACCTCAGTCACTATCTCACTGCCCACCTGAGTCGCAATCTCACTGCCTCCCTCAGTCTCTACCTCACTGCCCACATCCGTCTCTTTTTCACTGCCCACCTCAGTCACTATCTCACTGCCCACGTCAATCTCTCCCTCACTGCACATCTCAGTTTCTATCTCACTGCCCACCTCTGTCACTATCTCACTGCCCACCTTAGTCACTAATTCGCTGTCCACCTCAGTCACTACCTTACTGCCCACCTCAGTCACTATCTCACTGTCCACCTCAGTCACTGTCTCACTGTCCATCTCAGTCACTATCTCACTGTCCACCTCAGTCTCTACCTCACTGTCCACCTCAGTCACTATCTCACTGCCCACCTCAGTCACTATCGCACTGCCCACCTCAGTCTCTATCTCCCTGCCCACCTCAGTCACTATCTCACTGCCCACCTCAGTCACTATCTCACTGTCCATCTCAGTCACTATCTCACTGTCCACCTCAGTCTCTATCTCACTGTCCACCTTAGTCACTATCTCACTGTCCACCTCAGTCTTTATCTCACTGTCTATCACAGTGTCTATCTCACTGCCCATCTCAGTCACTATCTCACTGTCCACCTCAGTCACTATCTCACTGCCCACCTCAGTCAACATCTCACAATTCATCTCAGTCACTATCTCACTGCCCACCTCAGCCTCTATCTCCCTGTCCACCTCAGTCACTATCTCACTGCCCACCTCAGTTTCTACCTCACAGTCTACCTCAGTCACTATCTCACTGTCCACCTCAGTCTCTATCTCACTGTCCACCTCAGTCACTGTCTCACTATCCACCTCTGTCATTATCTCACTGCCCACCTCAGTCACTATTGCACTGCCCACCTCAGTCACTATCTCACTGCCCACCTGAGTCGCAATCTCACTGCCTCCCTCAGTCTCTACCTCACTGCCCACATCCGTCTCTTTTTCACTGCCCACCTCAGTCACTATCTCACTGCCCACGTCAATCTCTCCCTCACTGCACATCTCAGTTTCTATCTCACTGCCCACCTCTGTCACTATCTCACTGCCCACCTTAGTCACTAATTCGCTGTCCACCTCAGTCACTACCTTACTGCCCACCTCAGTCACTATCTCACTGTCCACCTCAGTCACTGTCTCACTGTCCATCTCAGTCACTATCTCACTGTCCACCTCAGTCTCTACCTCACTGTCCACCTCAGTCACTATCTCACTGCCCACCTCAGTCACTATCGCACTGCCCACCTCAGTCTCTATCTCCCTGCCCACCTCAGTCACTATCTCACTGCCCACCTCAGTCACTATCTCACTGTCCATCTCAGTCACTATCTCACTGTCCACCTCAGTCTCTATCTCACTGTCCACCTTAGTCACTATCTCACTGTCCACCTCAGTCTTTATCTCACTGTCTATCACAGTGTCTATCTCACTGCCCATCTCAGTCACTATCTCACTGTCCACCTCAGTCACTATCTCACTGCCCACCTCAGTCAACATCTCACAATTCATCTCAGTCACTATCTCACTGTCCACCTCAGTCTTTATCTCACTGTCCACCTCAGTAACTATCTCACTGTCCATCTCAGTCACTGTCTCACTGTCCACCTCAGTCTCTATCTCACTGTCCACCTCAGTCACTATCTCACTGTCCATCTCAGTCACTGTCTCACTGCCCACCTCAGTCACTCTCTGACTGCCCACCTCAGTCACTATCTCACTGCCCACCTCAGTCACTATCGCACTGCCCACCTCAGTCACTAATTCACTGTCATCCTCAGTCACTGTCTCACTGCCCAACTCAGTCATTATTGCACTGCCCACCTCAGTCACTATCGCACTGCCCACCTCAGTCTCTATCTCACTGCCCACCTCTGTCACTATCTCACTGCCCACCTTAGTCACTAATTCGCTGTCCACCTCAGTCACTACCTTACTGCCCACCTCAGTCACTATCTCACTGTCCACCTCAGTCACTGTCTCACTGTCCATCTCAGTCACTATCTCACTGTCCACCTCAGTCTCTATCTCACTGTCCACCTCAGTCACTATCTCACTGCCCACCTCAGTCACTATCGCACTGCCCACCTCAGTCTCTATCTCCCTGCCCACCTCAGTCACTATCTCACTGCCCACCTCAGTCACTATCTCACTGTCCATCTCTGTCACTATCTCACTGTCCACTTCAGTCTCTATCTCACTGTCCACCTTAGTCACTATCTCACTGTCCACCTCAGTCTTTATCTCACTGTCTATCACAGTGTCTATCTCACTGTCCATCTCAGTCACTATCTCACTGTCCACCTCAGTCACTATCTCACTGCCCACCTCAGTCAACATCTCACAATTCATCTCAGTCACTATCTCACTGTCCACCTCAGTAACTATCTCACTGTCCATCTCAGTCACTGTCTCACTGTCCACCTCAGTCTCTATCTCACTGTCCACCTCAGTCACTATCTCACTGTCCATCTCAGTCACTGTCTCACTGCCCACCTCAGTCACTCTCTGACTGCCTACCTCAGTCACTATCTCACTGTCCACCTCAGTCTCTATCTCACTGTCCACCTCAGTCACTATCTCACTGCCCACCTCAGTCACTATCGCACTGCCCACCTCAGTCTCTATCTCCCTGCCCACCTCAGTCACTATCTCACTGCCCACCTCAGTCACTATCTCACTGTCCATCTCTGTCACTATCTCACTGTCCACTTCAGTCTCTATCTCACTGTCCACCTTAGTCACTATCTCACTGTCCACCTCAGTCTTTATCTCACTGTCTATCACAGTGTCTATCTCACTGTCCATCTCAGTCACTATCTCACTGTCCACCTCAGTCACTATCTCACTGCCCACCTCAGTCAACATCTCACAATTCATCTCAGTCACTATCTCACTGTCCACCTCAGTAACTATCTCACTGTCCATCTCAGTCACTGTCTCACTGTCCACCTCAGTCTCTATCTCACTGTCCACCTCAGTCACTATCTCACTGTCCATCTCAGTCACTGTCTCACTGCCCACCTCAGTCACTATCGCACTGCCCACCTCAGTCACTAATTCACTGTCATCCTCAGTCACTATCGCACTGCCCACCTCAGTCACTAATTCACTGTCATCCTCAGTCACTGTCTCACTGCCCAACTCAGTCATTATTGCACTGCCCACCTCAGTCACTATCGCACTGCCCACCTCAGTCTCTATCTCACTGCCCACCTCAGTCACTATCTCACTGTCCATCTCAGTCACGATCTCACTGTCCACCTCAGTCTCTATCTCACTGCCCACCTCAGTCACTAATTCACTGTACACCTCAGTGACTACCTTACTGCCCACCTCAGTAACTATCTCACTGTCCACCTCAGTCACTATCTCACAGCCCACCTCAGTCTCTCTCTCACTGTCCACCTCAGTCACTATCTCACAGCCCACCTCAGTCTCTATCTCACTATCCACCTACATCTCAATATCCACCTCAGTCAATATCTCGGTACCCACCTCAGTCTCTATCTCACGGCCCACGTCAATCTCTATGTCACTGTCTACCTCAGTTACTATCTCACTGTCCACCTCCGTCTCTATCGCACTGTCCACCTCAGTCACTATCGCACTGTCCACCTCAGTCACTATCTCACTGCCCACCTCAGTCACTCTCTCACTGTCCATCTCAGTCACTATCTCACTGTCCTCCACAGTCTCTACCTCACTGTCCATCACAGTGACCATCTCACTGTCCAGCTCAATCACTATCTCACTGTTCACCTCAGTCACTGTCTCATTGCCCACCTCAGTCACTATCTCACTGTCCATCTCAGTCACTACCTCACTGTGCACCTCAGTCTCTATCTCACTGTCCATCAGTCGGTATCTCACTGCCCACCTCAGTCTCTATCTCACTGCCCACCTCATTCACTATCTCACTGCCCACCTCAATCACTCTCTCACTGTCCACCTCAGTTGCTATCTCACTGTCCACTTTAGTCACTATCTCACTGACCTCCTCAGTAACTAACTCACACACACACACACTATGGGTGCTGGGGATAAAATAAGCACTACCGCACTTAGGTGGTAGTGTGGGGGTTAAATTAAAAAAAAAATAAATAAAAAAAAAATAAATCCCAAAAAAAAAGAAAAAAAAAATAAACAGGAGATTACCGGAGTTAGGCAGTAGAAACAAAAACAGGAGATTAAGGGCAAAAAAAAAAGTAACTAACTCACTGCCCACCTCAGTCACTAATTCACTGTCCACCGCCGTCACTACCTCACTGCCCACCTCATACACTATCTTACTGCCTACCTCAGTCTCTATCTAACTGTCCACCTCTGTCACTGTCTCAATGCCCACTTCTGTCACTATCTCACTGCCCACCTCAGTTTCTATTTCACTGCCCACCTCAGTCACTATCTCACTGTCTATCTCAGTCACTATCTTACTGTCCACCTCAGTCACTGTCTCACTGCCCACCTCAGTCACTATGTCACTGCCCACCTCAATTTCTACCTCACTGTATACCTCAGTCACTATCTTACTGCCCACCTCAGTCTCTATCTCACTGTCCACCTCAGTCACTGTCTCACTGTCCACCTCAGTCATTATCTCACTGCCCACCTCAGTCACTATTGCACTGCCCACCTCAGTCACTATCGCACTGTCCACCTGAGTCGCAATCTCACTGCCTCCCTCAGTCTCTACCTCACTGCCCACATCCGTCTCTTTTTCACTGCCCACCTCAGTCACTGTCTCACTGTCCATCAGTCTCTATCTCACTGCCAACCTCAGTCACTGTCTCACTGCCCACCTCAGTCTCTATCTCACTGCCCACCTCAGTCACTATCTCACTGCCCACCTCAATTTCTACCTCACTGTCTACCTCAGTCACTATCCTACTACCCACCTCAGTCTCTATCTCACTGTCCACCTCAGTCACTGTCTCACTGTCCACGTCAGTCACTGTCTCACTGCCTACCTCAGTCTCTATCTCATTGTCCACCTCAGTCACTATCACACTACCAACGTCATTCACTATCTCACTGCCCACCTCAGTCAATATCTCACTCTTCATCTCAGTTACTATCTAACTGTCCACCTCATTCTTTATCTCACAGACTATCACAGTCACTGTCTCACTGTCCATCTCAGTCACTATCTCACTGTCCACCTCAGTCTCTATCTCACTGTCCATCTCAGTCACTATCTCACTGTCCAACTCAGTCTCTATCTCACTGTCCACCTCAGTCACTATCTCACTGCCCACCTCAGTCACTATCGCACTGCCCACCTCAGTCTCTATCTCCCTGCCCACCTCAGTCACTATCTCACTGCCCACCTCAGTCACTATCTCACTGTCCATCTCAGTCACTATCTCACTGTCCACTTCAGTCTCTATCTCACTGTCCACCTTAGTCACTATCTCACTGTCCACCTCAGTCTTTATCTCACTGTCTATCACAGTGTCTATCTCACTGTCCATCTCAGTCACTATCTTACTGTCCACCTCAGTCACTATCTCACTGCCCACCTCAGTCAACATCTCACAATTCATCTCAGTCACTATCTCACTGTCCACCTCAGTCTCTATCTCACTGTCCACCTCAATCATTTTCTCACTGACCACCTCAGTCGCTATCTCATTGCCCACCTCAGTCTCTATTCACTGTCCATCTCAGTCACGACCTTACTGCCCACCTCAGTCACTGTCTCACTGTCCATCTTCGTCACTGTCTCTCTGCCCACCTCAGTTTCTATCTCACTGTCCACCTCAGTCACTATCTCACTGCCCACCTCAGTCACTATCTCACTGCCCACCTCAGTCACTATCTCACTGCCCACCTCAGTCTCTATCTCACTGCCCACCTCAGTCTCTATCTCACTGCCCATCTCAGTCACTAACTCACTGCCCACCTCAGTCACTATCGCACTATACATCTCAGTCTCTCTCTCACTGTCCACCTCAGTCTCTATTTCACTGCCCACCTGACTCACAATCTCACTGCCTCCCTCAGTCTCTATCTCACTGCCCACATCCGTCTCTTTCTCACTGCCCACCTCAGTCACTGTCTCACTCTCCATCACAATCACTATCTCACTGTCCACCTCAGTCACTATCACATTGCCCACCTCAGTCACTATCTCACAATACACCTCAGTCACCATCTCACTGTCCACCTCAGTCACTATCACACTGTCCACCTCAGTCACTATCTCACTGTCCACCTCAGTCACTATCACATTGTCCACCTCAGTCACTATCTCACAATCCACCTCAGTCTCACTCTCACTATCCACCTCAGTCTCGCTCTCACTCTCTATCTCAATGCCCACCTGAGTCACTATCTCACTGCTCACATCACCCTCTATTTCATTGAGCAACTCAGTCTCGATATCACTGTCCACCTCACTCTTTATCTCACTGCTCAACTCAGTCACTATTGCACGGTACACCTCAGTCACTATCTCAGTACCCACCTCAGTCTCTATCGCACTGGCCACCTCAGTCTGTATCTCACTGCCCACTTCAGTCACTACCTCACTGCCCACCTCAGTCACTGTCACACTGCCCACCTCAGTCTCTATCTAACTGTCCACCTCAGTCACTGTCTCACTGCCCACCTCAGTCTCTATCTCACTGTCCATCTCAGTCTCTATCTCACTGCCCACCTGAGTCACAATCTCACTGCCTCCCTCAGTCTCTATCTCACTGCCCACATCCGTCTCTTTCTCACTGCCCACCTCAGTCACTGTCTCACTCTCCATCACAATCACTATCTCACTGTCCACCTCAATCACTATCACATTGCCCACCTCAGTCACTATCTCACAATACACCTCAGTCACCATCTCACTGTCCACCTCAGTCACTATCTCACTGTCCACCTCAGTCACTATCACATTGTCCACCTCAGTCACTATCTCACAATCCACCTCAGTCTCGCTCTCACTGTCCACCTCAGTCTCGCTCTCACTCTCTATCTCAATGCCCACCTGAGTCACTATCTCACTGCCCACATCACCCTCTATTTCATTGAGCAACTCAGTCTCGATATCACTGTCCACCTCACTCTTTATCTCACTGCTCAACTCAGTGTCTATTGTACTGCACAACTCAGTCACTATTGCACGGTACACCTCAGTCACTAACTCAGTACCCACCTTGGTCACTATCGCACTGGCCACCTCAGTCTGTATCTCACTGCCCACCTCAGTCACTACCTCACTGCCCACCTCAGTCACTGTCACACTGCCCACCTCAGTCTCTATCTAACTGTCCACCTCAGTCACTGTCTCACTGCCCACCTCAGTCTCTATCTCACTGTCCATCTCAGTCACTATCTCACTGTCCACCTCAGTCTCTATCTCACTGCCCACCTCAGTCACAATTGCACTGCCCACCTCAGTCACTCTCTCACTGTCCACTTCAGTCTCTATCTCACTGCCCACCTGAGTCACAATCTCACTGCCTCCCTCAGTGTCTACCTCACTGCCCACATCTGTCTCTTTCTCACTGACCACCTCAGTCACTATCGCACTGTTCACCTCAGTCAGTATCTCACTGTCCATCTCAGTAACTATCTCACTGTCCACCTCAGTCACAATCTTACTGCCCACCTCAGACTCTGTCTCACTGTCCACCTCAGTCACTATCTCACTGCCCACCTCAGTCTCTATCTCACTATCCATCTCAGTCACTATCACACTGCCCACCTCAGTCACTATCTCACTGCCTACCACAGTCTATATGTCAATATCCACCTCAGTCACTGTTGCACTGTCCACCTCAGTCACTATCTCAGTGCCCACCTCAGTCTCTATCTCACTGCCCACCTCAATCATTATCTCACTGCCCACCTCAGTCACTAACTCACTGCCCACCTCAGTCTCTATCTTACTGCCCATCTCAGTCACTATCTGACTGTCCACCTCAGTCACTCTCTCACTGTCCATCTCAGTCACGATCTCACTGTCCACCTCAGTCTCTATCTCACTGTCCACCTCAATCATTTTCTCACTGTCCACCTCAGTCTCTATCTCACTGTCCACCTCAATCATTTTCTCACTGCCCACCTCAGTCTCTATTCACTGTCCACCTCAGTCTCTTTCTCACTGTCCACCTCAGACATTATCTCACTGCCCACCTCAGTCACTAACTCACTGTCCATCTCAGTCACGACCTTACTGCCCACCTCAGTCACTGTCTCACTGTCCATCTGCGTCACTGTCTCTCTGCCCACCTCAGTCACTCTCTCACTGTCCACCTCAGTCTATATCTCACTGCCCACCTGAGGCACAATCTCACTGCCTCCCTCAGTCTCTATCTCACTGCCCACATCCGTCTCTTTCTCACTGCCCACCTCAGTCACTGTCTCACTCTCCATCACAGTCACTATCTCACTGTCCACCTCAGTCACTATCACATTGCCCACCTCAGTCACTTTTTCACAATACACCTCAGTCACCATCTCACTGTCCACCTCAGTCACTATCACACTGTCCACCTCAGTCACTATCTCTCAATCCACTTCAGTCTCGCTCTCACTCTCTATCTCAATGGCCACCTGAGTCACCATCTCACTGCCCACATCACACTCTATTTCATTGAGCAACTCAGTCTCTATATCACTGTCCACCTCACTCTTTATCTCACTGCTCAACTCTGTGTCTATTGTACTGCACAGCTCAGTCACTATTGCACGGTACGCCTCAGTCACTATCTCAGTACCCACCTTGGTCACTATCGCACTGGCCACCTCAGTCTGTATCTCACTGCCCACCTCAGTCACTATCTCACTGCCCACCTCAGTCACTGTCTCACTGCCCACCTCAGTCACTGTCTCACTGTCCACCTCAGTCACTGTCTCACTGCCCACCACAGTCTATATGTCAATATCCACCTCAGTCACTATTGCACTGTCCACCTCAGTCACTATCTCACTGCCCACCTCAGTCACTATCTCACTGCCCACCTCAGTCACTATCTCACTGCCCACCTCAGTCTCTATCTCACTGCCCACCTCAGTCACTATCTCACTGCCCACCTCAGTCACTAACTCACTGCCCACCTCAGTCTCTATCTTACTGCCCATCTCAGTCACTCTCTCACTGTCCATCTCAGTCACGATCTCACTGTCCACCTCAGTCTCTATCTCACTGTCCACCTCAATCATTTTCTCACTGACCACCTCAGTCGCTATCTCATTGCCCACCTCAGTCTCTATTCACTGTCCACCTCACTCTCTTTCTCACTGTCCACCTCAGACACTATCTCACTGCCCACCTCAGTCACTAACTCACTGTCCATCTCAGTCACGACCTTACTGCCCACCTCAGTCACTGTCTCTCTGCCCACCTCAGTTTCTAATCTCACTGTCCACCTCAGTCACTATCTCACTGCCCACCTCAGTCACTATCTCATTGCCCACCTCAGTCTCTATCTCACTGCCCACCTCAGTCTCTATCTCACTGCCCACCTGAGTCACAATCTCACTGCCTCCCTCAGTCTCTATCTCACTGCCCACATCCGTCTCTTTCTCACTGCCCACTTCAGTCACTGTCTCACTCTCCATCACAATCACTATCTCACTGTCCACCTCAGTCACTATCACATTGCCCACCTCAGTCACTATCTCACAATACACCTCAGTCACCATCTCACTGTCCACTTCAGTCACTATCACACTGTCCACCTCAGTGACTATCTCACAATCCACCTCAGTCTCGCTCTCACTATCCACCTCAGTCTCGCTCTCACTCTCTATCTCAATGCCCACCTGAGTCACCATCTCACTGCCCACATCACCCTCTATTTCATTGAGCAACTCAGTCTCTATATCACTGTCCACCTCACTCTTTATCTCACTGCTCAACTCAGTGTCTATTGTACTGCACAGCTCAGTCACTATTGCACGGTACGCCTCAGTCACTATCTCAGTACCCACCTTGGTCACTATCGCACTGGCCACCTCAGTCTGTATCTCACTGCCCACCTCAGTAACTATCTCACTGTCCACCTCAGTCACAATCTTACTGCCCACCTCAGACTCTGTCTCACTGTCCACCTCAGTCACTATCTCACTGCCCACCTCAGTCTCTATCTCACTATCCATCTCAGTCACTATCACACTGCCCACCTCAGTCACTATCTCACTGCCTACCACAGTCTATATGTCAATATCCACCTCAGTCACTGTTGCACTGTCCACCTCAGTCACTATCTCAGTGCCCACCTCAGTCTCTATCTCACTGCCCACCTCAATCATTATCTCACTGCCCACCTCAGTCACTAACTCACTGCCCACCTCAGTCTCTATCTTACTGCCCATCTCAGTCACTATCTGACTGTCCACCTCAGTCACTCTCTCACTGTCCATCTCAGTCACGATCTCACTGTCCACCTCAGTCTCTATCTCACTGTCCACCTCAATCATTTTCTCACTGTCCACCTCAGTCTCTATCTCACTGTCCACCTCAATCATTTTCTCACTGCCCACCTCAGTCTCTATTCACTGTCCACCTCAGTCTCTTTCTCACTGTCCACCTCAGACATTATCTCACTGCCCACCTCAGTCACTAACTCACTGTCCATCTCAGTCACGACCTTACTGCCCACCTCAGTCACTGTCTCACTGTCCATCTGCGTCACTGTCTCTCTGCCCACCTCAGTCACTCTCTCACTGTCCACCTCAGTCTATATCTCACTGCCCACCTGAGGCACAATCTCACTGCCTCCCTCAGTCTCTATCTCACTGCCCACATCCGTCTCTTTCTCACTGCCCACCTCAGTCACTGTCTCACTCTCCATCACAGTCACTATCTCACTGTCCACCTCAGTCACTATCACATTGCCCACCTCAGTCACTTTTTCACAATACACCTCAGTCACCATCTCACTGTCCACCTCAGTCACTATCACACTGTCCACCTCAGTCACTATCTCTCAATCCACTTCAGTCTCGCTCTCACTCTCTATCTCAATGGCCACCTGAGTCACCATCTCACTGCCCACATCACACTCTATTTCATTGAGCAACTCAGTCTCTATATCACTGTCCACCTCAGTCACTATCTCACTGCCCACCTCAGTCACTCTCTCACTGTCCATCTCAGTCACGATCTCACTGTCCACCTCAGTCTCTATCTCACTGTCCACCTCAATCATTTTCTCACTGACCACCTCAGTCGCTATCTCATTGCCCACCTCAGTCTCTATTCACTGTACACCTCAGTCTCTTTCGCAATGTCCACCTCAGACACTATCTCACTGCCCACCTCAGTCACTAACTCACTGTCCATCTCAGTCACGACCTTACTGCCCACCTCAGTCACTGTCTCACTGTCCATCTTCGTCACTGTCTCTCTGCCCACCTCAGTTTCTAATCTCACTGCCCACCTCAGTCACTATCTCACTGCCCACCTCAGTCTCTATCTCACTGCCCACCTCAGTCACTATCTCACTGCCCACCTCAGTCACTCTCTCACTGTCCATCTCAGTCACGATCTCACTGTCCACCTCAGTCTCTATCTCACTGTCCACCTCAATCATTTTCTCACTGACCACCTCAGTCGCTATCTCATTGCCCACCTCAGTCTCTATTCACTGTACACCTCAGTCTCTTTCGCAATGTCCACCTCAGACACTATCTCACTGCCCACCTCAGTCACTAACTCACTGTCCATCTCAGTCACGACCTTACTGCCCACCTCAGTCACTGTCTCACTGTCCATCTTCGTCACTGTCTCTCTGCCCACCTCAGTTTCTAATCTCACTGTCCACCTCAGTCACTATCTCACTGCCCACCTCAGTCACTATCTCACTGCCCACCTCAGTCTCTATCTCACTGCCCACCTCAGTCACTATCGCACTATACATCTCAGTCTCTCTCTCACTGTCCACCTCAGTCTCTATCTCACTGCCCACCTGAGTCACAATCTCACTGCCTCCCTCAGTCTCTATCTCACTGCCCACATCCGTCTCTTTCTCACTGCCCACCTCAGTCACTGTCTCACGCTCCATCACAATCACTCTCTCACTGTCCACCTCAGTCACTATCACATTGCCCACCTCAGTCACTATCTCACAATACACCTCAGTCACCATCTCACTGTCCACCTCAGTCACTATCACACTGTCCACCTCAGTGACTATCTCACAATCCACCTCAGTCTCGCTCTCACTATCCACCTCAGTCTCGCTCTCACTCTCTATCTCAATGCCCACCTGAGTCACTATCTCACTGCCCACATCACCCTCTATTTCATTGAGCAACTCAGTCTCTATATCACTGTCCACCTCAGTCTTTATCTCACTGCTCAACTCAGTGTCTATTGTACTGCACAGCTCAGTCACTATTGCACGGTACATCTCACTACTAGTGAGATAGTAGTCACTATCTCAGAACCAATTTGGTCACTATCGCACTGGCCACCTCAGTCTGTATCTCACTGCCCACCTCAGTTACTATCTCACTGCCCACCTCAGTTACTGTCTCACTGCCCACCTCAGTCTCTATCTAACTGTCCACCTCAGTCACTGTCTCACTGCCCACCTCAGTCTCTATCTCACTGTCCATCTCAGTCACTATCTCACTGTCCACCTCAGTCTCTATCTCACTGCCCACCTCAGTCACTGTCTCACTGCCCACCTCAGTCACTCTCTCACTGTCCACTTCAGTCTCTATCTCACTGCCCACCTGAGTCACAATCTCACTGCCTCCCTCAGTGTCTACCTCACTGCCCACATCTGTCTCTTTCTCACTGACCACCTCAGTCACTATCGCACTGTTCACCTCAGTCAGTGTCTCACTGTCCATCTCAGTAACTATCTCACTGTCCACCTCAGTCACAATCTTACTGCCCACCTCAGACTCTGTCTCACTGTCCACCTCAGTCACAATCTTACTGCCCACCTCAGTCTCTGTCTCACTGTCCACCTCAGTCACTATCTCACTGCCCACCTCAGTCACTATCTCACTGCCCACCTCAGTCTCTATCTCACTGCCCACCTGAGTCACAATCTCACTGCCTCCCTCAGTCTCTATCTCACTGCCCACCTCAGTCACTGTCTCACTCTCCATCACAATCACTATCTCACTGTCCACCTCAGTCACCATCACATTGCCCACCTCAGTCACTATCTCACAATACACCTCAGTCACTATCGCACTGTCCACCTCAGTCTCTATATCTCTGCCCACCTCAGTCACTAACTCACTGCCCACCTCAGTCTCTATCTTACTGCCCATCTCAGTCACTATCTCACTGTCCACCTCAGTCACTCTCTCACTGTCCATCTCAGTCACGATCTCACTGTCCACCTCAGTCTCTATCTCACTGTCCACCTCAATCATTTTCTCACTGACCACCTCAGTCGCTATCTCATTGCCCACCTCAGTCTCTATTCACTGCCCACCTCACTCTCTTTCTCACTGTCCACCTCAGACACTATCTCACTGCCCACCTCAGTCACTAACTCACTGTCCATCTCAGTCACGACCTTACTGCCCACCTCAGTCACTGTCTCACTGTCCATCTTCGTCACGGTCTCTCTGCCCACCTCAGTTTCTATCTCACTGTCCACCTCAGTCACTATCTCACTGTCCACCTCAGTCGCCATCTCATTGCCCACCTCATTCTCTATTCACTGTCCACCTCAGTCTCTATCTCCCTATCCACCTCAGTCACTATCTCACTGTCCACCTCAGTCTCTTTCTCATTGCCCACCTCAGTCACTATTGCACTGTCCACCTCAGTCACTATCTCACTGCCCAACTCAGTCTCTATCTCACTATCCACCTCAGTCACTATCGCACGGTCCACCTCAGTCACTATCTCACTGCCCACCTCAGTCACTTTCTCACTGTCCACCTCAGTCACTATCTCACTATCCACCTCAGTCACTAATTCACTATCCACCTCAGTCAGTAATTCACTGTCCACCTCAGTCACTATCTGAGTTTCCACCTCAGTCTCTATCTCACTGCTCAACTCAGTCTCTATCACACTGTCCACCTCATTCTCTATATCACTGCCCACCTCAGTCACTAACTCACTGCCCACCTCAGTCTCTATCTTACTGCCCATCTCAGTCACTATCTCACTGCCCACCTCAGTCACTATCTCACTGCCCACCTCAGTCACTATCTCACTGCCCACCTCAGTCACTATCGCACTGTGCAAATCAGTCACAATCTCACTGTCCACCTCAGTCTCTATCTCACTGTCCACTTCAGTCTCTATCTACCTGCCGACCTCAGTCTCTATCTCACTGTCCACCTCAATCACTATCTCACTGCCGACCTCAGTCACTATCGCACTGCCCACCTCAGTCTCGATCTCACTGTCCACCTCAGTCTCTATCTCAATGTACACCTCAGTCATTTTCTCACTGTCCACCTCGGTCTCTATCTCCCTGTCCACCTCAGTCACTGTCTCACTGCCCACCTCAGTCTCTATCTCACTGTCCATCTCAGTCACTATCTCACTGTCCACCTCAGTCTCTATCTCACTGCCCACCTCAGTCACTGTCTCACTGCCCACCTCAGACTCTGTCTCACTGTCCACCTCAGTCACAATCTTACTGCCCACCTCAGTCTCTGTCTCACTGTCCACCTCAGTCACTATCTCACTGCCCACCTCAGTCACTATCTCACTGCCCACCTCAGTCTCTATCTCACTGCCCACCTGAGTCACAATCTCACTGCCTCCCTCAGTCTCTATCTCACTGCCCACCTCAGTCACTGTCTCACTCTCCATCACAATCACTATCTCACTGTCCACCTCAGTCACCATCACATTGCCCACCTCAGTCACTATCTCACAATACACCTCAGTCACTATCGCACTGTCCACCTCAGTCTCTATATCTCTGCCCACCTCAGTCACTAACTCACTGCCCACCTCAGTCTCTATCTTACTGCCCATCTCAGTCACTATCTCACTGTCCACCTCAGTCACTCTCTCACTGTCCATCTCAGTCACGATCTCACTGTCCACCTCAGTCTCTATCTCACTGTCCACCTCAATCATTTTCTCACTGACCACCTCAGTCGCTATCTCATTGCCCACCTCAGTCTCTATTCACTGCCCACCTCACTCTCTTTCTCACTGTCCACCTCAGACACTATCTCACTGCCCACCTCAGTCACTAACTCACTGTCCATCTCAGTCACGACCTTACTGCCCACCTCAGTCACTGTCTCACTGTCCATCTTCGTCACGGTCTCTCTGCCCACCTCAGTTTCTATCTCACTGTCCACCTCAGTCACTATCTCACTGTCCACCTCAGTCGCCATCTCATTGCCCACCTCATTCTCTATTCACTGTCCACCTCAGTGTCTATCTCCCTATCCACCTCAGTCACTATCTCACTGTCCACCTCAGTCTCTTTCTCATTGCCCACCTCAGTCACTATTGCACTGTCCACCTCAGTCACTATCTCACTGCCCAACTCAGTCTCTATCTCACTATCCACCTCAGTCACTATCGCACGGTCCACCTCAGTCACTATCTCACTGCCCACCTCAGTCACTTTCTCACTGTCCACCTCAGTCACTATCTCACTATCCACCTCAGTCACTAATTCACTATCCACCTCAGTCAGTAATTCACTGTCCACCTCAGTCACTATCTGAGTTTCCACCTCAGTCTCTATCTCACTGCTCAACTCAGTCTCTATCACACTGTCCACCTCATTCTCTATATCACTGCCCACCTCAGTCACTAACTCACTGCCCACCTCAGTCTCTATCTTACTGCCCATCTCAGTCACTATCTCACTGCCCACCTCAGTCACTATCTCACTGCCCACCTCAGTCACTATCTCACTGCCCACCTCAGTCACTATCGCACTGTGCAAATCAGTCACAATCTCACTGTCCACCTCAGTCTCTATCTCACTGTCCACTTCAGTCTCTATCTACCTGCCGACCTCAGTCTCTATCTCACTGTCCACCTCAATCACTATCTCACTGCCGACCTCAGTCACTATCGCACTGCCCACCTCAGTCTCGATCTCACTGTCCACCTCAGTCTCTATCTCAATGTACACCTCAGTCATTTTCTCACTGTCCACCTCGGTCTCTATCTCCCTGTCCACCTCAGTCACTGTCTCACTGCCCACCTCAGTCTCTATCTCACTGTCCATCTCAGTCACTATCTCACTGTCCACCTCAGTCTCTATCTCACTGCCCACCTCAGTCACTGTCTCACTGCCCACCTCAGTCACTCTCTCACTGTCCACTTCAGTCTCTATCTCACTGCCCACCTGAGTCACAATCTCACTGCCTCCCTCAGTGTCTACCTCACTGCCCACATCTGTCTCTTTCTCACTGACCACCTCAGTCACTATCGCACTGTTCACCTCAGTCAGTGTCTCACTGTCCATCTCAGTAACTATCTCACTGTCCACCTCAGTCACAATCTTACTGCCCACCTCAGACTCTGTCTCACTGTCCACCTCAGTCACAATCTTACTGCCCACCTCAGTCTCTGTCTCACTGTCCACCTCAGTCACTATCTCACTGCCCACCTCAGTCACTATCTCACTGCCCACCTCAGTCTCTATCTCACTGCCCACCTGAGTCACAATCTCACTGCCTCCCTCAGTCTCTATCTCACTGCCCACCTCAGTCACTGTCTCACTCTCCATCACAATCACTATCTCACTGTCCACCTCAGTCACCATCACATTGCCCACCTCAGTCACTATCTCACAATACACCTCAGTCACTATCGCACTGTCCACCTCAGTCTCTATATCTCTGCCCACCTCAGTCACTAACTCACTGCCCACCTCAGTCTCTATCTTACTGCCCATCTCAGTCACTATCTCACTGTCCACCTCAGTCACTCTCTCACTGTCCATCTCAGTCACGATCTCACTGTCCACCTCAGTCTCTATCTCACTGTCCACCTCAATCATTTTCTCACTGACCACCTCAGTCGCTATCTCATTGCCCACCTCAGTCTCTATTCACTGTCCACCTCACTCTCTTTCTCACTGTCCACCTCAGACACTATCTCACTGCCCACCTCAGTCACTAACTCACTGTCCATCTCAGTCACGACCTTACTGCCCACCTCAGTCACTGTCTCACTGTCCATCTTCGTCACGGTCTCTCTGCCCACCTCAGTTTCTATCTCACTGTCCACCTCAGTCACTATCTCACTGTCCACCTCAGTCGCCATCTCATTGCCCACCTCATTCTCTATTCACTGTCCACCTCAGTCTCTATCTCCCTATCCACCTCAGTCACTATCTCACTGTCCACCTCAGTCTCTTTCTCATTGCCCACCTCAGTCACTATTGCACTGTCCACCTCAGTCACTATCTCACTGCCCAACTCAGTCTCTATCTCACTATCCACCTCAGTCACTATCGCACGGTCCACCTCAGTCACTATCTCACTGCCCACCTCAGTCACTTTCTCACTGTCCACCTCAGTCACTATCTCACTATCCACCTCAGTCACTAATTCACTATCCACCTCAGTCAGTAATTCACTGTCCACCTCAGTCACTATGTGAGTTTCCACCTCAGTCTCTATCTCACTGCTCAACTCAGTCTCTATCACACTGTCCACCTCATTCTCTATATCACTGCCCACCTCAGTCACTAACTCACTGCCCACCTCAGTCTCTATCTTACTGCCCATCTCAGTCACTATCTCACTGCCCACCTCAGTCACTATCTCACTGCCCACCTCAGTCACTATCTCACTGCCCACCTCAGTCACTATCGCACTGTGCAAATCAGTCACAATCTCACTGTCCACCTCAGTCTCTATCTCACTGTCCACTTCAGTCTCTATCTACCTGCCGACCTCAGTCTCTATCTCACTGTCCACCTCAATCACTATCTCACTGCCGACCTCAGTCACTATCGCACTGCCCACCTCAGTCTCGATCTCACTGTCCACCTCAGTCTCTATCTCAATGTACACCTCAGTCATTTTCTCACTGTCCACCTCGGTCTCTATCTCCCTGTCCACCTCAGTCACTATCGCACTGTCCACCTCAGTCTCTATATCACTGCCCACCTCAGTCACTAACTCACTGCCCACCTCAGTCTCTGTCTCACTGTCTACGTCAGTCACTATCTCACTGCCGACCTCAGTCTCTATCTCACTGTCCATGTCAGTCACTATCTCACTGCCCACCTCAGTCTCTATCTCACTAATCACCTCAGTCACTATCGTACTGTCCACCTCAGTCACTATCTCACTGCCCACCTCAATATATATCTCACTATCCACCTCAGTCACTATCGCACTCTCCACCTCAGTCACTATCTCAGCACTCCCCTCAGTCTCTATCTCACGGCCCACCTCAGTCTCTATGTCACTATCCACCTCAGTCACTATCTCACTGTGCACCTCAGTCTCTATCGCACTGCCCACCTCAGTAACTATCTCACTGTCCACCTCAGTCACAATCTCACTGCCTACCTCATCTCTGTCTCACTGCCCACCTCAGTCACTATCTCACTGCCCACCGCAGTCTATATCTCACTATCCATCTCAGTCACTATCACACTGCCCACCTCAGTCACTATCTCACTGCCCACCACAGTCTATATGTCAATATCCACCTCAGTCACTATTGAACTGTCCACCTCAGTCACTATCTCAGTGCCCACCTCAGTCACTATCTCACGGCCCACCTCAGTCTCTAAGTCACTGTCTTCCTCAGTCATTATCTCACTGTGCACCTCAGTCTCTATCGCACTGTCCACCTCAGTCTCTATCTCACTGTCCACCTCAGTCTCTATCTCGATATCCACCTCAGTCTCTATCTCACTGCCCATCTCAGTTACTATCGCACTGCCCACCTCAGTCACTATCTCACTCTCCACCTCAATCACTCTCTCACTGTCCACGTCAGTCTCTATCTGACTGCCCACCTGAGTCACAATCTCACTGCCTCCCTCAGTCTCTACCTCACTGCCCACATCCGTCTCTTTCTCACTGCCCACCTCAGTCACTGTCTCAGTGTCTACCTCAGTCTCTATCTCACTGTCCACCTCAGTCACTATCACACTGCCCACCTCAGTCACTATCTCACAATAGACCTCAGTCACCATCTCATTGCCCACCTCAATCACTATCACACTGTCCACCTCAGTGACTATCTCACAATCCACCTCAGTCTCGCTCTCACTATCCACCTCAGTCTCGCTCTCACTCTCTATCTCAATGCCCACCTGAGTCACTATCTCACTGCCCACATCACCCTCTATTTCATTGAGCAACTCAGTCTCGATATCACTGTCCACCTCACTCTTTATCTCACTGCTCAACTCAGTGTCTATTGTACTGCACAACTCAGTCACTATTGCACGGTACACCTCAGTCACTAACTCAGTACCCACCTTGGTCACTATCGCACTGGCCACCTCAGTCTGTATCTCACTGCCCACCTCAGTCACTACCTCACTGCCCACCTCAGTCACTGTCACACTGCCCACCTCAGTCTCATTGCCCACCTAAGTCTCTATCTCACTGCCCACCTCAGTCACTATCTCATTGCCCACCTCAATCACTATCACACTGTCCACCTCAGTCACTATCTCACGGCCCTCCTCAGTCTCTATCTCACTGTCTACCTCAGACACTATCTCATTGCCCACCTCAGTCACTATCTCACTGTCCACCTCAGTCACTGTCTCACTGCCCACCTCAGTCACTATCTCACTGCCCACCTCAGTCTCTGTCTCACTGTCCACCTCAGTCACTATCTCACTGCCCACCTCAGTCTCTGTCTCACTGTCCACCTCAGTCACAATCTCACTGCCCATATCCGTCTCTGTCTCACTGGCCACCTCAGTCTCTGTCTCACTGCCCATTTCAGTCTCTATCTCACTATCCACCTCAGTATATATCTCACTATCCACCTCAGTCACTATCTCACTGTCCACTCTCATCACTATCTCCCAGTCACTGTCTCTCAACCTCTCCTGTATTCCAGTCTCACTGGCCGTCCTGCTCTCAACCTCACATTGCCTCCCTCACATTTGCTCTCCTGCTCCGTTTCATGTGGGGGATTGTACGGAGCACGAGATCAAGGTGGTGTTCTTCCGGGGAACCTTGTGGCACCTGGTGCTGTACGGCCGGTGATACATCGAGCGAGGTATTGAGTGAAGTGGTGAGCCTGGAAAACTTTTGGCAAAGAGCACATTATTGTTGCTGCTCCTTTTAAAAAATGTTTGAATAGTTTAGTGTCATGGATGTTGCTTTTCTTAATTGCAGGCTGTTCCTGTAGCTGGAGATGACATCAAGCGCGTTGTAAATGTAATGTCTACCCTGCAGCAAATGCAGCCTTTTGTATGAAACAAAATATTTTTGGGACAACGCTGTTGGGCCCCTGGAAGTGGAAGGGAAAGTCTCCTTTCCAACGCAGATGCAATGTTCAACCACATCTCCATAGCATACTGTCTACTGTTCCAATAACTCTCATCCTCTGCAGGCACATCTCCTCCATTGAGCTGGTGGCTATCATACAGCAGCAGGGAGCCACTCTGGTCAATATCCATCCCAAGTGACTGTCAACCTCCATGAAACTCTCCATCCATGGGAAATCTTGGACATTGTCTCAGGAAACTATTCCATTGCGACTCCTGCCTATTTTCCTAGGGACTGCAAGCTCATCCCAGCATGGGGTCAGGAAAGTTCAGACCATTGCTTTGATATGAATGCGTAAATCAACAGCTTATCATCAAATCAGTATGCAATAGAAAATATTGCAACACAACAGGATGCTGTTATCTTTTTCTTGATATGCAGTTAAAAGTTTATTGAGCAACTGTTATGTATATAGTGTGTGGGTCAGGTGCAAAGCAGCACTCTCTGTTATAAATATACATTTTTTCCTTAAAAGAATCAACCTGTTCAGACACACTACAAAATAATATCTTGAACAGGTGGGACTTGAATACAGGACTTCACGGCTAGAGGTAGGGACACTACCACTGCACCACAAGCATCCCCCCCAGTTGTCAATGATATACCGTTACGGTTCAATTGGTCACTTAACTAATTGTTTGAGCATGCCCTGTCAACTGCATCATGCTTGACTGGAAAGTGGTAAGCCCAAGAAAAACGATTCCCTTTTATTACATTATTTCCTTTTTTCTAGGTTTGGCAAACATTCAAGTGTTTGAAAATAAAATTATATAAAAATAATAATTTATTGATCAGCCTGAGTGGTATTTCCCTTCATGTAAGCCGATACACATTGGTAGTCAAACAGAAAGAAGCCCTTCTTTTAACCAAGGCATAGTTTAGAACCCCACTGGTCCTCACCTACCACCCCACCAACCTCCATGTACAACGTATCATCCGCCGTCATTTCCGCCACCTCTAAATGGACCCCACCACCAAGGATATATTTCCCTCCCCTCCCCTATCAGCGTTCCGAAAAGACCACTCCCTCCGTGACTCCCTCGTCAGGTCCACACCCCCCACTAACCCAACCTCCACTCCCGGCACCTTCCCCTGCAACCGCAAGAAATGCAAAACTTGCGCCCACACCTCCCCCCTCACTTCCCTCCAAGGCCCCAAGGGACACTTCCATATCCGCCACAAATTCACCTGCACCTCCACACACATCATCTATTACATCCGCTGCACCCGATGTGGCCTCCTCTATATTGGGGAGACAGGCCGCCTACTTGCGGAACGTTTCAGAGAACACCTCTGGGACACCCGGACCAACCAACCCAACCACCCTGTGGCTCAACACTTCAACTCCCTCTCCCACTCCACCAAGGACATGCAGGTCCTTGGACTCCTCCATCGCCAGACCATGGCAACACGACGGTTGGAGGAAGAGTGCCTCATCTTCTGCCTGGGAACCCTCCAACCACAAGGGATGAACTCAGATTTCTCCAGTTTCCTCATTTCCCCTCCCCCCACCTTGTCTCAGTCAAATCCCTCGAACTCAGCACCGCCTTCCTAACCTGCAATCTTCTTCCTGACCTCTCCGCCCCCACCCCACTCCGGCCTATCACCCTCACCTTGACCTCCCTCCACTTATCGCATTTCCAACGCCCCCTCCCCCAAGTCCCTCCTCCCTACCTTTTATCTTAGCCTGCTGGGCACACTTTCCTCATTCCTGAAGAAGGGCTTATGCCTGAAACATCGATTCTCCTGCTCCTTGGATGCTACCTGACCTGCTGCGCTTTTCCAGCAACACATCTTCAGCTCTGATCTCCAGCATCTGCAGTCCTCACTTTCTCCTCATAGTTTATTGTCGGTTAGCAACCAGGTACAAGAAACGTTGAACAAAAACAGAAACTACTGGTGAAACTCAACAGGTCTGACAGCATCTGTGAGGGGAGAAACGGAGTTAATGTTACTTTAGTTAAAAATCACACAACACCAGGTTATAGTCCAACAGGTTTAATTGGGATCACTAGCTTTTGGAGTGCTGCTCTTTCATCAGGTGGTGGCCATGTTCAGCATTCCAACGAAAACTCGAAAGGTTAACTCTGCTTTCTCCCTATAGGTGCTACCAGACCTGCTGAGTTTTGGCAGCGAGTTCTGTTCTTGTTTCGGATCTCCAGCATCTGCAGTTCTTCGTTCCTCAAGTTACATAATCTGTCTTCTTCAGGATTCAGAACGCCCAAGTCATATGAAGTGGTGCTTCATGTACTCCTCACCGATATCCTTTCAGAGCCGCACACCATTTCCAACAGCGAAGGAATTCAACAATAATGTGGGGATGCTATGGTCAGCTGCCCTTCCGTTTTTCCAATAGTTTCCACTGCTATACTATATAATTCAGAGTTGTTCAGTGGAGAAAAATCTAAGCCTTGATGGCATGCACTTGACATTCGTATAAACCGCTTTC
The DNA here is from genome assembly GCF_037043375.1 of Chiloscyllium plagiosum. NCBI lineage: Eukaryota > Metazoa > Chordata > Chondrichthyes > Orectolobiformes > Hemiscylliidae > Chiloscyllium > Chiloscyllium plagiosum. The sequence continues at coordinate 53,968,948 of NW_028270155.1, read as the reverse complement.
AGCAGTGCTTGCTGAATAGTAATAAATATGAAACTAGAGGGTTTGGTTTCCCTTCCTATCCTAGCTTCTGGCCATTGAGGCTAATACAGCTGCATCACTCACATCCCAGCAGATGTCAGCGAACTCAAAACAGATCTGAAATAAAACCTCTGTACTTCTTCAAAGTGCCTTAGGGGAGCTCAGCAGTAAGCAGACTGTTTATTTTGACCGAATACAAGCCATCATTACTCAGCCCTGCCATGCTCACCGAAAGAAGTCGAGAATGTGTCACAATTAAGACAAATATTGTTGCTGGCTTTTGTTTCCTGATGTGAGTAACCTTTTTGGGAGGGAGAAGGTTGAGTGACACAATAGTGAAACACCATGATGGTGTTTTATTGATGACCCAAAGCCATCACATCTGACTTTCTAGTAGATAATCCTTGACTAATTCTGAGGCATCTGGTGCATGCATGATGCTGCAAGTAAAGCAGATTGATTAATCCCTTTAAGCCCAATCATCAAATGTTTCTATCATATACAAACACAGTTGGACTGATAGGACTGATTAATTCTGTTGAAACTGTTCAGTTCAATGGCCTAGTGAATCCTCTAGATTTAATTGGTGAATTCAGCACTAGTCTGGCAAGGAAAATGTATTCCACTCAGTTACTTTGTTTGGGTTGTCTGTCAAATAATAACTTTGTATTTGCTGTAAGAAATCCAAGCCAAAATAATGGCGGGTGGGTCTACACCTAGTTACGATTTGAATTGTAGTCATCAGCTGGCAGTTTCAGTCTCTCATTTTGGGTTTCCAGGGTTGGAACTAACCAAACGTCCAAACCTTCTTGTGTACCACAAGTCATAGAATCCTTACGTGTGGAAACAGGCCATTTGGCTCATCGAGTCTATACTGACCTTCTGAAGAGCATCCCATCCAGGCCCATCCCCCCATCCTAACCCTTTAATCCTGCTTTTCCAATGGCTATCCAACCTAGCCTGCACATTCTTGGATACAATGGGCAATTTAGCATTGCCAAACCACCTAAACTGCACATCTTTAGATAGTGGGAGCAAACCAGAGCACCAGAGGAAATCCATGCAGACAGAGGGAGAACATGCAAATTCGACAGAGACAATTGCCTAAGGTTGGAATTGAACCCAGGTCCTGTGAGGCAGCAGTGCTAAGCACTGAGCCACTGTGCCCCCTTAAGTGAACACAAAGGTGATTGGAAGCAATTGTCTATTGCCACAACTCACCATGATCATCAAACCAAAGCTTTCAATGAACTCATACAAGGAGATAAAATAGCTTCTCTTGTGCATTTTGAATTTGGATTCCTGAGCTACCAATGTTCAACTCATCAAATGTTGGTTGGTCACATATTGCGGATGAGTTCTCTGTAATTGGCATGATGCCAGTTCGACAGCAGTATTGTTAGTAACAATTGTAGAATATGTACAGTACAGATAATAGCATAATCTCAAATGCACAAGGAAATAAACAGCAGCGTGAGATATTGGAGTGAAGGAACAGCCGTGGCTGTGAGCAATTACATAGAAATGCTTGATAACCCGAGCAAACACACTCAACTTAGAGATCATCAGCCAGCTGTTATACACACCTTGCCCTCCTCAGTGACATCCCCTGTCATTGTTAATTGGTAGGGTCACTGAAACTACATGTATGCACCTCATGTGAATGTGAAGAATGTCCCCTGAGATTTTTGCAAGCCATTTGGCTTCTATCTTGTATAGAGTATAACTAATATTCGAAGGAAATGTCGAAAACTGAAACCAAATTGCTTCTTTAATGTATCCACGTAAGAAGACCTCACAAAATTTAAGTTATGCCAATGTGCATGTCAGTAGAACAAGTCTCAGGAAATCCTCTTTGCTATTAGTATTGAACTTAATGCTGCACACCATAAATCAGACCAATGTTCTCACTAAGCTGGGGAACAAACTGAAAGGTTCCCCATAAGTCACATCCAAATTAACCCCTTTAAATTTCTGTATCACACGAGCACTAACAATTTAATGGAGATAGCATTTTGCTCACTCACCAGTAAAAATAAATTAGATGATACTTTGGTCCTGACACATCTTCCAGCTTTGTTTAATTGAATTATCAAGTAGTTTTTCTTCTCGTTTCTTCCGTATAAAACTGGTTTCAATGGATTAGTCATCTGCTTGAGAAACCAACTGAAATGAAAACCAGGAACCTCGGAAGAGTGCTCAAGGGTGATAGTTTAATATCCACGGTGACCCATTTGAGTCCACTGTATCAAAAGACTGTGACTTTGATGATACTGCACTCCCACACATATGAGTACCAGGTGATATGAATTTCAGTGTCGGAGTGTAGTCTGGTGTGTATGTCTTAAGTCCCACAACTGGCAGATCGTAGCAAACAGCACATCCCTTTAGCTGTTTGTAACAGCAGAACCCATGCTTAAGGAGCTCAGAAAATAATGTCTAACATTAAATCTGATTCCATGTCTGGACAGCACTTGCTGAACAAACCTGATTGTGCTGAGATTACACTAACAACCAGTTTAAGATTATTGGTCAGGCTCACTTATCTGTGCCACAAACTACATACACTCACACACAGGAACTTGTCCTTTGTAAACAAAAGGAATATATTCACACTGAGTCCTACAGCTTGGAAACAGACATTTCAGTCAAAATAATATCCAATAAAAGGGAATAAAATAAGTTTAGAGTCCTTTGGTTGTCTTCGAGGCATTACAGTTTTAACCTGAGGCTGATGTTGAATGGTTGTTTTCAGTCATGAGGAATGAGCAAGAGTTCTCAGAGTTTTGCTGATGTTTTTTGCTTTGAAACTGTTTCAGTGGGACCAGTGCTGACCTCTTTCGAGAGACAATAGGGAGACAGCAGCTTTTCTTCGATTATGTGCCAGAAAGATCTTGGAACCTCCTGTGAAATATTGGTTTCCAAGAGGTTCATTGGATGGTTCCGTCTGTGACAGCCATTGTGTCCGGTACCTTGCGTCTATGTGTTTGTTAATATCTTCCTGAGAAACCTGTGAAAGGTTTTAATGGGCATCTGGATTGTAAGAAGTATTTCTTTTCACACCTTCCTGAAAGCAATATACCTGTTTTCTCTCATTCACTTGAAAGATAGCCGTACATTTTTGCTTTGTCTCTGTCAATTGACAAAGGGTCCAACTGGTTGAAAGATTTTAAAATCAGTTCATTGAAGAAAAGCTTATAGATTACAAACAGCTTTCGCTAGCAAAAAGAAAAATGAGATCCACTCACATTTCAGTTCAAGGTATGAAAATTAAAAACAACAGATTCACTTACATTGTCTTTCTTAGTCTTGTTTAGATGAATTTACTCTTCTGACATGAGCTCTTTAAGTTCTGAACAGAGCATTTGCAATCATATTCAATTTCTCTGCAATGTTGCTTTATCTTATTCTCACAAGCACTGTGGGCATTGCTGGCAAGGCTGGCATTTGATGCCGGTTCCCAATTGAACTTAGTGCCTTACGTGGTCATTTCTACAGGTAGTTAAGGGTCAACCACATTGCTATGTGTTTCAAGTCAAATGTAGACCAGGCCAGGGAAGGATGGTGGATTTATAGATGTAACCTACGGTTTCTGTTTCTATTGTGAAATATCGTTTAGCATGTTTGTCATGTTTTTGGAGAGTATTGGTTTGATCTCTATATTCCTAATTCATTCTCCTGGAGAAGGACAGCCCCATTCCAGAGGTCACTAGCAACAATGGGTTGATTTGTCAGATGGTTTCAAATTCAGTTTCGGCCTTGTTGCTTCTTCTCTCTGTTCTATATTTAGGTAGGAGAAGCGAATTTCAGTCTTTCTTGACTGGACAATGTTGGTCTCACTTACACTTCATCACCACCGTTCCTGAATCTGTTACCATTGGGCAGACTGTTTGTTCCCCTCCTGCTGTAATATTGTACCATCACATCGCATGACAAAGCTTTTGTCTTTTCTTGTGTTCTGTGGTGTCAATTAGTGAGTTTATTTCCTGATGCATCTTTCTACTCTGTATTGGCCATTGATCTGGGCTTTTCAGGCTTCACTCAGCTTCAGCTGCAATACTGGCACCCAGTCTGATGGCTGAAAGGTTCACATGCTGGCCTTATGGTCAGCCTGCTTTCTCATAGCGGTTTGTGAGCTTTTTAAGTGCTCTCAAGCCACATTAAATCTCTCATGAGACGCTCATGGAACATGGTCATGTAACCTAACATTGAGACTTCCTCCCTCTACTCTATCCACAACTACTTGATTAGCTTCAGAGGATGCTCACTTGGTGCCTATAAGCTAATTGAAACAGAGTAAACCAGTGGGTGAGACTCTGGTCCAGACAGAAGAAAATCTAGACCATGATCCCATGGAGGGGATGCTCAATGGCATTTTGCCCTTCTCCCCCTTCTAGCGCCCCCTGTGACTGCCGGTGGTACACTCAGGACTTTAGCTCAGTCATGCACAGGTTACTCATGGCTTCTTGAAAGATTTGGAACATGAAATTTGAGCACTGATATTATTAGAGCTCAGTGGCTAATCTATATCGGGTAAAGAATTGTGTTCGCCCCCCCCCCCCACCCCCCACTGATTCCGTTCTCAGGCAACGGCCTCAGCACAGTGGGTTGTCCCAATTCTGTTGGTAAGGAATACTAGTCATCTCCTTTGGGAAGGAGTTCCACGCAAGCCCACTTGCACCTTTCTGAATGGTTTCCTAAAACCTGGCACAGAATATTAAGCTGGGGTATTCCCACTACCTTGGGAAGTGTGTCCTGTTGGCTGGTACAGGCCTGGGTTTTCAGTATCCCAGCATACCCAGCTATTGAGATGTTTTGTGCTATCTCCCCCAGGGTACCTTGGTGGCACCACTAACAAGAGGGTCACTGCCCACTCCTGGGTTTGCAGGACTCTGTAAAGGCTCTCTAATTCCACACTGGCACCTCATCGTGCGTCTGGCTCAGCTTCAATCTGCATTGCCTGAATTAACTTGTTGAACAAGGAAACGACTTTCTGTGTTACAAGCAGGGAAGCCCTGCCTATTGCCACTTTAGAGTCTTCATGACGCCTGAGATAGATTTCAGATAACCAGGCAGTAGATGAACCTTCTGCAATGCCACTTTAGACTTCTCTGACAGAGTTTGTCTGACCGACAGAAAACTCACCTTCCCACATTTGGAGGAAATACCAGGAACTTTCTCTGAAATGTTCTGCCCCCAGCCTGCTGACTTTGTTTGGTTTCTCTGAACTACTTGAAATGCTGTCACCTTTGATTCCACCAAAACATTGCTAAGGAACAGATGAACTCCAACTCCAGGCAAACTGCGGCTGCCTCCCTGTTCTGACAGAGTTGCTCTCCAGATGCAGCCAGTGTAAGGGTATAGTCTTGTGCTCTCCCTCGATACCCTTTCTCAATAATGTGACACATACTGCACTTCCTGGTGGATAAATCATCCCTCTTGCCAGCAGTAGCATTTGCCTAGCCCCTGTCTCCCTTAGTGGCACGACCGTGCTTACTTGCCCTGCTTTGGGGAATGTGATCACCCTTTCTTTTGATGCAAAATCCCCAGGATATTGTTCGGTTCACTGCATTCCCAATAGTGCACCTACCAGTCGTTGCTGCTGCAGTCAGAGTAGTCGCCTTGGCTGGGATGCAATTCAAACACACAGACGCTTCCTGCCCTTCTCCTCTCCTCATGAGCCTTTCTGGCCGGGGAGAGATCCTTATGTTCCCAGAGACCCTTCCCTCTCAGGGGTGCTCAGTTTCCAGTCACTCTGCCACTTTCACCTTCTCGGTTGGTTCAGGGTAACTAGCCTAGGGTTTCCTTTAGGGTGATGGCTTGTGCACAAGCTCATGATCATCAGCTAGGATTGCTTTTTATGTGAGCTTGGATTGGGAAGAGTATGGAGTCTTTGAACTGCTCAAGGGGAACTACTTCACAAATATTTTCACAATTGTAAGCACCCGTGCCAACTGGTTAAAGATCAGCTGGTCGGTTCCTGAGTGTACACAAATTTGGCTGGTACCAGCCTGGTACCCACTTCAGTATTACTGCTGCTTCAGAACTGGTTACATTTTCCTTTTCCAAGAGGGAGTGAGCATTGTGAGCTTTACCTGTCGGCTCACTGTGTAGCAGAAAGGTCCATTGTTGAACTGACCATTTTAACTGCCTTGTATATATTCAAAAGAGATAGAGAAGGCACCCATTTCTTCTTCATTAAACAGAGTGATTAACTGAGTGAACTTGAGTAGCTCCCCCTTTCTGTTTGAGTTCGGGGTGGTTTCCACACCAGTGGGCACATATTAGCATTCCCCATTCTCCTTCCAGTTACTTCAATTTAAACGTCTAGTTTCTCCCCAGTTCCCGCCTCTCTTTCTCTTTTTCCCTTCGCTGGAATTCCACTTGCAATTTCCAGTGCTGTTCTGTTTATGTCTCTCTTTTTTTCTGTTCCTCCTCTCTTTTTTTCTGTTTTTTTTGGCATTCCAGTTCCAGTTTACACGGCTCCAATGTCACCTGTTTCAGTGTCCTTACTGTCTCTGTTGTCATGTGCTTTCGGCCATGTCCCCGAGTTTGGGTTCAAGATAGACTGGCCAAGGAGAAGGGAAGGTCAAGAAATATCCTCATGCAAGTGTTTCCTTACAACACTCTTTATTGTGTGTTAAGCCTGAATGCCACAAAACCTGAGATTTAGACATATACCATGCTCTAATCTTACCATTACATCAGCTGAAAGACTCTTCCATAAATTCTGTAAGCTCCTTTCTTTCTCCTAATGCCTTTAAGTCAGCCCATACTGTGCTATTAGTGAGGAATAGCTCTGCGACATCATGGTAAGGTTACTCCAAACTCCTAAAGCACTTATAAGTGTGCAGGTCACTCCAAAGATGTGCAGGTCAGGTGAATTGGCCATATTAAATTGCCCATAGTGTTAGGTGCATTAGTCAGAGGGAAATGAGTCTGGGTGGGTTACTCTTCAGAGGGTCAGTATGGACTGGTTGGACCGAAGGGCCTATTTTCACACTGTAGGAAATCTAATCTAATTGAGCTTATAAAACAATTTACACCTCTAAATATTTCACCATCCATTTCACAATTTCTGTATTCCTGGCTTTTGCACTAAATACATCACCTCTAATGTATATCTTTTAATTCTTTCAAGTTCAGAGCCCATAACTTTATGTAAATAATCTCACCCTGTTCGTGAAAGCATTTATATATTCCCTTTAATATTACAGAGCAAAGAAAACCTTTTGCCATTCTTCGATAGCTTTTGAAGGAACCATTTAGTTACCCCTCTCCAGTCATTTTCATTGGTTTATGGGAACTGTCATACAAATGTGTAATTAGGATCTGAAAGGGTTAAAGCCGAGGTGTACACTAAGGACCAAAATGATGATATCATGGGGATTCATGTGGGGAGAACAGCTTTGCATCTTAAAACTTCCTTATTGTCCAAGTGGCCATACCTATTGTATCAATATAACTTGCACTCAGTTTTTGTCATGCAATAAACTACATCTTGTTTAAGTCAAGACCCTTATCTCGCCAGGCTAGAAGGTGAATTTCCTCTATTACAATACGTCAAGCAGGCCCTGCCAATCCCCACTGGGAAAGAGGATGATAACAGCAAGTCTATCAGATAGATCATACACCATGATGAGCTGTGACGTAGATTCATCTTAAAGCAGGAACAATGGTAGATCAGTTTCTGTCATGATCTAGTGAGATAGGGTGAACTTGTTCCCCTTTGTGGTTAGTCGAAAGTTTAAGTTTTTTTTCCTCAAGGCTAAAGCTCTCTTCAGTTAAGAATATAGTCAACTATTTTTCCTGAGATCAATAAAATTTTTGCATGTCAAAGGAAGAGCAAATTTATTAACTGTTAAACCCAAGGGAAATAGATTAAAGTGTGATGTCAAGCATATGACCTTTGTTCAGTTATTTGGACTCCACCCTCTAAAACACACATATAAAGTTGAAGGTGAACAGTATCTGATATAAAGGCACATAAGAGCATATGGTTTAGAGTCTTTGAAATGTACGTTTTTCAGTTAAGACTGTTTCATTTTAGCTGGATGCAGTCAGTCATAGTAGCGAGGCAACTGGTGAAAATTCTCTAGTTCTTGAAGATTATTCACTGTTTCTGATGGAATCTTTTATTCAGAGAGAGAAAACAGAAACAGCAGCTTCTCTGTAGTTATCTGCAAAAAGCTCTCTCTGATATATTAGTTTCAATATGTAATTGCAAAAATTCCTCGGATGTTTATGATAACCATGGAGTTGATGATTAGTATTTTACATTCACTGATGTTTTCCTGAGATTGTGATGAGTTTTGATGGGTGATTGGATTGAAGGACGCCTTTCTTTTCAAACCCTCCTGGGAGTGAACGATTTGTTTTCTTGCCTCCATCTTGAAGGGCTTTGCATTTTTAAGCAGTTTGTCTTCCGGGGAATTTAAGCAGTTTGTCCAATATGCAACGGCTCTAACCTCAATGCTTTTGAAATCATATCTTCAAAATATAAAGGAGTGTAGCCTCATGGTACTTAATTTGAATTTAAAGAAAACTTTGCCATTTAAGCATTCCTTGGTGTATTCTCCATGGTGACTCTTGGACCAACCGGAATCCACTTGCCACCTAATCAGTAACCTTTACTCCTACAGTTTAAGTTGTCGTTCCCAGGGAGTTTTGGTCTTCTTGATTCTGTCCTGATGAGTATGGGATGAAACGTTTCAACAGTACGTCTCTGTTTCCACAGTACTCAATTCCTGTGCTACCAAAGCACTATTTGATTTTCTGGCCTGAATCCAGCAGTGAGGTGAAATCTATGCAAATGCTGACATTATGTCTAGAGCTGCTTGCTTACCTCCTTTGGGATCACACTGAGCATTTAATTTTTTCATCAGTTCATGCCTGAATGTACACTGTAAGATGTTCCCATTCTCTTCCTGGTTTTTCTCTTGCAACCTCTGCTGAAGGGGTTGCAATAGGCAACCTCTGTCTTCTCATACTTCAGTCAAACTCATCACTTTGAATCCATTGGTCAGTACAGCGTATGGTTGTGGGATATTTTAATCATGGATGGCATAGTAGTCAAACCTGATCTGGATATCCAGCAGGGATTGCTGGATACTGTTCATGAGTGTGAATCAAAGCTATTTGGCCATCCAATAGTCAGCAGTGTGAGGGCAAATGCATCATCTTTAACTCTGTTTCCATCTGACATCAGCTGAGACAGCTTAGACCAGGAATCAAGCCTGGGACACTCTCAGTCTGTAAGCTGCACAAATAGAGAAGTAACCCTTTGGGGTAGCATTACTGTGATGATAAAATGTCTTTTGAACTGAAAGAAAGCAAAATGTACTGGGAAGACTCTTAGTTCTGATGACTGCACCAATGACTAAATGAAAGAATTTCCAATAAGCCAGCATTTCAGCACCCTCTCAGGATAAATCCAAAATCATCCAAAAACATTTCACACTTAATGGATTTTTTTTGTGAAGTGCAGTGCTGTTATAAGCAAAGATGACAGCTAATTTAGACACCGAAGGATATCAGAAATGATAAATTAGTTAAGTGACCAGATAATCTGTGTACTGCATATTTGGTGACAGCCAAAGCTCAGTTCTAGTACCTGCCTCTTGGCCAAAAGGTTCCTGGTTCAAGTCCCACTTGAACACGACCACTGATGTTGACCTTCCAGTGTAATATTGAAGGGCCACTGCATTGTCACTTTTCAGGTGAGACGTTGAATCAAGGCCCATTCTGTCTGCTGGTGTGGATGTGGGAAGTTCTCATGGCACCATTTCAAAGAAGAATAGACAATATTTATCCCTCAGTCAGCATCACAGAAGGAATCTGGACTATGGCATTGTTGTTTGTGGCAGTTCCTGTGTACAAATTGACTGCTGCGGTTCCTCCATTACTAAAAGGGAGTAAGGCTGGGATTTTCTGAGGGCCACCTCCTGCGGAGGCTGAGGGTGGTGGAAGATTGGAATTGGCTAACAGGACATGGTTTGACTGTAGTCTATCCACCACTGCTGCACTTGACTGTGGCAGGGAAAATAACCCTCCAACCCTGAGGTCAATTGAAGCCATAAAGTGGCTACTCAGGACCCCTTCCTGTCGCCATTGTTATTTTATCCACTACGTCATTACTCCAGGCCTCCTGCAGTACCAGTAATAACCACTGCTTCAGGGGGCATGTCGAAACCAGAGAGCTGTGAATGTCTGATTTGCCGGAAGCTGTTAGGAGAGTGAGACCTCTTTCTTTAAGCTCTGATTGAAGGCAGCTAGTTGCCCGAGAAACACAAGATGAAGTCAGGGGTTCTATGATGGACAGAGGTAGGGCTGACCCTGCTAATGGATTGGGCCACTACCGCCCCTGAAACCCTGGCCCACACATTAAAATTAAAAAGACTGTGAGACATCCAGTGGTTGTGAAAGGCAGCTCCTTTCTTTTGTTTGTAGAATAAAATATTGGCTAAGTAACCAGTAATCTTCCTGCTCCTCTTCAAATAGAGCCAAGAGATTTTTTTTTACATGTACCTAAATGCAGGAGACAGGGCCTCAACCTGTTCCCTCCTCTAAACAATGGCATTTTCAGCTACACAAGACTCCTTCAGTACTGCACTGAAGTATTATTAAATAATTAGGTACTTCACAAGTAGTATTAGATACTAACTTTGTGGTCAAACTCTACTTTAAGCTATAGAACAGAACCTTTAATACAACTGAAAGAATATACTGTCAGATATGTTACATTGTCTTTTAAGTAGACATTGAGTTCCACAGAATCAATCTAATTCTATCTTATTTTCTGAGGGATTTCTTCTGCACTTTACCTCTCTCAATCTGATAACTGTCCATCCGTCCTGGTAAGAGTGTTACTGAAGATTCTCCCTCCAGAACAAGCTTGATGAATCTTCCAGCTTCATTTTAACTCTTAAGAGCATAGACTTTTCAATCCAATGTGAGATTCCACCTGCATTCCTGCATGATAACCATGGCCCCTTGCTGCTCTCTTCACTCTCTCCTGGAACCTGGCAGACTAACCTGTCAATGACATTCAGTGATAATTTAGGAAAGCCAAACCAAACCAAATCAACTAGCTTCTTTTGAATGCTTTCCATCTCAAAGACCAATAGCCATGGCAAAATAAAAAATCACACAACACCAAGTTATAGTCCAACAGGATTATTTGGAAGTACAAGCTTTTGGAGAATTGTTCCTTCATCAGGCAGCTAATGGGGCAGGATCATAGGACAGAGGTAAAAACAATGACTGCAGATGCCAGCACCACTGATCCAGGATCATAGGACACACTATTTATAGCAAAAGATCATTGTGTCATACACTGATGCAATATATTGATAAAACCTAGATTGCTGTTAAGTCTTTCACCTTTTAGAATGGGTTGCAGGTTTCAATTCATTGATATGTAAATCCCAGATTTTTTCTTTCTTTCAAAACACATTCTGGAGATAACATAAGGTTTTATAAAACAAGTGACAGCCCAGCTCAGATAATGCAGTAAAGGTGTGAGGTTAGAGTCTGATTGTATTCCAATCTTGAATCAGACTGGTTCTATTTCCAAAGTAGGAATTTATAATATGTTATATGGACTGACTGCCTACAGATTAGAATGTATTTGTGAATACAAATCTGCAACGCAAATTCACCCCATAGATTTATATGTGTGTGTGCATGCATGTGAGGAAGAGAGAGAGAGAGAGAGAGTCTGTGTGTGTGTGAGAGAGAGAGAGAGAGAGAGAGAGAGAGAGAGAGTGTGTGTGTGTGAGTGTGTGTGTGTTTTTATGTGAATGTGTGTGTGAGAGTGTATAGTGTAGTGAGGTCACCTGTAGTGTGACACAAACCCAAGATCCCGGTTAAGACCATCCTCATGGGTACAGAACTTGGCTATCAGCTTCTGCTCGGCCACTCTGCGTTGTTGTGTATTCTGAATGTGCAACCCCTGTCCAACACTGGCACCTCCACATCATGGCAAAGTTCACCAGTTGTGCCATCCAGGTAGAAATGCCAGTTAGCTATTTTTGAAATTCTAGCTCTCTTTTATCCTGCAAGTAAATGGATGATTTGAAGCACAGTTAGTTACAATGGAATATTCTCAATAATTTCCGAGGAGTTCGAAGACACCTAATCTATATACTGATGGGCAGATAGGCTGCTGTCTCCAAGTGTAAACACCTTACTGCTTCTTTGTGGTATAACTATCCCGAAACACCCCCTCTATCCTCAGCTTAGACCTTTTAATCTCAAGCAGTCAAACCACCCAGGTGTGTCGTCAGGGAGAGTTCAGAGTAGGTCACATAAGTCCCTTCATCTTCCTCTAAATTATAGATACAGACCCAAACAATCATAACTTTATTGCCCTATAATAATAACAATTCCACTCTACCAATGTGCAACTTTTGATGTGAGTAGCAGAACCAGATTATGCAGCGAGAGGCCATGTACTTATGTGCTTTTATTCTTTGGCGGGAGGTTTAATGTCTCACTTTATTTTAACACAGTTCCATCCTTCGACAAGCTAAAGGTGCCTACTCAAGCTGTGGCTAATGGTGTGTGGAGACCAAGAAATACAGCAGAAAATAAACATGTAACAAAACACATATCTTTACAAGGATACATATTACTTCAAGCAGTAGGTCTCGTGGAACAAAGATTTCACTGTCTCGATTAGCTGGGGTGGGGGGAGACGGAGAAAGCTGATTTACATTGTGATGCTTGTGAAAGTTGGAGTCAGTGGGCCTACTTACTGTGAAATGCTGGGCTGGGCTGGGCTTTGGAACTGGGCTGTTGCTGCCTCAGGGACATGAGCAGCAACTCAAGAAGAACAGGTTTTATAATTGCACAGGTAACACACCCAGTCGAACGTCGTATTTCCATAGTAATATGTGGCGTGTCAAGTTAGGAAGGAGAGTCTGCCTGAGTTTGTAACTGAGTATCAGTAAAGGGAGAAAGAATAAGTATCAAAGGTGCCCCTTGAACTGTTCCCGTCTTAGTTCCTCAATAGGATCCTTTCCACTTGCCCAGAAAGAGTGTCAGGTTAGAAGGACAACTTTAAATTCTATTTCTAGAAGATGTTTTGAACGCACAGACATCAGGATGTAAATGATTACCTTCCTTTCTAAAATATGTAAATGACAATACATATTGCAGCATGCAAATAGCTGTTATCATAAATTATGTTTATGTGCCAGATTTTAGTTAAAAGCACCAGATCATTTGAAGATTCCTTTGACCACTAAGAGCTGAGAGAATCCAGCTTTTTGCTGTTTTCCACTGGAGCCGGGAGGCTGGGCTTGGTTGTCTTTTTGAGATCATTAATTCACAGATATCTAAGTTAGAAAAACAGGTTTTAAGAAGACAACCTCGTAAAGATTGCTATCTCCATTGTGCTATGCTTATGACACAAAGGCACAATTTTGAAATCATGGTCTGCACACCAACGTCAAGGTCATTAATATATTTAAGGAAAAGTAAGGATCCCAGCACTGACCACTGGGGAACTTCAATACTTCTTCTATTTGATAAACACCAAAAAAATCAATACACTCTTTCCTGTCACCCAGCCTAATTTCACCCCATATTGTTTCTGTCCCTTTTGTTCAACGACCTATCACTTTGTTCACACATTTATGGTGCTACACTTGATCAAGGTCTCTCCAGAAGTTCATGTACACGACATCAGCAGGGTTACCCTCGTTAATCCTTACTGTTAAATCACCATCTTCTCCAGCAAATTAAACACAATTTGCTCCGAACAAATCCATGTTGTCTCACCTTAATTAAGCCAATTTTGTCCTATGTACATTTCTAAATTCTTCCCCACCCCTCAGATCTATACACGTGTTTCATGGTAACAAAACTGTGCAGCAATGAAATAAGCGTTCACAATAAAAATGTTTAATTTGAATGAGTATATATCTAAAAACATCAATGGGATAGAGATCGTTGAGAAGATTTGTAGCTCACATTGATAAGTCTGTAAGTTAGCTCGCTGAGCTGGAAGGTTTGTTTTCAGACATTTCACCACCAGACATTGTAACATCATCAGTGAGAGTCTCCAATGAAGTGCTGAATGCTATGTCCCTCTTCCCTATTTTTATAGGTTTCGGTTTCTTAAAGTGGGTGATGTCATTTCCAGTTCTTTTTTTTCAAGGGAAGGTAGATGGGGGTCTAAGTTGATGTGTTTATTGATGGAGTTCTGGTTAGAGTGTCATGCCTCTAAGAACCATTCTAACCAGAACTTCATCAATAAACACATGAGTTAGATCCTATATACCTTCCCTTGAGAAAATAAAACCGGAAATGACATCACCCATCTTAAGAAACCAAGACCTATAAATAGAGAGGAGGGACATACCACCAGCACTTCACCGGAGACTCTCACTGATGACGTTACTTAGTCAGAGTGGCGAAATGTCTGAAAACAAACCTTCCAGCTCAGCGAGCTAACTTACATGTTTACCTCCTTGGGAAATAGGACTGAACCTACTTTTTTTTTGGATAAACATCAATTGTGTCAGGCTTCATTGAGGGTTTCTCTCCACAAGGCTCAGGAAGTTTTTTTTGCCATAGAGAGTCATATAGCATGGAAACAGTTCCTTTGGTCTAACTCATCCATACTGACCAGATATCCTAAATGAACCTAGTCCTATTTGCCAGCACTTGGCTCATACCCCTCTAAACCTTTCCTATTCATATACCCATCCAGATGCCTTTTAAATGCTGTAGTTGTACGAGCTTCCGCTATTTCCTCTGTCAGCTCATTCCAAAAATGCACCACCCTCTGCGTGAAAAAGTTACCCCTCAGGTCCTTTTTAAATCATTCCCCTCCCCCCTTAAATCTATGTTCTCTAGTTTTAGACATTCCATCCTCGGGATAAAAAAGTCTTTGCAGAGGAAACAAATGGGACTAGATCAGTTCAGGATATCTGGTTGGCATGGTTGAAAGGCCTGTTTCCGTGCTGTATAACTCTATGACTCTAGGTCAGTAAGTATTTAGCCTATACTGACTGATTTAAAAGGTTGAGGTGATTTCAGCCAGTGATGGGTCTTTCAATTGACGTTTCATTCATTGTCAATGTGGCTGCCCTTGTAATGAATTGATGTGATTTGCAGGCACTAGCTAAATATTACTAGAGATGAAGGAGAAAATTCTTGCTTTTAGATATGTGCTTTTTAGTTTTACTGTCCATCTTATTTACTAGGCAAATTGCATTGATGTACCTTTGTATATGTGCCTCTATACATATGGTATTGAAGCAGGAAGTACTGGGAAATATTCAGCAGATCTAATAGCATACGCAGGGAGAAAGAAACAGGAATCATGCTCTGAATCAAATATGACTCCTATAATTATAGGAGACAAGCATTATGTTGGGTTTTAAGCCATTGAAAAGGGATGAGAGGAAGGAGGAACAAGTTGGTCCTGGGGTTGGGAAGAGGTCAAAGAATGGGAGATATTACATGACAATGGTTGAAAATATTGAGCTGGATTTTCCAATGGTTGGAAAATTGCTTCTGCAGCATGGTTGCGATTTGTGTGTGGGAACACTGCAAAATCTCCAACATAACAGACTCTGAAGGAATTACCTGGGAGATTGAAGCTACTGATGGACAATTTCCCTGTGCGTGGAACTTTCCACTTAAATCATAGAATCTAGAAAGTTCTGCAGCAGTTAATTAAATAATTACTCAAAAGTATTAGGCTATTAAAAGACAAGCCTAACACCAGAGTAACTATTAAACTCACCCCCAACTTAGCACTAACACAATCAAATACATGTCTCCCAGACCTCCTACATCAAGACCCTGACCTGACATCCCCAACATACCACAGGACCTACCCAACAGGAACCTGAAACCACTATTCCCCCACCACCAGTCCTGACATCCCCACTCTAACCAGAGACTCGAAACAGCCTCTGCTCCTCCTCAGTGTCCTGTCACTCTCTGCTCTCCAGGTCCCAACACCATCTACCCTCCTGCATATGAAATGACACCCTCCCCCATCCGACCATTGGTCTTGATCGGCTCCCCCCCAAACATCCGGATCCAACAACTATCCCCAAAACTTGCCCTTTTCGCCCAAGACCTGACTGTACCCCTCTTCCCCCATTCCCTAGGACATTACATCCTTCCATCACCACTCCTGCCAGACTTAATATCTCCTACCTGCCTTAACTACCCTAAACACTTCATCACTTAGCTGGCCCTATTCCCACCTTGCAACCTGGCACCCTGACATTCGGCCTCTGGCGCTTTGGTACCCTATGCTCTATAGACTGGCACCCTGACACTATGCCTCCACCTATCTGACACCCTACATACCTGGCATCCAGCCCTCCCTGCACCCTGACCTCACACATAGCCTTTGTATCTATCTTTCCACAGGAGCTGTCAAAGTGGTTGTCCAGCACACTTGAAAATTGGAGATGTAGTGGATAGCGAAAAGGGTTACCTCAGATTACAACAGGATCTTGACCAGATGGGTCAATCTGCTGAGAAGTGGCAGATGGAGTTTAATGCAGATAAATGCGAGGTGTTGCATCTTGGGAAAGCAAATCTTAGCAGGACTTATACGCTTAATGGTAAGGCCCTAGGGAGTGTTGCTGAACAAAGAGACCTTGGAGTGCAGGTTCATAGCTCCTTGAAAGTGGAGTCACAGGTAGATAGAATAGTGAAGAAGGCATTTGGTATGCTTTCCCTTATTGGTCAGAGTATTGAGTACAGGGATTGGGAGGTAATGTTGCATCTGTAGAGCACATTGATTAGGCCACTGTTGAAATATTGTGTGCAATTCTGGTCTCCTTCCTATCAGAAAGATGTTGTGAAACTTGAAAGGATTCAGAAAAGATTTACAAGAATGTTGCCAGGGTTGGAGGATTTGAGTTATAGGGAGACGCTGAACAGGCTGGGGCAGTTTTCCCTGGAGTGTCGGAGGCTGAGGGGTGATCTTATAGAGGTTTACAAAATTATGAGGGGCATGGATAGGATAAATAGGCAAAATCATTTAACTGGGGTTGGGGAGTCCAGAACTATTGGGCACAGGTTTAGGGTGAGAGGGGAAAGATGTGAAAGAGACCTAAGGGGCAACTTTTTCACACAGAGGATGGTACGTGTATGGAATGAGCTGCCAGAGGATGTGGTGGAGGCTGGTACAATTGTAACATTTAAGAGGCATTTGGATGGGTATATGAATAGGAAAGATTTGGAGGGATATTGGCCGGGTGCTGGCAGGTGGGACTAGCTTGGGTTGGGATATCTGGTTGGCGTGGACAGGTTGGACCGAAGGGTCTGTTTCTGTGCTGTACATCTCTATGACTCTATGACTGTATTACTCTATGACTCTATGACTGTATAACTGTATGACTGTATGAATCTATGACTATGGCTCCATGACTCTATGGCACTATGGCTCTATGACTCTATGACTCTATGACTCTATGGCTCTATGGCTCTTTGGTTGTATGACTCTATGATTCTATGGCTCTATGACTCTATGACTCTACGGCTCTATGACTTTATGACTCTATGGCTCTATGGCTCTATGGCTCTATGACTCTATGACACTATGGCTCTATGGCTCTATGACTCTATGACACTATCACTCTACAGCTCGATGACTCTATGACTCTATGGCTCTATGACTCTATGACTTTATGACTCTATGGCTCTCTGGCTCTATGACTCAATGACTCTATGGTTCAATGACTCAATGACAGTACGACTCTATGGTTCAATGGCTATATGGCTATGACTCTATGGCTCTATGACTCTATGATTCTATGGCATTATGACTCTATGACTCTATGGTTCTATGTCTCTATGACTCTACGGCTCTATGGCTCTATGACTCTATGACTCTATGACTCTATGATTCTATGACTCGGTGGCTCAGTGACTCTGTGACTCTATAACTCTATGACTCTATGGCTCTATGGCTCTAAGGCTATATGACTTTATGACTGTATGATTGTATGACTCTATGACTGTATGATTGTATGACTATGACTCTATGGCTCTAAGACTCTGTGACTGTGTGACGCTATGCTTCTACGACTCTATGGCTCTATGACTGTATGACTCTATGACTCTATGAATCAATGGCTCTATGACTATATGACTGTATGACTCTATGACTCTATGGCTCTATGGCTCTATGACTCTATGACTCTACGACTCTATGACTCTATGGCTCTATGACTATGACTATGAATCTATGACACCATGGCTCTATAGCTGTATGACTCTATGAATCTATGGCTGTATGGCGATAAGACTCTATGACTCTATGACTGTATGACTCTATGGCTCTATGCCTCTATGACTATATGACTCTATGAATCTATGGCTCTATGACTCTATGACTGTATGACTCTATGAATCTATGACTCTATGGCTCTATGACTCTATGACACCATGGCTATGGCTCTATGGCTCTCTGGTTCTATGGCTCTATGACTCTATGGCTCTATGACTATGACTATGACTCTATGGCTCTATAGCTCTATGACTCTATGATACTATGGCTCTATGACTCTATGATTATGACTCTATGGCTCTATGGCTCTATGACTCTATGACTCTATGGCTCTATGAATCTATGACTCTATGACTGAATGACTCTATAGTTCTATGACTCTAAGACTCTATGGCCTCTATGGCTCTATGATTCTATGACTCTATGGCTCTATGGCTCTATGACTATGATTCCATGGCTCTATGGCTCTATGAATCTATGACTCTATGGCTCTATGACTGTGAGTATGACTCTATGGCTCTATGGCTCTATTACTCTATGGCTCTATGACTATGACTATGACTCTATGCCTCTCTGACTCTATGACTCTATGACTCTATGATTCTATGGCTCTATGACTCTATGAATCTATGACTCAATGACTATGACTCTATTGCTTTATGACTCTATGGCTCTATGACTCTATGACTATGGCTCTATGATTCTATGGCTCTACGACTATGACTCTATGGCTCTATGGCTCTATGACTCTATGGCACTATGACTATGACTATGACTCTATGACTCTATGACTCTCTGACTCTATGAATCTATGATTCTATGGCTCTATGACTCTATGACTATGACTCTATGGTTCTATGGCTCTATGACTCTATGACTCTATGGCACTATGACTCTATGAGTCTATGACTCTATGACTGTATGATACTATGACTCTATGACTCTATGGCTCGATGACTCTATGACTGTGTGACTGTATGAATCTATGACTCAATGGCTCTATGACTCTATGACTCTATAACTATGGCTCTATGGCTCTATGGCTCTATGGCTCTATGACTCTATGACACTATGGCTCTATGGCTCTATGACTATGACTCTATGGCTCTATGGCTCTATGACTGTATGACTCTATGACTATGACTATGGCTCTATGGCTCTGTGGCTCTATGGATCTATGACTCTATGACTCTCTGACTCTATGGCTCTATGACTCTATGACAATATGATTCTATGGCTCTATGACTCTATGACTATGGCTCTATGGAACTATGACTCTTTGAATCTCTGACTCTATGGCTCTCTGGCTGTATGGCTCTATGACTCCATGGCTCCATGATTCTATGGCTCTATGACTATGACAATGTCTCTATGGCTCTATGACGATGACTCTATGGCTCTATGGATCTATGACGCTATGACTATTTGACTGTCTGTCTCTATGGCTGTATGGTTCTATGACTCTATGACTCTATGGCTCTGTTGCTCTATGACTTTATGGCTCTATGGATCTATGTCTGTATGGCTCTATCTCTCTATGATTCTATGGCTCTATGGCTCTATGGTACTATGACTCTATGGCTGTATAGCTCTATGACTCTATGACTCTATGGCACTATGACTCTATGAGTATGACTCTATGGCTCTATGGCTCTATTACTCTACGGCTCTATGACTATGACTATGACTCTATGCCTCTCTGACTCTATGACTCTATGACTCTATGACTCTATGATTCTATGGCTCTATGACTCTATGAATCTATGACTCAATGACTATGACTCTATTGCTTTATGACTCTATGGCTCTATGACTCTATGACTATGGCTCTATGATTCTCTGGCTCTACGACTATGACTCTATGGCTCTATGGCTCTATGACTCTATGGCACTATGACTATGACTATGACTCTATGACTCTATGACTCTGACTCTATGAATCTATGATTCTATGGCTATATGACTCCATGACTATGACTCTATGGTTCTATGGCTCTATGACTCTATGACTCTATGGCACTATGACTCTATGAGTCTATGACTCTATGACTGTATGACACTATGACTCTATGACTCTATGGCTCGATGACTCTATGACTGTGTGACTGTATGAATCTATGACTCAATGGCTCTATGACTCTATGACTATGGCTCTATGGCTCTATGGCTCTATGACTCTCTGACTATGGCTCTATGGCTCTATGACACTGTGGCTCTATGGCTCTATGACTATGACTCTATGGCTCTATGGCTCTATGACTGTATGACTCTATGACTATGACTATGGCTCTATGGCTCTGTGGCTCTATGGATCTATGACTCTATGACTCTCTGACTCTATGGCTCTATGGCTGTATGGCTCTATGACTCTATGGCTCTATGACTCTATGGCTCTAAGACTCTATGGCTCTAAGACTCTATGACTCTATGGCTATATAACTCTATGACTCTGTGACTCTATGACTCTATGACTATGACTCTATGGCACTATGGGTCTAAGCCTCTATGACTCTATGGCTCTATGGCTGTATGTTTCTATGGCTCTATGACTCTATGGCTCTATGGCTCTATGACTCTATGACTCTCTGACTCAATGGCTCTATGGCTGTATAACTCTATGAGTATGACTCTATGGCTCTATGGCTCTTTGGCTCCATGACTCTATGACCTTATGGCTCTAAGACTCTATGACTCTATGGCTATATAACTCTATGACTCTGTGACTCTATGACTCTATGACTATGACTGTATAGCTCTATGGGTCTAAGCCTCTATGACTCTATGGCTCTATGGCTGTATGGTTCTATGACTCTATGACTCTATGGCTCTATGGCTCTATGACTCTATGACTCTCTGACTCAATGGCTCTATGGCTCTATAACTTTATGAGTATGACTCTATGGCTCTATGGCTCTTTGGCTCTATGACTCTATGACTCTATAATTCTATGGCTCTACGTCTCTATGAATCTATGACTCAATGACTATGACTCTTTGGCTCTATGGCTCTATGGCTCTATGACTCTATGGCTCTATGATTCTCTGACTCAATGGCTCTATGGCTCTATGACTCTATGAGTATGACTCTGTGGCTCTCTGGCTCTATGGCTCTATGACTCTATTGCTCTATGAGTACGACTATGACTCTGTGGCTCTATGGCTCTATGACTCTATGACAATATGATTCTATAGCTCTATGACTCTATGAATCTATGACTCAATGACTATGATTCTTTGGCTCTATGGCTCTATGACTCTATGACTATGGCTCTATGGATCTATGACTCTTTGAATCTCTGACGCTATGGCTCTCTGGCTGTATGGCTCTATGACTCCATGGCTCCATGATGCTATGGCTCTATGACTATGACAATGTCTCTATGGCTCTATGACGATGACTCTATGGCTCTATGGATCTATAACTCTATGACTCTTTGACTGTCTGTCTCTATGGCTGTATGGTTCCATGACTCTATGACTCTATGGCTCTGTTGCTCTATGACTCTATGACTCTATGGCTCTATGACTCTCTGGATCTATGACTGTATGGCTCTATGACTCTATGACTTTATGGCTGTATGGCTCTATGACTCTATGGCTCTATGACTCTATGACTCTATGGCTCTATGTCTCTATGACTCCGACTCTCTGACTCTATGACTCTATGGCTATATGACTCTAATGACTCTATGAGTCTATGGCTCTATGGCGGTATGATTATGACTCTATGGCTCTATGGCTCTATGACTCTATGACTCTATGACTCTATGACTCTATGGCTGTATGGCTCTGTGACTCTCTGACTCTATGGCTCTATGACTGTATGGCTCTATGACTCTATGACTCTATGGCTCTATGGCTGTATGGCTCTATGACTCTATGACTCTATGACTTTATGACTCTATGGTTCTATGTCTCTATGACTCCGACTCTCTGACTCTATGGCTCTATGGCTATATGACTCTATGACTCTATGTGTCTATGGCTCTATGGTGCTATGACTCTCTGACCAAGGCTCTACGGCTCTATGGCCCTATGGCTCTATGACTCTATGACTCTATGACGATGACTCTATGACTCTATGGATCTATGACTCTATGACTCTATGACTCTCTGACCATGGCTCTACGGTTCTATGGCCCTTCGGCTCTATGACTCTATGACTCTATGACGATGACTCTATGGCTCTATGGATCTATGACTCTATGACTCTTTGACTCTCTGTCTCTATGGCTGTATGGTTCTATGACTATGACTCTATGGACCTATGGCTACATGACTGTATGACTCTATGCATCTATGGCTCTATGGTGCTATGATTATGACTCTATGACTCTATGGCTCTATGTCTCTCTGACTCAATGACTCTATGTATCTATGACTGTATGGCTCTATGACTGTATGGCTCTATGTCTCTATGACTCTCTGACTCTATGACTATGACTCTATGACTTTATGGCTCAATGACTGCCTGACTCTATGACAATGACTCTATGACTTTATGGCACTATGACTCTATGGCTCTATGGCTGTATGGCTCTATGACTCTATGACTGTATGGCTCTATGACTCTATGACTCTCTGACTCTATGTCTATGACTCTATGACTCTATGGCTCTATGATTCTATGGCTCTATGGCTCTATGACTCTATGGCTGTATGACTCTCTGACTCTATCACTACGACTCTATGGCTCTATGGCTCTATGGCTCTATGACTCTATGACTCTATGGCTCCTTGGCTCTATGACGATGACTCTATGGTTCTATGACTCTATGACTCTCTGACTCTATGGCTGTATGGTTGTATGACTCTATGGAACTGTGGCTGTATGGCTATATGACTCTATGGCTCTATGGCGCTATGATTATGACTCTATGGCTCTATGGCTCTATGACTCTATGACTCTCTGACCATGGCTCTACGGCTCTATGGCTTTATGGCTCTATGACTCTATGGCTCTATGGATCTATGACTCTATGACTCTTTGACTGTCTGTCTCTATGGCTGAATGGTTCTATGACTCTATGACTCTATGGTTCTCTGACTCTCTGGATCTATGACTGTATGGCTCTATGACTCTATGACTCTATGGCTGTATGGCTCTATGACTCTATGGCTCTATGACTCTATGATTCTATGGCTCTATGTCTCTATGACTCCGACTCTCTGACTCTATGACTCTATGGCTCTATGACTCTATGGCTCTATGGCTGTATGGTTGTATGACTCTATGGCTCTGTGGCTGTATGGCTATATGACTCTATGGCTCTATGGCGCTATGATTATGACTCTATGGCTCTATGACTCTATGACTCTATGACTCTCTGACCATGGCTCTACGGTTCTATGGCCCTTCGGCTCTATGACTCTATGACTCTATGACGATGACTCTATGGCCCTATGGATCTATGACTCTATGACTCTTTGACTCTCTGTCTCTATGGCTGTATGGTTCTATGACTATGACTCTATGGACCTATGGCTACATGACTGTATGACTCTATGCATCTATGGCTCTATGGTGCTATGATTATGACTCTATGACTCTATGGCTCTATGTCTCTCTGACTCAATGACTCTATGTATCTATGACTGTATGGCTCTATGACTGTATGGCTCTATGTCTCTATGACTCTCTGACTCTATGACTATGACTCTATGACTTTATGGCTCAATGACTGCCTGACTCTATGACAATGACTCTATGACTTTATGGCACTATGACTCTATGGCTCTATGGCTGTATGGCTCTATGACTCTATGACTGTATGGCTCTATGACTCTATGACTCGCTGACTCTATGTCTATGACTCTATGACTCTATGATTCTATGGCTCTATGGCTCTATGACTCTATGGCTGTATGACTCTCTGACTCTATCACTATGACTCTATGGCTCTATGGCTCTATGGCTGTATGACTCTATGACTCTATGGCTCCTTGGCTCTATGACGATGACTCTATGGTTCTATGACTCTATGACTCTATGACTCTATGGCTCTATGGCTGTATGGTTGTATGACTCTATGGAACTGTGGCTGTATGGCTATATGACTCTATGGCTCTATGGTGCTATGATTATGACTCTATGGCTCTATGGCTCTATGACTCTATGACTCTATGACTCTCTGACCATGGCTCTACGGCTCTATGGCTTTATGGCTCTATGACTCTATGGCTCTATGGATCTATGACTCTATGACTCTTTGACTGTCTGTCTCTATGGCTGAATGGTTCTATGACTCTATGACTCTATGGTTCTATGACTCTCTGGATCTATGACTGTATGGCTCTATAAACTCTATGACTCTATGGCTGTATGGCTCTATAACTCTATGGCTCTATGACTCTATGATTCTATGGCTCTATGTCTCTATGACTCCGACTCTCTGACTCTATGACTCTATGGCTCTATGACTCTATGGCTCTATGGCTGTATGGTTGTATGACTCTATGGCTCTGTGGCTGTATGGCTATATGACTCTATGGCTCTATGGCGCTATGATTATGACTCTATGGCTCTTTGGCTCTATGACTCTATGACTCTCTGACCATGTCTCTACGGATCTATGGCTCTATGGCTCTATGACTCTATGGCTCTATGACGATGACTCTATGGCTCTATGGATCTATGACTCTATGACTCTTTGACTGTCTGTCTCTATGGCTGAATCGTTCTTTGACTCTATGACTCTATGGCTCAATGACTCTCTGGATCTATGACTGTATGGCTCTATGACTCTATGACTCTATGGCTGTATGGCTCTATGACTGTATGGCTCTATGACTCTATGATTCTATGGCTCTATGTCTCTATGACTCCGACTCTCTGACTCTATGACTCTATGGCTATATGACTCTATGACTCTATGACTCTATGATTCTATGACGATGGCTCTATGGATCTATGACTCTATGACTCTTTGACTGTCCGTCTCTATGGCTGTATGGTTCTATGACTCTATGACTCTATGGCTGTATGGCTCTATGACTCTATGGCTCTATGACTCCGACTCCGACTCTCTGACTCTATGACTCTATGGCTATATGACTCCGACTCTCTGACTCTATGACTCTATGGCTATATGACTCTATTAGTCTATGGCTCTATGGCGGTATGATTATGACTCTATGGCTCTATGACTCTATGATTCTATGACGATGGCTCTATGGATCTATGACTCTATGACTCTTTGACTGTCCATCTCTATGGCTGTATGGTTCTATGACTCTATGACTCTATGGCTGTATGGCTCTATGACTCTATGGCTCTATGACTCCGACTCTCTGACTCTATGACTCTATGGCTATATGACTCTATTAGTCTATGGCTCTATGGCGGTATGATTATGACTCTATGGCTCTATGACTCTATGATTCTATGACTCTATGGCTGTATGGCTCTGTGACTCTCTGACTCTATGGCTTATGGCTCTATGACTCTATGACTCTATGGCTCTATGACTGTATGGCTCTATGACTCTATGACTCTATGGCTCTATGTCTCTATGACTCCGACTCTCTGACTCTATGACTCTATGGCTAGATGACCCTATGACTCTATGACTCTATGACTCTCTGACCATGGTTCTACGGCTCTATGGCCCTATGGCTCTATGATTATATGACTATGATGATGACTCTATGGCTCTATGGATCTATGACTCTATGACTCTATGGATCTATGGCTCTATGACTCTATGGCTCTATGACTCTCTGGATCTATGACTGCATGGCTCTATGACTCTCTGACTCTCTGACTCTATGACTATGACTCTATGACTCTATGGCTCTATGACTCTATTACTCTATGGATCTATGACTCTGTGACTCTGTGACTCTCTGACTCTATGGCTCTATGGCTGTATGGTTGTATGAGTCTATGGCTCTATGGCTCCTTGACTCTAAGACTCTATGGCTGTATGGCTCCGTGACTCTATGACTCTATGGGTCTATGGCTCTATGACTCTATGACTCTCTGACTCTATGGGTCACTGGCTCTATGGCTCTATGATTCTATGACTCTATGTTTGTATGACTGTGACTCCATGGCTCTATGGTCCTATGACTCTGTGTCTCTATGGCTCTATGGCTGTATGGCTAGATGACTCTATGACTGTATGACTCTATGTCTATATGACTCTATGACTCAATGGCTCGATGGCTGTATGGCTATATGACTCTATGACTCTATGACTGTATGATTGTATGACTCTATGACTCTATGGCTCTATGATGCGATGGCTCCATGACTCTATGACTCTATGGTTGTCTGGCTGTCTGACTCTATGACTCTATGACTCTAAGGCTCTATGACTCTATGACTCTATGATTCTATGGTTCTATGGCTCTATGACGATGACTCTATGGCTCTATGGCTCTATCACTTTCTTAATCTATGGTTCTATGGATCTATGCTGAAAATGTGTTGCTGGAAAAGTGCAGCAGGTCAGGCAGCATCCAAGGAACAGGAGAATCGACGTTTCGGGCATAAGCCCTTCTTCTCTATGGATCTATGACTCTATGACTCTCTGACTCTATGACTATGACTCTATGACTCTATGGCTCTAGGACTCTATGACTGTATGGCTCTATGTCTCTCTGACTCTATGACTCTATGGATCTATGACTGTATGGCTCTATGACTGTATGGCTCTATGACCCTGTGACTCTCTGACTCTATGACTATGACTCTATGACTTTATGGCTCTATGACTCTATGGCTCTATGGCTATATGGCTCTATGACTCGATGACTCTATGGCTCTTTGACTCTATGGCTCTATGACTCTAAGACTCTATATCTCTATGACTCTCTGACTCTATGGCTCTGTGTGTCAATGGCTGTATGGCTCTATGACTCTATGTCTCTATGACTCTATGGCTGTATGGCTCTATGACTCTATGGGTCTATGGCACGATGGCTCTTTGATTCTATGACTCTATGGCTCTATGTCTCTATGACTGTGACTCTCTGACTCTATGACTCTATGGATCTATGACTGTATGACTGTATGACTCTATGACTCTCTGACTCTATGACTATGACTCTATGGCTCTATGCCTCTACGACTCTATGGCTCTATGTCTCTCTGACTCAATGACTTTATGGATCTATGACTGTATGGCTCTTTGATTCTATGACTCTCTGACTCTATGACTATGACTCTATGACTTTATGGCTCTATGACTCTATGGCTCTATGGCTCTATGGATCTATGGCTCTTTGACTCTATGACTTTATGGCTCTATGACTCTCTGACTATATGACAATGACTCTATGACTCTATGGCTCTATGACTCTCTGACTCTATGACTATGACTCTATGACTTTATGGCACTATGACTCTATGGCTCTATGGCTCTATGGCTTTATGACTCTATGACTGTATGGCTCTATGACTCTATGATTCTCTGACTCTATGACTATGACTCTATGACTCTATGGCTCTATGACTCTATGGCTCTATGGCTCTATGGCTCTATGACTCTATGACTCAATGACTCTCTGGCACTATGACTCTATGGTTTTATGGCACTATGACTCTCTGACTCTATGACTATGACTCTATGACTTTATGGCTCTATGACTCTATGGCTCTATGGCTCTATGGCTCTTTGACTCAATGACTCAATGACTCTATGGCTCTATGACTCTATGGCTGTATGACTCTCTGACTCTATCACTATGACTCTATGACTTTATGGCACTATGACTCTATGGCTCTATGGCTCTATGGCTATATGACTCTATGACTCAATGACTCTATGGATCTATGACTGTATGGCTCTATGATTCTATGACTCTCTGACTCTATGACTATGACTCTATGACTTTATGGCTCTATGACTCTATGGCTCTATGGCTCTATGGCTCTATGGCTCTATGGCTCTATGGCTCTTTGACTCTATGACTTTATGGCTCTATGACTCTCTGACTATATGACAATGACTCTATGACTCTATGGCGCTATGACTCTCTGACTCTATGACTATGACTCTATGACTTTATGGCACTATGACTCTATGGCTCTATGGCTCTATGGCTTTATGACTCTATGACTGTATGGCTCAATGACTATGACTCTCTGACTCTATGACTATGACTCTATGACTTTATGGCTCTATGACTCTATGGCTCTATGGCTCTAAGGCTCTATGGCTCTATGGCACTATGACTCTCTGGCACTATGACTCTATGGTTTTATGGCACTATGACTCTCTGACTCTATGACTATGACTCTATGACTTTATGGCTCTATGACTCTATGGCTCTATGACTCTCTGACTCTATTACTATGACTCTATGATTCTATGGCTCTATGACTCAATGTCTCTATGACTCTATGGCTCTATGGCTCTTTGACTCTATGACTCTAGCTCAATGACTCTCTGACTCTATGAATCTATGGATCTATGACTCTATGGCTCTAATGACTCTATGACTGTCTCACTCTATGACTATGACTCTATGGCTCTATGGCTCTATGACTCTATGACTCTATGACTCTATGTCTGTCTGACTCTATGACTCTATAACTCTATGACTCTATGACTGTGTGGCTCTATGACTCTATGAAACTATGACTCTCTGGCTCTATGACTCTATGACTCTATGGCTCTATGTCTCTATGGCTCAAAGATTCTATATCTCTATGACTCTCTGACTCTATGGCTCTGTGTGTCTTTGGCTGTATGGCTGTATGGCTCTATGACTCTATGGCTGTATGGTTCTATGTCTCTATGGCTCTATGGCTCTATGACTCTATGAATCTCTGACTCTCTGGCTGTATGACTCCATGGCTCGATGACTCTATGGCTCTATGGCTCTATGGCTCTAAGACTCGATATCTCTATGACTCTCTGACTCTATGGTTCTGTGTGTCAATGGCTGTATGGCTCTATGACTGTATGGCTCTATGGCTCTATGGCTCTACAACTCTATGGCTATATGGCTCTATGACTCTATGGCTCTATGGCTCTATGGCTCTATGACTATGACTCTATGGCTCTCTGTCTCTATGACTCTGTGACTCTCTGACTCTATGGATCCATGACAGTATGACTCTATGACTGTATGACTATGACTAAGACTCTATGGCTCTATGGCTCTATGTCTCTCTGACTCAATCACTCTATGGCTTTATGGCTCTATGGCTCTAAGACTCGATATCTCTATGAGTCTCTGAATCTATGGCTCTGTGTGTCAATGGCTGTATGGCTCTATGACTCTGTCGCTATGGCTGTATGGCTCTATGACTCTATGGCTGTATGGCTCTATGACTCTATGGCTCTATGGCTCTATGGCTCTATGACTCTATGGCTGTATGGCTCTATGACTCTATGGCTCTATGGCTCTATGGCTCTATGACTCTATGGCTCTATGGATCTCTGACTGTATGACTCTTTGACTCGCTGACTCGATGACTATGACTCTATGGCTCTATGGCTCTATGTCTCTCTGACTCAATCACTCTATGGCTCTATGGCTGTATGACTCTATGACTCTATGACAATGGCTCTATGACTCTCTGACTATATGACTATGACTCTATGACTCTATGATTCTATGACTGTGTGGCTCTATGAGTCTATGACTCTCTGACTCTACGACTGTGACTCTATGGCTCTATGGCTCTTTGAAACTATGGCTCTCTGGCTCTATGACTCTATGACTCCATGACTCTATGGATCTATGTCTCTATGGCTCAAAGACTCTATATCTCTATGACTCTCTGACTCTATGGCTCTGTGTGTCTTTGGCTGTATGGCTGTATGGCTCTATGACTCTATGGCTGTATGGTTCTATGACTCTTTGGCTCTATGGCTCTATGACTCTATGAATCTTTGACTCTCTGGCTGTATGACTCTTTGGCTCTATGACTCTATGGCTGTATGGCTCTATGGCTCTAAGACCTGATATCTCTATGTCTCTCAGACTCTATGGTTCTGTGTGACAACGGCTGTATGGCTCTATGATTCTATGGCTCTATGGCTCTGTGGCTCTATGACCGTATGACTCTATGGCTCTATGTCTCTATGACTCTGTGACTCTCTGACTCTATGGATCTATGACTGTATGACTCTATGACTCTCTGACTCTATGACTATGACTATGACTCTATGGCTCTATGGCTCTATGTCTCTCTGACTCAATCACTCTATGGCTCTTTGGCTCTCAGGCTCTATGACTCTATGACTCTATGGCTCTATGACTCTCTGACTATATGACTATGACTCTCTGACTCTATGACTATGACTCTATGACTTTATGGCACTATGACTCTATGGCTCTATGACTGTATTGCTCTATGACTCTATGACTCTATGACTCTCTGACTCTATGACTATGACTCTATGACTTTATGTCTCTATGACTCTATGGCTCTATGGTTCTATGGGTCTATGGCACTATGACTCTATGACTATGGCTCTATGACTCTCTGACTATATGACTATGACTCTATGACTCTATGGCTCTATGACTCTGACTATGACTATGACTCTATGACTTTATGGCACTATGACTCTATGGCTCTATGGCTCTATGGCTCTATGACTCTATGACTGTATGGCTCTATGACTCTATGACTCTCTGAATCTATGACTATGACTCTATGACTTTATGACTCTATGACTCTATGGCTCTATGACTCTATGGCTCTATGGCACTATGACTTTATGGCTCTATGACTGTCTGACTCTATGACTATGACTCTATGACTTTATGGCTATATGACTATGGCTGTATGACTCTCTGACTCTATGACTTTATGACTATGACTCTATGACTCTATGGCTCTAATTCTCCATGCTCTATGGCTCTATGACTCAATGTCTCTATGGATCTATGACTGTAAGTTCCTATGACTCTATGACTCTACAACTATGACTCTATTACTCTATGGCTCTATGGCTCTATGGCTCTATGACTCTATGACTCTATGGCCCTATGACTCTGACTCTATGAATTTATGGATCTATAACTCTATGGCTCTATGACTATGACTCTATGACTCTATGGCTCTATGACTCTATGGCTCTATGGCTCTATGGCTCTATGACTCTATGGCTCTATGGCTCTATGGCTCTATGACTCTATGACTCAATGACTCTATGGATCTATGACTGTATGGCTCTATGATTCTATGACTCTCTGACTCTATGACTATGACTCTATGACTTTATGGCTCTATGACTCTATGGCTCTATGGCTCTATGGCTCTTTGACTCAATGACTCAATGACTCTATGGCTCAATGACTCTATGGCTGTATGACTCTCTGACTCTATCACTATGACTCTATGACTTTATGGCACTATGACTCTATGGCTCTATGGCTCTATGGCTATATGACTCTATGACTCAATGACTCTATGGATCTATGACTGTATGGCTCTATGATTCTATGACTCTCTGACTCTATGACTATGACTCTATGACTTTATGGCTCTATGACTCTATGGCTCTATGGCTCTATGGCTCTATGGCTCTATGGCTCTATGGCTCTTTGACTCTATGACTTTATGGCTCTATGACTCTCT
The DNA here is from genome assembly GCF_037043375.1 of Chiloscyllium plagiosum. NCBI lineage: Eukaryota > Metazoa > Chordata > Chondrichthyes > Orectolobiformes > Hemiscylliidae > Chiloscyllium > Chiloscyllium plagiosum. Next base: position 53,937,114 of record NW_028270155.1, on the reverse strand, counting down.
GACTATATGACAATGACTCTATGACTCTATGGCGCTATGACTCTCTGACTCTATGACTATGACTCTATGACTTTATGGCACTATGACTCTATGGCTCTATGGCTCTATGGCTTTATGACTCTATGACTGTATGGCTCAATGACTATGACTCTCTGACTCTATGACTATGACTCTATGACTTTATGGCTCTATGACTCTATGGCTCTATGGCTCTAAGGCTCTATGGCTCTATGGCACTATGACTCTCTGGCACTATGACTCTATGGTTTTATGGCACTATGACTCTCTGACTCTATGACTATGACTCTATGACTTTATGGCTCTATGACTCTATGGCTCTATGACTCTCTGACTCTATTACTATGACTCTATGATTCTATGGCTCTATGACTCAATGTCTCTATGACTCTATGGCTCTATGGCTCTTTGACTCTATGACTCTAGCTCAATGACTCTCTGACTCTATGAATCTATGGATCTATGACTCTATGGCTCTAATGACTCTATGACTGTCTCACTCTATGACTATGACTCTATGGCTCTATGGCTCTATGACTCTATGACTCTATGACTCTATGTCTGTCTGACTCTATGACTCTATAACTCTATGACTCTATGACTGTGTGGCTCTATGACTCTATGAAACTATGACTCTCTGGCTCTATGACTCTATGACTCTATGGCTCTATGTCTCTATGGCTCAAAGATTCTATATCTCTATGACTCTCTGACTCTATGGCTCTGTGTGTCTTTGGCTGTATGGCTGTATGGCTCTATGACTCTATGGCTGTATGGTTCTATGTCTCTATGGCTCTATGGCTCTATGACTCTATGAATCTCTGACTCTCTGACTCTATTACTATGACTCTATGATTCTATGGCTCTATGACTCAATGTCTCTATGACTCTATGGCTCTATGGCTCTATGTCTCTCTGACTCAATCACTCTATGGCTCTATGGCTGTATGACTCTATGACTCTATGACTATGGCTCTATGACTCTCTGACTATATGACTATGACTCTATGACTCTATGATTCTATGACTGTGTGGCTCTATGAGTCTATGACTCTCTGACTCTACGACTGTGACTCTATGGCTCTATGGCTCTATGAAACTATGACTCTCTGGCTCTATGACTCTATGACTCCATGACTCTATGGATCTATGTCTCTATGGCTCAAAGACTCTATATCTCTATGACTCTCTGACTCTATGGCTCTGTGTGTCTTTAGCTGTATGGCTGTATGGCTCTATGACTCTATGGCTGTATGGTTCTATGACTCTTTGGCTCTATGGCTCTATGACTCTATGAATCTTTGACTCTCTGGCTGTATGACTCTTTGGCTCTATGACTCTATGGCTGTATGGCTCTATGGCTCTAAGACCTGATATCTCTATGTCTCTCAGACTCTATGGTTCTGTGTGACAACGGCTGTATGGCTCTATGATTCTATGGCTCTATGGCTCTGTGGCTCTATGACCGTATGACTCTATGGCTCTATGTCTCTATGACTCTGTGACTCTCTGACTCTATGGATCTATGACTGTATGACTCTATGACTCTCTGACTCTATGACTATGACTATGACTCTATGGCTCTATGGCTCTATGTCTCTCTGACTCAATCACTCTATGGCTCTATGGCTCTAAGGCTCTATGACTCTATGACTCTATGGCTCTATGACTCTCTGACTATATGACTATGACTCTCTGACTCTATGACTATGACTCTATGACTTTATGGCACTATGACTCTATGGCTCTATGACTGTATGGCTATATGACTATGGCTGTATGACTCTCTGACTCTATGACTCTATGACTATGACTCTATGACTCTATGGCTCTAATTCTCCATGCTCTATGGCTCTATGACTCAATGTCTCTATGGATCTATGACTGTAAGTTCCTATGACTCTATGACTCTACAACTATGACTCTATTACTCTATGGCTCTATGGCTCTATGGCTCTATGACTCTATGACTCTATGGCCCTATGACTCTGACTCTATGAATTTATGGATCTATAACTCTATGGCTCTATGACTATGACTCTATGACTCTATGGCTCTATGACTGTAAGGCTCTATGATTCTATGGCTCTATGACTCTTTGACATTATGACTATGACTCTATGACTCTATGGCCCTATGACTCTGACTCTATGAATTTATGGATCTATAACTCTATGGCTCTATGACTATGACTCTATGACTCTATGGTTCTATGACTCTATGGCTCTATGACTCTCTGAATCAATGGCGAATGGCTCTATGACTATGACTCTATGACTCTATGGCTCTATGACTATATGGCTCTATGACTCTATGACTCTATGGCTCTATGACTCTATGATGTCTGACTCTAAGACTCTATGTATCTATGACTGTATGGCTCTCTGACTGTATGGCTCTATGACACTATGGCTCTAGACTCTATGATTGTCTGACTCTATAACTCTATGGATCTATGACTGTATGGCTCTATGACTCTCTGACTCTATGGCGAATGGCTCTATGGCTCTATGACTCTATGACTATCTGACTCTATGACTCTAAGGATCTATGACTGTATGGCTCTATGACTGTATGGCTCTATGGCTCTATGACTCTGTGACTCTGTGACTCTCTGACTCTGTGACTATGACTCTATGACTTTATGGCTCGATGACACTATGGCTCTATGACTCTATGGCTCTATGACTCTGACTCTATGACTCTATGGATCTATGACTGTATGGCTCTATGACTCTCTGACTCTACGACTGTGACTCTATGGCTCTATGGCTGTATGGCTCTATGACTCTATGGCTCTATGGCTCAAAGACTCTATATCTCTATGACTCTGACTCTATGGCTCTGTGTGGCAATGGCTGTATGGCTCTATGACTTTATGTCTCTATGGCTCTTTGACTCTATGACTCTATGACTCTATGTCTCTATGACTCTGTGACTCTCTGACTCTATGACTCTATGGATCTATGACTGTATGACAATATGACTCTATGACTCTCTGACTCTATGACTATGACTCTATGGCTCTATGACTCTATGGCTCTATGACGCTATTACTCTATGGCTCTATGTCTCTCTCACTCAATGACTCTATGGATCTATGACAGCATGGCTCTATGACTGTATGGCTCTCTGACTCTATGACTATAACTCTATGACTTTATGGCTCGATGACTATGACTCTATGGCTCTATGGCTCTATGACTCTATGACTCTATGACTCTATGGCTCTATGTCTCTCTGACTCAATGACTCTATGGATCTATGACTCTATGGCTCTATGACTGTATGACTCTATGACTCAATGACTCTCTGACTATGACTCTATGACTCTATGACCCTATGACTCTATGACTTTATGGCTCTATGACTCTATGACTTTATGGCTCTATGACTCTCTGAGTATATGACTATGACTCTATGACTCTATGGCTCTGACTCTATGGCTCTATGACTCTATGGCTCTATGGCACTATGACTCTGACATTATGGCTCTATGACTCTCTGACTCTATGACTATGACTCTATGACTTTATGGCTCTATGACTATGGCTCTATGACTCTGACTTTATGGCTCTATGACTCTATGAATATGACTCTATGACTTTATGGCACTATGACTCTATGGCTCTATGACTCTGACTTTTTGACTATGACTCTATTACTCTATGGCTCTATGACTCTATGTCTCTATGGCTCTACGGCTCTATGACTCTATGACTCTATGGATCTATGACTGAATGGCTCTATGACTCTATGACTCTACGACTATGACTCGATGACTCTATGGCTCTATGACTCTATTGCTCAATGGCTCTATGGCTATATGGCTCTATGACTCCATGGCTCTATGACTCTCTGACTCTATGACTATGACTCTATGATTCTATGGCTCTATGACTCTTTGACACTATGACTATGACTCTATGAGTCTATGGTTCTATGACGATATGGCTCTATGACTCTCTGACTCTATGGCGAATGGCTCTATGACTCTATGACTGTATGGCTCTATGACTTTATGACTGTATGACTCTCTGGCTCTATGACTCTATGACTGTCTGACTCTATGACTCTATGGATCTATGACTGTATGGCTCTATAATTCTGTGACTCTCTGACTCTGTGACTATGACTCTATGACTTTATGGCTATGACTCTATGGCTCTATGACGCTATGGCTCGATGTCTCTCTAACTCTATGACTCTATGGATCTATGACTGTATGGCTCTATGACTCTATGACTCTCTGACTCTATGACTGTGACTCTATGGCTCTATGGCTCTATGACTCTATGTCTCTATGGCTCTATGGCTCTATGACTCTATGTCTCTATGACTCTATGACTCTATGGCTCTATGTGTCTTCGGCTGTATGGCTCTATGGCTCTATGATGCTATGGCTGTATGGTTCTATGGCTCTATGGCTATATGACTCTATGAATCTCTGGCTGTATGACTCTATGGCTGTATGACTCTATGGCTCTATGGTTCTATGGCTCTAAGACTCGATATCACTATGGCTCTGACTCTATGGCTCTGTGTGTCAATGGCTGTATGGCTCTATGACTCTATGTCTCTATGGCTCTATGGCACTACGACTATGGCTATATGGCTCTATGACTCTATGTCTCTATGGCTCTATGGCTCTATGACTCTATGACTCTGACTATGACTCTATGACTCTATGGATCTATGACTGTATGACTGTATGACTCTATGACTCTGACTCTATGACTATGACTCTATGGCTCTATGGTTCTGTGACTCTATGGCTCTATGTCTCTCTGACTCAATTACTCTATGGATCTATGACTGTATGGCTCTATGACTGTGTGGCTCTATGACTCTATGGCTCTATGACTCTCTGACTATATGACTATGACTCTATGACTCTATGGCTCTATGACTCTGACTCTATGACTTTATGGCTCTATGACTCTATGGCTCTATGGCTGTATGGCTGTATGGCTCTATGACTGTTTGGCTCTATGACTGTATGGCTCTATGACTCTATGACTATGACTCTATGACTTTATAGCTCTATGACTCTATGGCACTATGACTAATACTGTATGACTTTGTGACTCTATGGCTCTATGGCTCTATGACTCTCTGACTCTATGGCTATGACTCTATGACTCTATGGTTGTATGACTGTCTGACTCTATGACTATGACTCTATGAGTTTATGGCTCTATGACTCTATGACTCTCTGGCTCTATTACTATGACTCAATGACTCTATGGCTATATGACTCTGACTCTATGACTATGACTCTATGGCACTATGGCTCTATGACTCTATGACTCTATGACTCTATGGCTCTATGACTCTCTGACTCTATGACTCTGTGGCTCTATGACTCTGTGGCTCTATGACTCTATGGCTCTATGACTCTCTGACTCTATGACTCTATGGATCTATGACTGTATGGCTCTATGACTCTATGACTCTACGACTATGACTCTATGATTCTATGGCCCTATAACTCTATGACTCTATGGCTCTATGGCTCTATGACTCTCTGACTCTATGACTCTATGGATCTATGACTCTATGGCTCTATGACTCTATGAATTTCTGACTCTATGGCTCTATGACTAAGACTCTTTGACTCTATGGCTCGATGACTCTATGGCTCTATTGCTCTATGACTCTCTGACTCTATGACTCTATGGATCTATGACTGTATGGCTCTATGACTCTATGACTCTACGACTATGACTCTATGATTCTAGGGCCCTATAACTCTATGGCTCTATGGCTCTATGACTCTCTGACTCTATGACTCTATGACTCTATGACTCTATGACTCTGTGGCTCTATGATTCAATGACTCTTGGGCTATGACTCTATGACTTTATGGCTCTATGACTCTCTGGCTCTATGGCTCTATGGTTCTATGACTCTTTGACTCTATGACTCAATGACTCTCTGACTATGACTCTATGACTCTATGACCCTATGACTCTATGACTTTATGGCTCTATGACTCTATGACTTTATGGCTCTATGACTCTCTGAGTATATGACTATGACTCTATGACTCTATGGCTCTGACTCTATGACTCTATGGCTCTATGGCACTATGACTCTGACTTTATGGCTCTATGACTCTCTGACTCTATGACTATGACTCTATGACTTTATGGCTCTATGACTCTATGGCTCTATGACTCTGACTTTATGGCTCTATGACTCTATGAATATGACTCTATGACTTTATGGCACTATGACTCTATGGCTCTATGACTCTGACTTTTTGACTATGACTCTATTACTCTATGGCTCTATGACTCTATGTCTCTATGGCTCTACGGCTCTATGACTCTATGACTCTATGGATCTATGACTGAATGGCTCTATGACTCTATGACTCTACGACTATGACTCGATGACTCTATGGCTCTATGACTCTATTGCTCAATGGCTCTATGGCTATATGGCTCTATGACTCCATGGCTCTATGACTCTCTGACTCTATGACTATGACTCTATGATTCTATGGCTCTATGACTCTTTGACACTATGACTATGACTCTATGAGTCTATGGTTCTATGACGATATGGCTCTATGACTCTCTGACTCTATGGCGAATGGCTCTATGACTCTATGACTGTATGGCTCTATGACTTTATGACTGTATGACTCTCTGGCTCTATGACTCTATGACTGTCTGACTCTATGACTCTATGGATCTATGACTGTATGGCTCTATAATTCTGTGACTCTCTGACTCTGTGACTATGACTCTATGACTTTATGGCTATGACTCTATGGCTCTATGACGCTATGGCTCGATGTCTCTCTAACTCTATGACTCTATGGATCTATGACTGTATGGCTCTATGACTCTATGACTCTCTGACTCTATGACTGTGACTCTATGGCTCTATGGCTCTATGACTCTATGTCTCTATGGCTCTATGGCTCTATGACTCTATGTCTCTATGACTCTATGACTCTATGGCTCTATGTGTCTTCGGCTGTATGGCTCTATGGCTCTATGATGCTATGGCTGTATGGTTCTATGGCTCTATGGCTATATGACTCTATGAATCTCTGGCTGTATGACTCTATGGCTGTATGACTCTATGGCTCTATGGTTCTATGGCTCTAAGACTCGATATCACTATGGCTCTGACTCTATGGCTCTGTGTGTCAATGGCTGTATGGCTCTATGACTCTATGTCTCTATGGCTCTATGGCACTACGACTATGGCTATATGGCTCTATGACTCTATGGCTCTGACTATGACTCTATGACTCTATGGATCTATGACTGTATGACTGTATGACTCTATGACTCTGACTCTATGACTATGACTCTATGGCTCTATGGTTCTGTGACTCTATGGCTCTATGTCTCTCTGACTCAATTACTCTATGGATCTATGACTGTATGGCTCTATGACTGTGTGGCTCTATGACTCTATGGCTCTATGACTCTCTGACTATATGACTATGACTCTATGACTCTATGGCTCTATGACTCTGACTCTATGACTTTATGGCTCTATGACTCTATGGCTCTATGGCTGTATGGCTGTATGGCTCTATGACTGTTTGGCTCTATGACTGTATGGCTCTATGACTCTATGACTATGACTCTATGACTTTATAGCTCTATGACTCTATGGCACTATGACTAATACTGTATGACTTTGTGACTCTATGGCTCTATGGCTCTATGACTCTCTGACTCTATGGCTATGACTCTATGACTCTATGGTTGTATGACTGTCTGACTCTATGACTATGACTCTATGAGGTTATGGCTCTATGACTCTATGACTCTCTGGCTCTATTACTATGACTCAATGACTCTATGGCTATATGACTCTGACTCTATGACTATGACTCTATGGCACTATGGCTCTATGACTCTATGACTCTATGACTCTATGGCTCTATGACTCTCTGACTCTATGACTCTGTGGCTCTATGACTCTGTGGCTCTATGACTCTCTGGCTCTATGACTCTCTGACTCTATGACTCTATGGATCTATGACTGTATGGCTCTATGACTCTATGACTCTACGACTATGACTCTATGATTCTATGGCCCTATAACTCTATGACTCTATGGCTCTATGGCTCTATGACTCTCTGACTCTATGACTCTATGGATCTATGACTCTATGGCTCTATGACTCTATGAATTTCTGACTCTATGGCTCTATGACTAAGACTCTTTGACTCTATGGCTCGATGACTCTATGGCTCTATTGCTCTATGACTCTCTGACTCTATGACTCTATGGATCTATGACTGTATGGCTCTATGACTCTATGACTCTACGACTATGACTCTATGATTCTAGGGCCCTATAACTCTATGGCTCTATGGCTCTATGACTCTCTGACTCTATGACTCTATGACTCTATGGCTCTATGACTCTATGACTTTCTGACTCTATGGCTCTATGACTAAGACTCTTTGACTCTATGGCTCTATGACTCTACGGCTCTATGACTCTTTGACACTATGACTATGACGCTATGACTCTATGGCTCTATGACTATATGGTTCTATGACTCTATGACTCTATGACTCTATGGGCTCTATGACTCTATGACTCTGTGACTCTCTGACTCTATGCATCTATGACTGTATGGCTCTATGACTCTGACTCCATGACTATGACTCTATGACTCTATGGCTCTATGGATCTCTGACTCTATGTCTCTATGGATCTATGACTGTATGGCTCTATGACTGTCTGGCTCTATGACTCTGTGACTCTCTGACTCTATGACTAAGACTCTATGACTTTATGGCTCTATGACTCTATGGCTCTGTGGCTCTATGGCTCTATGACTCTCTGACTGAATGACTCCATGGACCTATGGCTGTATGGCTCTATGACTCTCTGACTCTATGGCTCTATGACTCTATGGATCTATGACTCTATGGCTCTATTACTCTATGACTCTCTGACTCTCTGACCCTATTTCTATGACTCTATGGCTCTATGACGCTATGACTCTCTGACTCTATGACTCTCTGACTCTATGATTAAGACTCTTTGACTCTATGGCTCTATGACTCTATGGCTCTATGGCTCTATGACTGTATGGCTCTATGACTCTATGACTCTATGGCTCTTTGACTCTATATGGCTGTATGGCTCTATGACTCTATGGCTCTATGGCTCTATGACTCTATGACTCTATGGCTCAATGTCTCTATGACTCTGTGACTCTCTGACTCTATGGCTCTATGACTCTATGGCTCTATGGCTCTATGACTGTATGGCTCTATGACTCTATGACTCTATGGCTCTTTGACTCTATATGGCTGTATGGCTCTATGACTCTATGGCTCTATGGCTCTATGACTCTATGACTCTATGGCTCTATGACTCTATGACTCTCTGACTCTCTGACTCTATGACTATGACTCGATGACTCTATGGCACTATGATTCTATAACTCTATGGCTCTATATCTCTCTGACTCTATGTCTCTATGGATCTATGACTGTATGGCTCTATGACTATCTGGCTCTATGACTCTCTGACTCTCTGACTCTATGACTAAGACTCTATGATTTTATGGCTCTATGACTCTATGGCTCTGTACCTCTATGGCTCTATGACTCTCTGACTCAATGACTCCATGGATCTATGGCTGTATGGCTCTATGACTCTCTGACTCTATGGCTCTATGACTCTCTGACTCTATGACTCTCTGACTCTACGACTATGACTCTATGGCTCTATAACTCTCTGACTCTATGACTCTATGGATCTATGACTGTATGGCTCTATGGCTCTATGACTCTTTGACTCTATGACTATGACTCTCTCACTCTCTAACTCTATGACTAAGACTCTATGACTCTCTGACTCTACGACTATGACTCTATGACCCTATGGCTCTATAACTCTATGGCTCTATGGCTCTCTGGAGCTATGACTGTATGGCTCTACGACTCTATGACTCTATGACTATGACTCTCTGACTCTATGGCTCTATGACTCTATGGCTCTGTGCCTCTATGGCCCTATGACTCTCTGACTTAATGACTCCATGGATCTATGGCTGTATGGCTCTATGACTCTCTGACTCTATGGCTCTATGACTCTCTTACTCTACGAATCTATGACTGTATGGCTCTATGACTCTATGACTCTCTGACTCTACGACTATGACTCTATGGCTCTATAACTCTCTGACTCTATGACTCTATGGATCTATGACTGTATGGCTCTATGGCTCTATGACTCTTTGACTCTATGACTAAGACTCTATGACTCTATGACTCTACGACTATGACTCTATGACTCTATGGCTCTATAACTCTATAGCTCTATGGCTCTCTGGATCTATGTCTGTATGGCTCTATGACTCTCTGACTCTATGACTATGACTCTGACTCTATGACTCTATGACTCTATGGTTCTATGTCTCTCTGACTCTATAACTCTATGGATCAATGACTGTGTGGCTCTACGGATCTATGGCTGTATGGCTCTATGGCTCTATGACTCTATGACTCTATGACTATGACTCTATGACTCTATGGCTCTATGGTGCTATGACTCTTTGACACTATGACTCTAAGGCTCTATGACTATATGGCTCTAGGACTCTCTGACTCTATGGCGAATGACTCTATGAGTCTATGTCTCTATGACTCTATGAATGTATGGCTCTCTGACTCTATGGCTCAGTGCCTCTATGGTTCTATGACTCTATGACTCTACGGCTGTATGGCTCTATGACTCTATGGCTCTATGGCTCTATGACTCTATGAATCTATGACGCTCTGATTCTCTGACTATGACTCTATGACTTTATGGCTCTATGACTCTCTGACTCTATGACTCTATGAATCTATGACTGTATGGCTCTATGACTCTACGACTCTGACTCTATGGCTCTATAACTCTATGGCTCTATGGCTCTCTGGAGCTATGACTGTATGGCTCTATGACTCTATGACTCTCTGACTCTATGACTATGACTCTCTGACTCTCTGACTCTATGATTCTATGGATCTATGACTGTGTGGCTCTATGACTGTGTGGCTCTATGACTCTGTGACTCTTTGACTCTATGACTATGACTCTATGACTTTATGGCTCTATGACTCTATGACTCTATGGCTCTATGTCTCTATAAGTCTGTGACTCTCTGACTCTATGACTCTATGACGCTCTGACTCTCTGACTATGACTCTATGACTTTATGGCTCTATGACTCTATGACTCTTTGGCTCTATGACTCTATGGCTCTATGACTCTCTGACTATGACTCTATGAATCTATGACTGTATGGCTCTATAACTATGACTCTCTGACTCTACGACTATGACTCTATGACTCTATGGCTCTATAACTCTATGGCTCTATGGCTCTCTGGAGCTATGACTGTATGGCTCTATGACTCTATGACTCTCTGACTCTATGACTATGACTCTCTGACTCTCTGACTCTCTGACTCTATGGTTCTATGTCTCTCTGACTCTATGATTCTATGGATCTATGACTGTGTGGCTCTATGACTGTGTGGCTCTATGACTCTGTGACTCTCTGACTCTATGACTATGACTCTATGACTTTATGGCTCTATGACTCTATGGCTCTATGGCTCTATGGAGGAAACCGAAGCACCCGGAGGAAACCCACGCAGACACGGGGAGAATGTGCAAACTCCATACAGTCAGTCGCCTGAGGCGGGAATTGAACCCGGGTCTCAGGCGCTGTGAGGCAGCAGTGCTAACCACTATTACTCTATGACTCTTTGACACTATGACTCTATGACTATTTGGCTCTATGTGTGTCTGACTCTATGGCTTATGGCTCTATGACTCTATGATTCTATGAGGAGAAAGTGAGGTCTGCAGACGCTGGAGATCAAAGCTGAAACTTTATTGCTGGAACAGCACAGCAGGTCAGGCAGCATCTAGGGAACAGAAGATTCGACGTTTCGGGCACATGCCCTTCTTCAGGAATGAGCAGAGAGTGTTCAGCAGGAGAAGATAAAAGGTAGGGAGGAGAGACTTGGAGGAGGGGCGTTGGAAATGTGATAGGTGGAAAGAGGTCAAGGTGAGGGTAATAGGTCGGAGTAGGGTGGAGGCGGAGAGGTCAAGAAGAAGACTGCAGGTCAGGAAGGCGGTGCCGGGCTGGAGGGATTCGGCTGAGACAAGGTGGGGGGAGGGGGGATGAAGAAACTGGTGAAGTCCAAGTTCATCCCCTGTGGTTGGAGGGTTCCCAGTCGGAAGATAAGACGCTCCTCCTCCGACCGTCGCGTTGTTGTGGTTTGGCGGTGGATGAGTCCAATGACCTGCATATCCTCGGTGGAGTGGGAGGGGGAGTTGAAATGCTGTGCTACAGGGTGATTGGGTTGGTTCGTCCGGGTGGCCCAGAGGTGCTCTCTGAATCGCTCCGCAAGTAGGCAGCCTGTCTCCCCAATATAGAGGAGGCCACACCGGCTGCAGCGGATGCAGTAGATAATGTGGGTGGAGGTGCAGGTGAATCTGTGGCGGATATGGAAGTTTCCTTTGGGGCCTTGGAGAGAAGTGAGGGGGGAGGTGTGGGCGCAAGTGTTGCACCTCCTGCGGTTGCAAGGGAAGGTGCCGGGAGTGGAGGTTGGGTTGGTGGGGGGTATGGATCTGACAAGGGAGTCCCGGAGGGAGTGGTCTCTACGGAAAGCTGATAGAGGAGGGGAGGGAAATATATCCTTGGTGCTGGGGTCCGTTTGGAGGTGGCGGAAGTGACGGCGGATGATGCGCTGTACATGGAGATTGGTGGGGTGGTAGGTGAGGACCAGTGGGGTTCTGTCCTGGTGGCGGTTGGAGGGGCGGGGCTCAAGGGCGGAGGAGCGGGAAGTGGAGGAGATGCGGTGGAGGGCATCGTCGATCACGTCGGGGGGGAAATTGCGGTCCTTGAAGAAGGAGGCCGTCTGTGTTGTGCGTATTTTGAACTGGTCCTCCTGGGAGCAGATGCGGCGGAGACGAAGGAATTGGGAGAATGGGATGGCGTTTTTACAGGGGGCGGGGTGGGAGGAGGTGTAGTCCAGGTAGCTGTGGGAGTCGGTCGGTTTGTAGTAGATGTCCGTGTTGATTCGGTCGTCTGAGATAGAAACAGAAAGGTCTAGGAAGGGGAGGGAGGAGTCCGAGACTGTCCAGGTGAATTTGAGGTCGGGGTGGAAGGTGTTAGTGTAGTGGATGAACTGTTCAACCTCCTCGTGGGAGCATGAGGTAGCGCCGATACAGTCATCAATGTAGCGGAGGAAAAGATGGGGGGTGGGGCCAGTGTAGTTGCGGAAGATGGATTGTTCCACATACCCTACGAAGAGGCAGGCATAGCTGGGGCCCATGCGGGTGCCCATGGCTACTCCTTTTGTTTGGAGAAAGTGGGAGGATTGGAAAGAAAAGTTGTTCAGGGTGAGGACCAGTTCAGTCAGTCGAAGGAGGGTGTCGGTGGAAGGGTACTGGGTGGTACGGCGGGAAAGGAAGAAGCGGAGTGCTTTGAGTCCTTCGTGATGGGGGATGGAGGTGTACAGGGACTGGATGTCCATGGTGAAGATGAGGCGTTGGGGACCGGGGAAGCGGAAATCCTGGAGGAGATGGAGGGCGTGGGTGGTGTCACGGACGTAGGTGGGGAGTTCTTGGACTAATGGGGACAGGACCGTGTCGAGGTAGGAGGAGATGAGTTCGGTGGGGCAGGAGCAGGCTGAGACGATGGGTCGTCCGGGGCAGTCAGGTTTGTGGATTTTGGGCAGGAGGTAGAAACGGGCGGTTCGGGGTTGTGGTACTATGAGGTTGGAGGCGGTGGATGGGAGGTCCCCTGAGGTGATGAGGTTATGGATGGTCTGGGAGATGATGGTCTATGATTCTATGACCCTATGGCTCTATGAATGTATGGCTCTAAGACTCTATGACTCTATGGCTCTATGGCCCTATGACTCTATGACTCTATGACTCTATGACTCTATGGCTCTCTGACTCTTTGGCTGTCTGACTCTATGCCTCTATGACTCTCTGACTATGACTCATTGACTCAATGGCTCTATGGTTGTATGTCTCTCTGACTCTATGACTCTATGACTCTATGACTGTATGGCTCTATGACTGTCTGGCTGTTAAATCACAGAAAACAGGCAACTGACTACTGTGGAAAAGGAGGCCTGGTTTGCTTTGTCCTGACTATCCTGCTTTCCAGAGACCTCTCCGAAACAATGTATGCCTCACATCTTTAGAGTGTTGTTACATCTCTAGACAAGTTGACTAAAATTACAAGGATCTCAGGGGCAACTTTTTCACACAAAGGGTGATGCGTATATGGAATGAGCTGCTCGAGGAAGTGGTGGATGCCAGTACAATTACAGCATTTAAAAGGCATTTGGATGGTTATATGAATAGGCAGAGTTTAGGGGGATATGGGCTAAGTGCTGGCAAATGGGACTAGATTAATTTAGGATATCTGATTGGCATGGACAAGTTGGAACAAAGGGTCTATTTCTGTGCTGTACATCTCTTTGACTCTCTGACTGTATGCATACATGGAGCCTCACTAAGCCCCCGTTAACCTTTGGCCTTGACGGCAGACAACTCTAGGCAACCTATAGAATAATATTTGCTTTTATCTAAGGAAATTGTTGCACAAACTGATTTCCTTCTTATATCAATTTAATATATGGGAAATAATACTGTCAAGGAACTGGCTCCAGATTTGGAGATAATAAATTAGATTTCTAATTACTACAGACAAGTAAAAACTTGTCATAATTCCTTTCTTCCTGGTTCCAAACTAATCATTCTACTGAATTTAGCTCCTTAATCTTCCTCTGGTAGAGCTATTAAAATGAAGCAGGAAAAGTAGCAGAGCGTGAATCACGAAGAATGGATCAGAGGGTATAGAACTACACACCAAGAACAGATCCGTTTCAATGATTATTATCTGGCTTGTCAAAGTGTCAGGTTCCCCATGGAGTTGCAATGTTTACAGTCACAGTCCTACACAGATTATTGACAGTGCCCACAGATCGAGTGACAGCCTAGGTCCAATGTGCCGGCTTGTTTGATGTTGTAGACACCATGGTCCATATATTGTGTTCCAGGATGTCTGGAGGAAGGTAGCACAGGCAGTCAATACAGTCTCCCCCATTCCAAGAAATGCAATATCAGCAGAGGTCAATGTTTGCAAAATGACAGTTAAGGGAAGTCTAACTGCCATTATCATGACATGGCCTGCCTTACACACGCACTCTTTACACCTGAGAGTCTGGGTAGAAGCTTGCCACCTTTGGAATGTTTCTGCTGTCAGAACCAAATACAGCTCCTGATCCAAATACTATTGGCTAGTTACTATTTTTAATTTTAAAGAAGTACTTTATTCACAAAATTGTTATATACATACATAGTCACTACAGCACTTCAATTCTGTGCAGTCTTTACATATGGAGAACAAACAAATCTTAGACAATTCTTACATATACAAGACAATATTTACATGCATTTGAGGCAGTGAAAGGGTCTGATAACTGAATGGACCATTTAACTTTGGAAGAAAGACCTTAGATAGTGGTCTTTCCCCACTGCGCCTTGGCACCCCAAGCTTTAATGCATTCCTCAGAACATAGTCCCTGGACCTGCGAATGTGCCAGCCTGCAACACTCAGACTGGGTCAACTTCTTGTTCTGGAATATCAACAAGTTTCAGGCAGACCAGGGAGTGTCTTTCACTGAGTTGATGGTCCTCCAGGCGCAGTCGAAGTTTGTCTCGGTGTGCGTCCCAGGGAAGACTGTAGAGCACAGAGCCCTGTGTCATCGATCTGCTCGGGACGCACCTCAGCAAAAATAACCGCATTTCTCTCCAGACTTCCTTTGTACATTCCAGAAGGGTATGTCTGTCCCTATCTGACCCACTCCTCACTCTGGCAGCTTCTTCAAGGACAGCATGCAGTGGGGCAGAGACTCCAGGTGTACATGAAGGATCTCATAGGCAGTGCCATTCTCATCACCAGCCAGGCAATGTCTTGGTGCTTGTTGGAAAATTCTGGTGATGGGACGTTCTGCTGAATGACTTTGACAGTCTGCTCAGGGAGCATCCTCTCCTTTTCCTGCAGGCTCTTAAGGACACTATGTGTTGACCACTTCCTGATGGGCTTGTGGCCAAGTGTTTTTTTTCAAATTTCTGCAGGTGACATAGAACAGCCCAACTACAGGAGCATTCTGCGGTATTGAGGCGAACAATATTGCTTGCACTCATCAAGTTCTGCACTTGCTTGAATTTCTGTCTCTGAGTCTTTCCAGATGTGAGCAACTGAGCTTTGTCCCATTCGCCAGGCATCTGCTCCACTTTGCATCGAGACAGTCACTGAAACTCTAGCACCACATTGTTCATATCTTTCTCAGCGGAAGCAGTCAAACAAACCAAGTTCTATCATTGAACACAAGGAGCAATTGATAAAATGGACATGACACAAACCACCCCATGTGACCACACACTGAATTTCATGCGTAGCAAAAGCTTTCATTTAATTATCCCAATATCCGTTAATAGTGACTGTATTATCTGGTAGATTAGTGCCACAAACTCAAGGTGCATACATATGTAACCAGCAGCTGTATCGAGTGTCACAACTTGAATTCAAGATGGCGGCAGTGCAAGATGCTCCAGTTGGGGCTCGAGGTTTGAAACCCAGCGTGTTCTAGAGACTTGGACCAGGTGGTCTGAAGCTGGCATGGACTTGGTGAAAAGACTAAACTTCAAGTGCTTTTTTAAAATGAAAACTTCTTTATTCTTACACTGAACTTTTATTTATGATTCTCTCAAGTCTGTAACACATACTTGAGTATCTGTACCTAGGTACACTGTACCTAACATGGCAACAAAGTGGCAACATTACAAACTTTTCACTGCATTCATTCGAGTGTACATGACAATAAACGCTAATTCAATTCAACTCCATATGTCTCCAAGTGGTTTATTGGTGATCAGGGAATCCTATGCAGCCATGGTTGATAATTCAAAAGAAAACTGGACTTGCTTTGGGGGGCAAATGCAATAAGACACATGGTACTACAGCAATTGGTACAGATTACATTATAGCAATTTACAACTGGATTTGGTCGTCCTCAATATTTTGGGTGCTGAGAAGTGCCAGATAATGCAGTCACTATCAATGGATATTGGGCATAATAAAATGAAAGCTTTTGCTATGCATGAAATTCAGTGTGTGGTCACATGGGGTGGTTTGTGTCATGTCCATTTTATTAATTGCTCCTTGTGTTCAATGATAGAACTTGGTTTGTTTGACTGCTTCCACTGAGAAAGATATGAACAATGTGGTGCTAGAGTTTCAGTGACTGTCTCGATGCAAAGTGGAGCAGATGCCTGGCGAATGGGACAAAGCTCAGTTGCTCACATCTGGAAAGACTCAGAGACAGAAATTCAAGCAAGTGCAGAACTGATGAGCGCAAGCAATATTGCTCGCCTCATGAGTAGATGGTTACCAAATAACCTCCCTGTAAATTGCAGTTCCAGATGCCTCATCTTGTGCTATACGCTCCACATTAGCCTGACTTATTACTCTTTCATACCACATACAATTAGAAACAGGAGCAGGCCCATCTGGCCCCTCAAGACAGCTCCATTATTTGATAAGATCATAACCGATTCAATGTTGCCCAATTCCATTTTCCCGCCTAACCCTTTGAGTACCATCTAAAGAAGAGTCACTGTTCTCTGGGAAAGAGAGTTGCACAGGTTAATGATCCTCTGACAGGAAAAAAACCTCCTCATCTCCATCTTAAAAAGGAGGTCCATCATTTTAAAATTCTGCTCCTAAGTTCTAGCCCCTCCCAAAAAGACAATCATCCTTTCAGCATTCATTTTGTTAAGCCTCATCAGGATCTTATATATTTCAATAAAATCAGCTTTCATTTTTCTAAACTTCAATGGATGTAGACCAAACCTGATCAACCTTGCCTCAAATGATAACCCCTTCATATTAAGAATGAGTCCAGTAAATCTTCTCTGAACAGCTTCTAATGCAATTGTGTCTTTGTATAAAGAAGAAGGAACCATTCACAGTATACCATGTCAAATAGTAGCAAAGCCTTCCTACTTAGATATTCCATTTCCTTGCAATAATATTGAATTTGTCTTCCTAATCCACTTGTTGCAACTGCATGCTAACATATTATGGTTTATGTAGTAGGACACTCAAAACCCTCTATACCTCAGAGTTCTGAAATCACTCTTCATTTTAATAATATGTTGCATTTCCATTCTTCCTACTAAAGTGGACAAGTTCACATTTTCCTACATTATGCTCCATTTGCCAAATGTGGCCAGTATCTTAATCCATCTATATTGTTTTAGAGACTCCTTTATCTTACTGTCCTGTCCTATCTTTGTGTCATGAGCACATTTAGCCACCATGTATTTGATGCCTCAAAGAACTCTAATAAATTGGTCAAACATGATATCCTTTTCACAAAACCATGTTCACTCTGCCTGATTGCACTGAGATTTTCTGCATGCATTGCTCTAACCTCTTTACTAAGTTCAAACCATTTTCCCTGCAATAGATATCTAGCTAACTAGCCTGTCGTTTCCTGCTTTCTGTCTCCCACCTTTCTTGAATAGAAATTTAAAATTGCATTTTTTTCAATCTGATGGGATCTTTCCAGAATCCAGGGAATTTTGGAAAATTTAAAGCAATGCATCTACTTTAAGACTCTAGATGAAGCCCATGAGGACCTGGGGACTTGACAGCTTTTAGTTCTAATAATTTTCTCAGTATCTTCATCCTGGTGGTTCTACCTAGTTTAAGGTCCTTCCTCCCTTCGACCTCTTGGCTTGCAGTTATTTCTGGCATGTTCTTTGTATCCTCCACATTGTAGTAACCTGGATAGTGAGTATATGGAGAGTTTACAGCAATTTCTTAATGCAGCGTGTTCTACAAATAACCAGGATATTCAAGGTGCAATACATCTATTCAATTAAGCTGTTTCATTTATTTGTTTTGTTTCTTTATTTTCTTTTACTAACTCCCTTCACTTTCCCTCTGCAGGACCAATGCTCACGTAAGATTCTCCTTTCCTTTCAAAATACCAGTAGAAACTCTTACTATCTGTTTTTATATTTCTAGTGATGCTTCTCTCAAACACCAATATTTCTGTCTTTATACCTTTTACGTCTGTTTTTATTTTTAAAAATTACTTTCCAACATTTTGACCTGCAGAATCTTTGCAGAATTGTAGACTTCTTGCAATTTGATGCTATCATGAAGTGTCTTTGTTTGCTTCGATTGTGCAGCCTTCCTCCAGAATCATCCTTTCTTATCAAAAAATATATTTTATAAATAATATAAATATCTGCCAGTGCATAGCTACTGACCCATCCCTTATTCTAATTTCCCAGAAAATGTTAGCCAGTTCAGTTGTCATATACTCATAATTGTCTTTATTTAAATTTAAACCACTATAGTCTTAGACCCACTCTTCTCTCTCTCAAACTTAATTAAATCATGATTTGATCAATGGTACCCAGGGGTGTTTATACTATGAGGTAATTAATTAGTCCACCTTAATGTACAGTCTGAGACCCACAACAGCCTGCTCTCTGGTTGATTTCAGAACATGCTGCTCTAAGAAACTGGACTGAAAACATCTCATGAACTTACTTTTCAGACTACTTTTGGTAATCTGACCATTTTATAAGATAATGATTCTTAAAGACTTAATATTGAAGCTGCATTAAACTCCATCCACTCTAATGATATCACACAGTCTTTAGATGGAGAACAGTCTAGCATGAGGTCTTGATTAAGATAGATGTGCCATCTCTGACTGCTGATAGGTATAATTACAAAGCTTGTACGTTTGCAATAAACTACATCTTGTTGTTAGGGCAAGTATCTCCACTGATTAAGACACAATAGTGTGTTATCTTTTACCCCTGCTAATTAGATAAGCCCTTAGTTTCAGCATAGGAAGGATGTTTAAGGGCTGTTATGGTGTAGCAGTAGTGTCCCCACCAATGAGCCAGGAGGCTGGGATCAAGTTGCAAATGATCCACACGTGTATAATAACATCTTTGATCAGGCTGATTAGAAATTATCGAGGAAGGGTTTTTAAGGGCTCGTGTGAAACAGTGGCACTCTCCATACTTCTGAGCCTGGATGTATGGGTTGAAGTGATTAGAAAATATCCCTACCTAGTTAGGAAGTTTGGTGTTTGCAGTTTACCCAAACTATTGGTTGGTATTACAGCTAATGACAAAAAATCATCCATTTTTATCATAGTACCTTTCTCACAGGCATCAATTATTTCTTCCTCTACATTCTATATCTTACAATGTGGTTAATATAGGAAGCTTACAAACTATTCTACAGGTTATCTCTCAACTTTATTATTTCTTATCCAGATCCAAGCTGCTTCTACACCTTGACCTCTAAAATGAAGATCATGTTGCTCTTGTGTACTAATGTCAGCCTTAATTAACAGAGCTACCTCTCCACCTTCTCCTATCTCCCTGTCCTTCGAAAATGTCATGAAGCCTTAAATATTCAGGCCCCAGTCTTTGCCATCTGAGAGCTATGTCTCCGTAATGGCAATCAGACCATACTATTTATTTCTATTTGTGCTGTCAGCCCATCTGTTTTATAATGATGCTACACACATTCAGGTAGAGAGACTTTAGCTCTGCCCTCTTACTACTTTTTTCAACCTTTAACCTTATTTTCTGTCCCTTCCTGTCACTCTCTGATTATCATTTCCCTTAATGTTATCTTGCCATCTCCCGTTAATGTATCACATCTTCCCTTACCTTTGATATTCTTTCCTGAATAGTTCAAATGGAACTAAAATCTGGTTTAAATATAGTTACGATTTCATGTGTATATTGAGGGTAATAGCCCAGGAGCCCAGAGCTCCGTCAGCTTTTACTTTTTTTTCTTCTTTCTCTGCCTATTTTTTACTTTAACTTGCCTTAGCTTCTGTAGAGAGCTCGGATGGTATTGAGGTGTCCAGCGCATGGGAGGTAAGGTTTCTTTCCAGGCGTTGGAGGGAGCCAAGGTTGTGCTGGTGGTGGCAGACGGAGGGGCCTAGTGCCCAATGTCGGACATGGCAGCCCAGCGAGAGCTTCATTGCCAAGACTGGCCCAGCGCTCACTCATGGTGGTGACATCATCAGTAGAGGCAAGGTGGCGCTGGAGAATGGTGATACAGTTCTGCGGCAGTGGCGCAGTGAGGGGACTCATGGCGGGTTGACTGTTTGGTGCTGGTGATGGTCTCAGTGTTGGGGTGGAAGAGCCTGGATTCAGGCCCATGGTTAAGGCACTTAAGGAGGACTGTGATGTCAAACTTTTAACTTTATTTCTTTATCTTCCTACATTATACCCACAATTTTGCATCTAGGTGCCTTTGCACCTAAGGTGGCACTGGAGAATGGTGACTTTGTACACTTTTCACTGTACTCCAGTCTCCCTGTACTTCAGCACACGTGACAACAAAACCTAACTCAAATTAGAATGTGTCTTCAGCTTGTGAAACAAGATTCTCTTAACGATTACTGAGCATTTCCCTTACAAATTCGACATACCACAGCTGAATAAACAAATATACTGCTTGTGTGGTTTGTTAGCTGCTTGAGGTGTGTTACAGGATCTTTCACACAGGAGGACATTAATCAACTGCAAACATCTTATCATTAACAAAGTCAAATTCTACCCCAAATAACACGAAAGCTACTGTTGTGAATGACAACTAAACATTTTTCCTGGATACTTATTGTAACCCCTCAACAGGTGAGAAGCTCGTCCTACCAATGCAAAAGCATTATTTTTGAAGAAATGAAATCTCTTATATGAATCGGAAATGAGATGTTTTCTTTGGGGAAGCTCCAAGGCACTTGCTGATCAGTGCGTCAGGCTCAATCCCTGCTGAGGTTCCTAAATGAAAGCAAAATCACAGCCAAAGGGAAAGCCACAAATATGGCAACACTTCCATTTCTGAGGGGGAAAAAAGCAGGTTTTCAAAGAAGGACAGGATTTCATTTCCATGGCATTTGGTTAGAATTTGAATACATTGGAGTTGAGTTATTGGCCAGCGCATGTTTTCAATCAGTTTAATCTCTCCATCACAGATCAAAACGTGTTTCCACCTCAGGCATAACCAAATTTGGTAATTGAACTGGGACATCCATCCAGCACCAGCAGAATCTGAGCAGGATTCAAAACCAGAATATCTGTCTGCACACGTGTAATATGGGATACACAAAATGTTATTACAATATGTAGTAATGTAAAGGTAAAATCAGTGTAGTCCCACTTTCTCATTAGACAGAGACATGACTGGTGGTGAGCTTAACCTAAGGATCACCTTGTGAGCAACAGAACCTCCATGGTGATCTCAGCCAGTGCAGGAATTGAACCTTCGCTGTTAGTGTCACTCTGCATTGCAAACCAGGCGGCCAGCTAACTAACCCCCAGTACATTTAACAAGTATGGTAGCTAGTATTCAACAACTTATTACATCTCCCAATGCAGCCTTTTAATTAGCTATAGAAATACCCAATACTCTGCTCCTGATTCAGCAAGCTCTAGGTGAAATGTTGATTTCCTGGTGAGGGCTTGCTCTCAGTGTTTATATGAAGCTGGTAAACCAGGAGCTCTTGCAGAAAAGGCCATGTACCATTGCAGACACTGCTTTGCAGTGTATCTGTTAACAATACAGCACCAAAGGAAAACCAGCCTCTATGCTGATAACCAGAAGTACAATTGACTCTTGATATGTTAATTCAGAATCTTATTTTTACAGCGGCTTTTGACAAACCTCCTTCAGATCGTTATGTAGAATCCACCACAGGGCAAACTGTGCAGGGGCTGTGCAAACAGCAGACTTGATGGTTGCTTCTCAATCTTCTTTTCTGATGTTTCCGTTTGACAAAGGAGCCCAGAGATGACATACTCTAATGCAACAATTGGAGATCGGATTTCAGTGGATTCCAGGTTCATTTCGCACATTTTACCAAGGAGACATTCTCAAATATGTAGACTCAGAGCCACTTTACATCACAGAGTGAGGCCCTTCGGCCCACTATGTCTATGCCTGTCATCAAGTACCCATTTATTCTAGTCCCATTTTCCAAGACTTGGCCTATAGCTTTGTGTAATATGGCACTTTAAATGCTCATCCAAAAGGTTCTTAAATATGTGATGTTTCCCCTTGTGCCATCCTTTCAGGCAGTGAGTTCCAAATATCCAGCACATTTTGGAATGAAAAAAAATTCTTTAAATTCCCTCTAACTCTTAGCTTAAACCTATACACTCAGTTATTAATCCCTCTAACAGGAGAAAATGGTTCTTCTCATTTCCTTTATTGACGCTCCTCATAATTTTAACCTCAATCTGTTCCTTCCTGAGTCTTCTCTGTCCTAAGGAAGTTGAGAGTGTGATGCTGGAAAAGCACAGCAGGCAGGAGAGTCGAAGCTTGGGGTAAAAGCCCTTCATCAGTAAGGCTTTTCAGGTTTTTGCCTGAAACATCAATTCTCCTGCTCCAGGGATGCTGCCTGACCTGCTGTGCTTTTCCAGCACTACACTCTCAACTCTAATCTCCAGCATCTGCAGTCCTCACTTTCACCTCTATCGTAAGGAAGACAACCCCCGGCCTCTCCAATACCTCTTCATAGTTGAAACACACCAGCCCAGGCAACATCGTTAAATCAGTAAAGTATTCAGAAAACTCAAGAAGAAATTTTATGATCGGGGTTTTGTTGAGAATCTTTACTTCACTTTTCGTTTTCTCCCTACATTGTTCCTCTCCTAAAGGCTTATGGTATTCCACATAGGTCATCTTTTTCATTATATATATTACGATGATGCTGTTACTTTAACAAGGTAATTTTGTTTAGGATTTTTTTAAAGAGGGGTCGTAAAGGCAGAGGTGCTGAAATGTCTGGAAAGACCCTGGTTTAACAATGTCAGGGGAGCGACCAGTTCTCCCAGTTCAGGTTTCTTTTAGTTTGGTTTAGTTGCAACAATGAGAAGCTGCTAGTTTAGCTGTAGCAGAAGCTGTTGCAGTGAAAAAAGGGTTCCATGCTTCAGCAGATGTTTACTGACTGGCTTTTCTCTCTGAAATTTCATCTACCTGTGTTTGAATTTACCTTTTGCCAAGAGGTGCATTTAAGGGATGTTACTAGATTGGAATAGCTCCTTTGTTAAGTTGCTGTTTTGAGTCAGTTAAGTTTTCCAATAATTAAGTTATTCTAAATTCTGTTTTCTTTTGTTCCCGTTTCAACTGTAGTGTTTAAAGAAATTCTGTTTTGCTTAAAGCCGAGTGGTTTGACATAGGCAAGGTTAGGATGGAGGACCTTAAACATTTGTTGCTGGAAAAGCACAGCAGGTCAGGCAGCATCAAAGGAACAGGAGAATCGACGTTTCGGGCATAAGCCCTTCTTCAGGAATGAGGAGGGTGTGCCAAGCGGGCTGAGATAAAAGGTAGCGAGTAGAGACTTGGGGGAGGGGCGCTGGGAATACGATAGGTGGAAGGAGGTTAAGGTGAGGGTGATAGGCCGGAGAGGGGGTGGGGGCGGAGAGGTCGTGAAGAGGATTGCAGGTCAAGAAGGCGGTCTGAGGGTTGGGACTGAGAAAAGGTGGGGGGAGGGGAAATGAGAAAGCTGGAGAAATCTGCATTTATCCCTTGTGGTTGGAGGGTTCCTAGGCGGAGGATGAGGTGCTCTTCCTCCAGGCGTCGTGTTGCCATGGTCTGGCGATGGAGGAGGCCAAGGACCTGCATGTCCTTGGCGGAGGGGGAGTTAAAGTGTTCAGCCACGGGGCGGTTGGGTTGGTTGGTGCGGATGTCCCAGAAGTGTTCTCTGAAATGTTCCGCAAGTAGGCGGCCTGTCTCCACAATGTAGAGGAGGCCACATTGGGTGCAGCGGATGCAGTAAATGATGTGTGTGGAGGTGCAGGTGAATTTGTGACGGATATGGAAGGATCCATTGGGGCCTTGGAGGGAAGTGAGGGGGCAAGTTTGGCATTTCTTGCAGTTGCAGGGGAAGGTGCCGGGAGTGGAGGTTGGGTTGGTGGGGGGGTGTGGAACTGACGAGGGAGTCGCGGAGGGAGTGGTCTTTCAAACCATCATCTCCCAGACTATCCAGAACCTCATCACCTCAGGGCATCTCCCATCCACCGCCTCCAACCTCATAGTCCCACAACCCTGCATCGCTCGTTTCTATCTCCTTCCCAAAATCCACAAACCTGACTGCCCCGGCCGACCCATTGTCTCAGCCTGCTCCTGCCCCACTGAACTCATTTCTGCATACCTCGACACGGTCCTGTCCCCCTTAGTCCAAGAACTCCCCACCTACATTCGGGACACCACCCACGCCCTCCACCTCCTCCATGATTTTCGCTTCCCCGGTCCCCAACGCCTTATCTTCACCATGGACATTCAGTCCCTATTCATCTCCATCCCCCATCATGAAGGCTTCAAAGCCCTCCGCTTCTTCCTTTCCCGCCGAACCAACCAGTACCCTTCCACTGACACCCTCCTTCGACTGACTGAACTGGTCCTCACCCTAAACAACTTCTCTTTCCAATCCATCCACTTCCTCCAAACCAAAGGAGTAGCCATGGACACCTGCATGGGCCCCAGCTATGCCTGCCTCTTCATTGGATATGTGGAACAGTCCATCTTCCACAGCTACACTGGCACCACCCCCCACCTTTTCCTCCGCTACATCGATGACTGTATCGGCGCTAACTCGTGCTCCCACGAGGAGGTTGAACAGTTCATCCACTTTATTAACACCTTCCACCCCGACCTCAAATTTACCTGGACCGTCTCAGACTCCTCCCTCCCCTTCCTAGACCTCTCCATTTCTATCTCAGATGTTTACTATAAACCGACCGACTCCCACAGCTACCTAGATTACACCTCTTCCCACCCTGCCCCCTGTAAAAATGCCATCCCGTATTCCCAATTCCTTCGCCTTCGCCACATCTGCTCCCAGGAGGACCAATTCCAATACCGAACAACGCAGATGGCCTCCTTCTTCAAAGACCACAATTTCCCCTTAGATGTGGTTGACAATGCTCTCCACCACATCTCCTCCACTTCCCACTCCTTCGCCCTTGAACTCCGCCCCTCCAATCACCACCAGGACAGAACCCGAGTGGTGCTCACCTACCACCACACCAACCTCCAGATACTTCGCATCATCCTTCGTCATTTCCGCCACCTCCAAACAGACCCCACCACCAAGGATATATTTCCCTACCCTCCCCTATCAGCGTTCCAGAAAGACCACTCCCTCCGCGACTCCCTCGTCAGATCCACACCCCCCCACCAACCCAACCTCCACTCCCGGCACCTTCCCCTGCAACCGCAAGAAATGCAAAACGTGCGGCCACACCTCCCCCCTCACTTCCCTCTAAGGCCCCAAGGGATCCTTCCATATCCATCACAAATTCACCTGCACCTCCACACACATCATTTACTGCATCCGCTGCACCCAATGTGGCCTCCTCTACATTGTGGAGACAGGCCGCCTACTTGCGGAACGTTTCAGAGAACACCTCTGGGACACCCGCACCAACCAACCTAACCGCCCCATGGCTGAACACTTTAACTCCCCCTCCGCCAAGGACATGCAGGTCCTTGGCCTCCTCCATCGCCAGACCATGGCAACACGACTCCTGGAGGAAGAGCGCCTCATCTTCCGCCTAGGAACCCTCCAACCACAAGGGATGAATGCAGATTTCTCCAGCTTTCTCATTTCCCCTCCCCCACCTTTTCTCAGTCCTAACCCTCAGACTCAGCACCGCTTACTGCTCGAGCCATGTGCAAATTGGCTTAGGGACAAGAAAATTAGGGATATAAACACATGGGAAGGAGTGGTTCCATTTCATGAGGCATTGGCATCAGTTTTGGAACCAGTGGGATCTGTTCCGATGGGACGGCCTCCACCTGAGTTGATCTGGAACCAGGGAAAAGGATAAATAGGGTGGTCACTAGGATTTTAAATTTGTGAGTCAGGGAAGGGAAAGGGAAAACAAGAGGAAGTCTGGTGATAAATAAAAAGCTAAGCAGCAGGTTAACATGTTTGCAGGAGGGTTTAAGTTCAAGGCAGACTATGAATGAAGCAGAAAGGAAGGATACCTCAGGAGATATTAGAAATGTTGTGAATCATGATGGTAAGAAAGCTAACATAAAGGCACTTTACCTGAATGCTCATAACATTCGTAATAAGGTTGATGAGTTAACGGCACAAATCATCGTGAATGAATATGATTTGGTAGCCATCATGGAGACATGGTTGCAGAATGGTCATGACTGGGAATTAAATATCTAGGGTACCACACTATTCAGAAGGACAGACAGGAATGCAAGAGAGGTGGTGGAGCTCTGATATTCAAGGATGACATCAGGGCAGTGTTGAGAGATGACATCGGTTCTATGGAGCATGAGATCGAATCCATTTGGGTGGAAATTAGGAATTCCAAGAAGAAAAAGTCACTGATAGGCATATTCTATGGGCCACCAAATAATAACATTACATTGGGACGGGCAATAAACAAGGAAATAACTAATGCCTGCAAAAATGGTACAGCTATTATCATGGGGGATTTTAATCTGCATATAGATTGGCCGAACCAGCTCAGTCAGGGTAGTCTTGAGGAGGAATTTGTTGAGTATATCCGTGATAGTTTTCTCGAACAGCATGTAATGGAACCAATGAGGGAGCAAGCTATCCTAGATATGGTCCTATGTAATAAGACAGGAATAATTAATGATCTCAGTCAGGGATGCTGTTGGAAGGAGTGATCACAGTATGGTTGAATTTAAAATACAGCTGGATAGTAGGAAGATAAAATCCAATACCAGTGTCCTGTGTTTGAATAAGGAGGACTATGATAGAATGAAGGCCCTGACTGAAATAGACTGGAAACAGAGACTTTATGGTGCGACAGTGGACGAGCAGTGGAGGACCTTCAAAGAAATTTTTCAAAGTGCTCAGCACAGGTATATTCCAGTGAGAAGCAAGAAGAGGGGTAAGTCTGCCATGGATGTCGAAGGAAATAAGACAGGCTATCAAAGTGAAAGAGAAGGCATGCAAAGTGGCCAAAAACAGCAGGAATCTAGAAGATTGGGAAAACTTTAAAGGTCAACAGAAAACCACAAGAAGAGCTTTGAAGAAAAATAAGATACAGTATGAGAAGGAACTAGCACAGAATATAAAGACAGATAGCAAATGTTTCTATAAATATATAAAACAAAGAAGAGGAGTTAAAGTAAATGTTGGTCCTTTAGAGGATGAGAAGTGGCAGTTAGTTGTGCAATATGATGAAATGGCTGAGGCATTGAACAGGTACTTTGCATCAGTCTTCACAGTGGAGGATACTAATAACATGCCGGCATGGACAGGTTGGACCGAAGGGTCTGACTATGACTAAGTGACGAAGAGACGAAGGTAGGTGAGGGCCTGGAAACTATTATTATGGAAGAGCTAGTATCGGGTAAGCTCATGGAGCTAAGGATAGATAAGTCTCCTGGCCCTGATGGAATGCATCCCAGGGTACTAAAAGAGATGGCAGGAGAATTAGCAGGTGGACTGGCAGTAATTTTCCAAAATTTGCTGGACTCTGGGACAATCCCAGCAGATTGGAAAATAGCAAATGTGATGCCATTGTTTAAAACGGGAAGTAGACAAATGATGGAGATTTATAGACCAGCGAGCTTAACCTCTATAGTGGGGAAGATGCTTGAGTCTATTATCAAGGAAGAAATAGCAAGGCATCTTGAAAGAAATTGTCCCATTGTACAGACGCAGCATGGGTTCATGAAGGGCAGGTCATGCTTCGCAAATCTTTTGGAATTCTATGAAGACATTTCAAGTAAGGTGGACAATGGGGACCCTGTGGATGTGGTGTACCTAGATTTCCAAAAGTCCTTTGACAAGGTGCCACACGTGAGGCTGCTGCATAAGATAAGGATCCGTGGTGCTAGGAATAGAGTATTAGTGTGGATAGAAGATTGGTTGACTGACAGAAAGCAAAGAGTGGGGATAAATGAGTGCTATTCTGGCTGGCAATCAGTAACTTGTGGTATGCCTCGGGATTGGTGGTGGAACCACAATTATTTACAATATATATTGATGATCTGGAGTTGGGGACCACATGTACGGTGTCAAAGTTTGCCGATGACACTAAGATGAGCAGCAGAGCACAGTGTGCAGAGGACTGTGAAACTTTGCAGAGGAACATAGATACACTGACTGAGTGGGCAAAGATCTGGCAGATGGAATACAAAGTTAGTAAATGTGAACTCATCCATTTTGGTAGGAGTAACAGCAAAATAGATTATTACTTGAATGGTAAAAAGTTGCAGTATGCTACTATGCAGAGGGACCTCTGAGTCCTTGTGCATGAATCACAGAGGGTTGGTCTGTAGGTACAACAAGTAATTCAGAAGGCAAACAGAATTTTATCCTTCATTGCTAAAGGGGTTGAGTTTAAAAGCAGAGAGGTAATGTTACAGCTGTACAATGTGTTAATGATGCCACACCTGGAGTATTGTGTGTAGTTTTGATCTCCTTACTTAAGAAAGGATGTACTGGCACTGGAGAGGGTGCAGAGGAGGTTCACTAAGTTGATTCTGGAGTTGAGGGGGTTGGCTTATGAGGAGAGACTAAGTAGACTGGGATTATATTCATTGGAATACAGATGAAAGAGGGGGGGATCTTACAGAAACATGTAAAGTTATAAAGGGAATAGAGAAGATAGAAATAGAGAGGATGTTTCCATTGGTGGGTGAAACCAGGACAAGAGGTCATGGCGTCAAAATTCGAGGAAGCAGCTTTAGAACTGAACTGAGAAGGAGCTTCTTCACCCAGAGGGTTGTTAATCTGTGGAATTCTTTGCCCAGGGAAGTAGTTGACACTACTTCAGTAATCACTTTTAAATCTTAGGTAGATACCTTTTTGAAAAATAAAGGAATTAAGGGATATGGTGAAAATGCGGGTAAGTGGCGCTGAGTCCATGAAAAGGTCAGCCATGATCTTATTGAGTGGCACAGCAGGCTCGAAGGGCCAGATGGCCTACTCCTGCTCCTAGCTCTTATGTTCTTATGTTTGATCAGCTGCATGACATCTGCCTTTAAAATAAGAAAAAGTTAGGGTCTAGGCTACCTTCTTCAAATATTTTGAGGGGCCTGGTCCATAATAATATGAACTTAGACATGGATTTCTCCCTGATTTGCTGCTTGGTTTAGGATGACAAACGTATACATTCGAAGGAGAAGACCACCATTTGGCCGGTGAGCCTTCTCTGCTGTTCACTGAGATCATAGCTGATCAGACCTTTGTCTAAACTCCATGTACCTGGCTATCCCTACACTTCTTAATTCCCTTACTGGTCAAGAATCTATCTAACTCTGCCTTAAAACTATCCAATGATGCCGTCTCTGCTGCTCTCTGAGGGAGCGAATTCCACAGTCTCACCACCCTCGCAAAACAAAATAAAGTTCTCTGTCTTAAATGGGAGATTCCTTATTTTTAAATTGCGTTCCCTCGTGCTATTCTCTCCCATAATAGGAAAATTCCTCTCAGGATCTTACGTATTTCAATAAGATCACCTCCCAATGGATACAGGCCCAACGTTTTCTTATATGATCGCCCCTTCATCACAGGGATCAGTCAAGCAAATCTTTTTTGAACGACTTTGAATCCAGTAATGTCCTTTGTTAAGGAGTAGATGGAAATGTTACTTTAGGTGTGATCCCACCAATTCTCTGTACAACTGTAACAAAACATCCAGAATCATCTATTGCATTATTTTGCAATAAAAGGCAACATTCTGATTGCCTTCCTAATCACTTGCTGGGCCTGCACACCAACCTTTTGTGATCCAGGCTCCTTAGAGTTCTGCAAACTCCCTCTATTTAAATAACGTAGTGGGTGAGGAAAAGGATGGCAGTAGTGCTGTGAGCTGGGATCCCGAAATTTAGGACGAGGCAGAAATGTAGCAGGTGACCTTTCAACTTCCTCCTTTACCTGCCAGATATCTGAAACATTCAAGGCAGGAACCTGAAAAATTCCCCAGTCCACTGTGTACTATAAGGATACTAATGAAATTCAAACTAGGAGTGTCTGAAGTCTCATTTGGCAGTGGGAGGGGAAGATGATCTTTGGGGAGGCCCAATAACTCTTACAGCTGGTGTAAACATCAGCAAAGAAATAAATTGTAACGCCCAATTAATCAAGCATTTCTTGTGTTTAATGCCATCACAATATCCTTCACCATCAGTAATGCTGGAGTGCAGGATCAAACCTGAATTCTTTCTGATGTATATGGCTCAAAGCCACACCACTGGGAACTCATCAAAAGCCAGCTTATTATTTAATCCTTTCAGGTTGCAGAATGCAAAAATTGGTTAATTATCCGAAATCCCACAATCTTTGAGCATAATTAGAAAAGAATCCTGTAACAATATGACATAGGTTTTCATTTCTCCCCACCTCCCAGACATCAATGGATCAACATTTCAAATTCGTGACTGTGAGAAAGTCTAGACTTCCCCTGGAAATGAATCAGAATGTGGGAGCTGTGGGCTGTCAGGCTCCCTGGTGGCTTCGAAGTGAAGAAAATTGGGCTCTTGAGGAGCTGAATATGTTTAAACTTCTTCATTAACCTGAAATGTCCACAAGGCAGGATTGCAGGGAGCTTTGGCTATAAACTCTGGCGCCATGTTAATAGCGCCTTTTATTTTGGGGGGGGGGGGGAAGGTGCGATGGTGGGAACACATCCATTCCTGCTCCTGTTGGGATTTTATACAAAGTGAGGGAATGCCCACGTCTGGCTACCAGGCCCCTCAGTAAAACCTGTTGGCAGGCCAGAGGAAGGTGTTGCTTCCTTAATGGGTACCCCCATGTCTACTGGAGACCCACCACAATATGTGACTCCTCCCCAAACTTGCCACAACTTTCTCTATTGGGCCATGGGTCTGACTTGCCCATAGCTCTCTAAGTTGTGAACTTGTTCTTGGCGAGGGATGGTGAGCCACCTTAACCCAATTAAAGGGTGGTTGGTCATTTTGGACAGTCGTACAGCAAGCCAACCAAACAGTGATGGACTCGCACCTGACCTTCACACTATGTGGTGCAGGGAGCCTGCTTCCAGAGTTAAAACTTAGCCCTTTGTAATCAAGGAGCCAAACTGAAAACACTATACATATATGATATAGGCAGTCAAATTGAAAAATGAATTTTGATAGCTTGAGAAGAATGGTTTCTGTTGGGAAGAGTATCGGACATCACTTAATTGGCAAAAGGTCCTGAAGTTCTTGGGGGTTGAAGTGTGCAAGGGTGGACTTGAGCTCTTTCTTACCTCAGGAAGTTGCTAGGATCAGAACTGCACTGCTCGAAAGGGTAGAAGAAGAAATTATTTTTAAAAAGGAACAATTTGTAAGGCCCTGTACAAACTGTACAGCAGCTGAGTTAATCGGTAGCTCTGTCAACGAGCTAGCACAGGCACATGGGTGGAATGGTCTCTTTTTTTTATCCTGACATGGGATTTGGCTATTGTTGGCAAGGCCAACATTTGTTGTAATCCCTAATTGTTCTTGTACCGATTCAAGCTGGGTAAGCCACTTCAGATTCAAGCTGGGTAAGCCACTTCAGATTCAAGCTGGGTAAGCCACTTCAGAGGGCAGTTAAGAGAAACCCATATTTCTACGAATCTGGAGACTTTACTACTCTTGCCCTTCAGGGTAGTAAGGAGACATAGGGTTGAGAGTGATGCAGTTTTGCCTCCAACAAGAAGATTTGCCTGATATGGCAATGCTTAATAACTGGGTTTGGAAAAATCCAACAGATATTTATTACAGCTATTTTTCTATAGAAACATTCACATTCATTTGGTATGCAAGTGTCTGAATGAACATTAACCTATTAATTTACAACAGGGAACATGCTTTCAGTAGTCATGTTTCAAGAGAACTGGGGTAAGTAGGATACAAGATCTTTATATCCTCAGGTCATGTGTTATGAGACAGTGATGGCATCATGAGCATGTTTCTTAGAGGTGTACTGTCTATGAGATATAACGCAGTTGTGATTCTGCATTCTCTCTTGCCCATGCTATACTCTGTAACCCTGGTGTGCCAGGAGTAAATCGTAGATAGAGTTTAGTGCCAGGACCAATAATCTGCCAGATTTTGATGCATTCAACTATATGAGTGGCAAGTATTTTACCATATTTCTGTCTGGAGCCTTTCTAAATACCTAACTTCAGACCTGGTCTTACAGACAGGCCTTCATATGGCTATAAAAACAGAAATGGCCAGGAAAACTCAGCAGATCTGCCAGCATCTGTGGAGAGAAAGCAGAGTTAGTGTTTTGGGTCCAGTGACCCTTCTTCAGAACTGAAGCTAAAGTTTTGATCATTAGTAACTTGAAAAGTTTATTATGGTTGAGAAATCACATTGCTGATATTTCTGAAAGTCAAAGAGAATTGTTTGGGCCTTCTGTTTTTGAAGATAGTCATTGCCTAGTGTACATGTATCAGAGGCTGTACCTGATTGACAGCTTAATCATTGACCATTCACTCTACACAGTCCAGAAGTGACCTAGCATAAGTAAACTTGTCTACTGGAGAACCTAACTCTGTGGAAATATTGACAAGCAACCATACTGCTGTCAGAAGGAAGATTATTCATAAAGTAGCTGAAGGTGGTTAGGGAAAGAAACTCTTGCAAGGATGTTCTGGAGTTACAATGATTGGCCTTCAACAACCATGGTCATCTTCTAGGATGTCAGCTATGACTCCAGTCACAGAGTTTTCTCTCTCATCTTCAGTTTTACAGTAATTATACAATTAAAATGCTATTCAAATCTGCTCTGGATAGCTTATTTATGGTTAATCCTGGAGGTTCGGTTAAGTGAGATGATTGGATAACCAGAGCGTGATACAGAATCAAACCATCAGAATGGGTTCAGTCCCTGAACTGGCTGTGTCAGTTCATGGAGAACTGCCTCCTCACCATACAAAGTTAAAAATCACACTACACCAGGTTATAGTCCAACAGCTTTATTTGAAAGTACAAGCTAGCTACCTGACAAAGGAGCACCGTTCCGAAGGCTTGTACTTTCAAATAAACCTGTTGGACTATAACCTGGTGTTGTGTGATTTTTAACTTTGTCCACCCCAGTCCAACACTAACACATCCACATCCTCACCATACGTCACAATTGTACAGCGGCTATCTTCAAGCTGTATATATCGAATTGTCTTTCTCCAGTACAGGAAGGTAACAATTTTTCTTTGTGGACTACGGCTCCTCATTATGGCTAGTACTTCAGATCCAAAGCTCTTTTGGATGGTAAATAGCTTTGTAATTGCAATATTTCAATTTGTTTCAGTATTACGCTGAATTATTCTGAGAATTGGCTTTGATCTATTTGTGTCTGTTTCCACGTTGTGTCCCATTGTTGCCTAACTGCAAGGGCTTGACATCAAGAACTTAATATACCTATGGGCCTTTTGTTGAAATGCTATCAGGTATTTGGGACTGTCAGCCATTCTTGGTTTTCCTCATGTAGTTACATCAGGTGAGAAGTAGTATTTATCACAAGAATTTTAATTTTGTTCCATTTAAATCGTGGATATATGGAAGCTAATTCTACATAAATTCCTTGATGTATCCTTTCATGACAACTGGATACCTCTAACTGGTTAGTAGGCATAGTCTCCAATTTAATTACCACTGATCCTCAGCATCATTAAATCTCAGACAGATGCCATTCATTCTGTTATGGCTGTGCTGACACTTTAGAGAGCTGTCCAGTGTAGTTCCACACCTGTGTTTTTCACAAGAACCCTGCCTGAGGATTGGTGATTTTGTTGTTGGTTGGGTCCGGTGTCGATGGCGACGAAGCAGTGGAGGAGGGATGGTGGGGCAGGTGACATTGATAATGAGCTGCCTCAGGACTGTTGGAGTGTCTCTAAGCTACACCCTTTTGTTCCTTATTCTTAAATTATTCGAAATGGTGCTGAATTGTAGTGACAAATGAAAGCTTTCTACTGTATTTTATTTTATTAGAGTTATACAGTCATAGAGATATACAGCATGGAGACAAATCCTTCGGTCCAACTCGTCCATGCCGACTAGATATCCTGTATAAATCTCGTCCTATTTTCTAGAGTGTATCCCATATCTTTCTAACCTGTTCCTATTCATATACCCATCCAGATGCCTTTTAAATGTTGTAATTCCACCAGAGTCCGCCACTTCCTCTGGCAACTCATTCCATACACATACCATACTCTGCCCAAAAAAGTTGCGCCTTTTTATATCTTTCCCCTCTCACCTTAAACCTATGCCCTCTAGTCTTGGATTCCCCACCCCAGGGAAAAGACCTTGTCTATTACTCTATCTATGGCCCTCATGATTTTATAAAGCTCTACAAGGTCATCCCTCAGCCTCCAACACTTCAGAGAAAGCAGCCCCCACCTATTCATCCTCTCCCTGCAGCTCAAACCCTCCAACCCTGACAACATCCTTGTAAATCATTTCTGAACACTTTCAAGTTTCACAACATTCTTCCGAAAGGAGGGAGATCAGAATTGCACACAATATTCCGAAAGTGGCCTAATCAATATGCTGTCCAGTCACAACATGTCCTCCCAACATCTATACGTAGTGCACTGACTAAAAAAAGCAAGCATACCAAATGCCTTCTTCACTATCCTATCTACATGGGACTCCACTTACAAGAAGCAATGAACCTGCACTCCAAGGTCTCTTTGTTCAGCAACACACCCCAGGACCTTATCATTAAGTGTATAAGTATTGCCCTGATTTGCTTTCCTAAAATGTAGCACCTCGCATTTATCTAAATTAAACTCCATCTGCTACTCCTCAGCCCATTGGCCCATCTGATCAAGATCCCGTTGTAGTCTGAGGTAACCACCTTCGTTGTCCATCACACCTCCAATTTTGGCGTCATCCTCAAACTTACTAACTATACTTCCTACATTCACATCCAAATCATTTATATAAATTGTAAAAAGCAGTGGACCCAGCACCGATCCTTGTTGCACACCACTGGACACAGGCCTCCAGTCTGAAAAGCAACCGTCCACCACTACCCCATCTTCTACCTTCGAGCCAGTTCTGTATTCAAATGGTTGGTTCTTCCTGTATTCCATGTGATCTAACCTTGCTAACCTGCCTACCATGTTTCTTACTGTAAACAACACATGACCATAAAAATTCAATAATTAAAAGTAGTCCTTATAATTATATGTCCAGTTGCTTTTTGCAGCTTGACACAATCCAAAACAAGGGTGCACTATCTTATAGATGCATTGCAGCAACTTAACAAAGCTCTTTCGGCTGTATCTCCCAAACTTGTAACCTTTACAATCTCAAAGGACAAGGACAACAAACACATCTGAATACTGTCATCCGCAGATTCCCCTCCACGTCACATACTCTCCCAACTTAGAAATATGAAGCATTTTCTTCACCAGTGCTGGATTAGAATCTGCTCGGCTAAACTCTCGAGTGAATAGCATTGTAGAAAGCCCTATTTATATAATTAATACTGGTATCATTTGCAAACTTACAGATCATGCCTCCTACATTCATGTCTAGGTTATTGGTATACACAGCAAACAGCAAGGGGCCCAATACCAAATCATTGGTATGCCACTAGATACAGAAAAACACCCATTGATTGTCACCCTCTCCTTCCTGCCGCTAAGTCAATTTTGGATCCAATTTGCAAGATTGCCCAAGATCCCAAGGGGTTTTAGCATTTCAACCAATGTTCTTATGAGCGAGGAGAAAGTGAGGTCTGCAGATGCTGGAGATCAAAGTTGAAACTTTATTGCTGGAACAGCACAGCAGGTCAGGCAGCATCCAGGGAACAGGAGATTCGACGTTTCGGGCACAGGCCCTTCTTATGAGCGAGCCTATCAAAAGCCTTACTGAAGCCCATCAACTACCTTTGTCTATTTAACCAGGCACTTCCTTGAAAACCTGAATCAAATTTATTAGACATGAACCCCTGACAAAACCATGCTATCATTGATTAACCCTTGCCTCTCCAATTAGAGATTAATTTTGACCCTCAGAATCTTTCTCAATAGCTTCCCTACCATAAATGTTAACCTCACTAGCCTGTAGTTTCCTCATTCCTCCAAACCTCCCTGAATAATGGTAGTGCATTAGCTATCCTCCAGTCTTCTGGGACCCCTCTTGTGCCCAAGAAAATTTAAAAACTACTGTCAGAGCCTCTGCAATCTTCTCCCTTGCCTCCCACAACAGCCTGGGATACATCTCATTTCGACCTGGGAGTCTATTAAATTTCAAGCTTGCTAAAACAGCTAATATTTCCTTTCTCTTGATGCTAACTTTTTCAAGTATATGACAGATCCCCTCCCTGATTTCTGCACCTCTACTGTCCTTTCCTGTAGTGAATACAAATGCGAAGTACTCATGTTAAACCTCAGTTATGCCTTCCACATGCAGATTGTCATTCTGGTTTCTAAGGGGCTCTTCTCTTCCCTTGGATATTCTCCTGCTCCCAAGATATCTATAAAATGACTTTTTAAAAATGATAATAAGCAACGTTTTTTGATGTCCCCTCTTTGATCTCCTAATTTCTTTTTTGATTAAGTAACCCCCTGCATTTTCTATGGTCCTTTAGAACATCTGCTGTTTTAGTCCTCAATATCTTCCTACCTTCCCTTTGCTCCTTATCCACCCATCCTTTGGACTTGTTGGCTCCACTCCTTCAATTGTACAGGAACGTGTCCGCCCTGCACGCTCACTATTATGCTTCTCAGTTACCCCCGATGTGAATTTTCCTGTAGCTGCACCTAGGCCACTTTGACTAGATCCTGTCTAATCAACCTTCCCCAATTCAGAACCTTATTTCTGGCCCATCTTATTCTTTTATCCATAATTACCTTAAATCATCTTAGAATCCTTACAGTGTGGAAACGGGCCATTTTCCCTAACAAGTCCATACCTGCCCTCTAAAGAGTATCCCACCCAGACCCAATGCCCTACCCTATTACTTTACATTTCCCTTGACAATTGCACCTAAACTACACATCCCTGAGCACTATGGGTGATTTAGCATGGACAATCCACCTGACCTGCACATCTTTGGTCTGTGGGAGGAAACCAGGGCACCCGGAGGAAACCAGTGCAGACGCAGGGAGAATGTGAAAACTCCATGACACACTTCACAGCTGAGGCTGAAATTAGGAGATCAAAGAGGGGACACCAAAGAACGCTGCTTATTATCATTTTAAAAAAGTAATTTTATAAGTATATTAGGAGCAGGAGAATATCCAGGGGAAGAGAAGAGCCCCTTAAGA
The DNA here is from genome assembly GCF_037043375.1 of Chiloscyllium plagiosum. Classification (NCBI taxonomy): domain Eukaryota; kingdom Metazoa; phylum Chordata; class Chondrichthyes; order Orectolobiformes; family Hemiscylliidae; genus Chiloscyllium; species Chiloscyllium plagiosum. The sequence goes on along the minus strand of NW_028270155.1, from coordinate 53,898,736 downwards.
ACCAGAATGACAATCTGCGTGTGGAAGGCATAACTGAGGTTTAACATGAGTACTTTGCATTTGTATTCACTACAGGAAAGGACAGTAGAGGTGCAGAAATCAGAGAGGGGATCTGTCATATACTTGAAAAAGTTAGCATTGAGAGAAAGGAGATATTAGCCATTTTACCAAGCTGGAATCGAACCCGGGTTTCTGGTGCTATGAGGCAGCACTGAAACACTGCACCACCTGAGTGGTGGTCATTATCATTGAACTACTTCCCATTATCAAATTCATCACTTGCATAGAGTCATAGAGTCATAGAGATGTACATCATCAGTCCCTAAAAATAAGTCCTGCACCGCCCCTCTCTCTTGTAGAACTTATTATGTGCTGGCTGGAAAAGATCTTCTGGACACTTTTTAAGAATGCCACCCCCTCCAAGATTTTCACATTTTGTCTATCCCAGTTAATCTTGGGGAAATTGAAATCCTTAAATATTATCACACTGTTTGTTTTACACTTCTGTTAGACTACCTACATATCTCTCGCTGACAATTGGGCCTCCTTCATATACCACCTCCTCTTTGACACCATTGTGTACTGCCATCTCACCTGAAGCTCCTATACCTAGAAAATTGAAATGTCGGTCCTAACCCCTATGTGTTAATCAACATCCTCAACTAATCTGCCTTACTTGCAAGACTCCTTGCATTAAAATAATTGCTATCATCCTCGTCAGGCTCCCCTGTTCTTTGATTTGACTGCATTTTCTCTGCGCTCTGGATGAATTTGTTATCTTCTACTTGTCAGTACATTGCCTCCGACTGTACCTCCATTTTGTATTCCATCCGTTTGCCAAACTAATTTACGCTTCAGCAGCCACAGGAGCACATCAGGGTTATATCCCTGTTCAATAGAAATAACCCCCTTGAATGTTTTCAATAAATATATAAGAAATTTGGCCATTTTTATCACTGGTGTATAGTTCTTAGATAGTTTATAAAATTTTACTTCAATCATAAAGAAGTATTTTGACTCTCTTGGCTAAATCTTGTTGGAAATTGGCTAAGTGACATTTTTGGTAGTTTATATGGAGGGTTTCTCTCCTTGAGGTCTGGCAAGTTTTCCTATGTTCTTATCCAAAACTGTCCAAGCTTGTATGGCACCCATTCATCCTATTCTCCTACTCACCATTGGTGGACCTTCTTCCCAATGTCAGGATACCCTAGGCTCCTTCACTATGCACACAGTGGGACAGCAACCACAAACCAATAGTTCTCACAGCACACACCACCTAAGTCCACATAGCCATATAAATTGCTGTTTAAGCACCACAGCATACTGTTTACATGTCTTTCATCACATTTTGTCTCACAACTCTAAGTCACTGTTAATCTTTCCTTAATGCCCGTTATAGCTCAGCACCTTATCAATGTTCAATGTGGAGTCCTTGTATACAGGAAAATCTTCAAATGCTTTGTACCGTTCTGTTTTATACAGCAACAATCAAAGCTAATACAAAACAACGAAACAGAAACTGCATTGGTCTCCCATAACAGAAATGATGTGGAGGTGCCAGTGTTGGACTGGGGTGGACAAGGTCAGAAGTCACAGGACACCAGATTATTTGAAATCACGAGCTTTTGGAGCACTGACCCTTCATCAAGTGGAGTGACTTCACTGAGGAAAGGTTGTGATTTCAAATAAACCTGTCGGACTATAACCTGGCACTGTGTGACTATAACAGAAACTGACTGCATGTGTTTTGAGCAACAATTTTACAGCTAACCATGATCATTGCTGCCACAGCTCATCTACTGAAACTGGGTGCCAGTTCAGTCCTGTCTGGTTTATAGTGCCCATGCTGCTGCATTCTATCTTGTCAGAAGGTGATGTCCCTCCTGCCCAATGCCCTCACTGTTCTGTTTGGAAAATGGCTCCTATGTCCTGTGCATCGTGAGGGGACCTTCAACTGTAACCACTTAATATGAGGCTGCTCAGCGCCCGGTGATAGTCTGGGGTTTATGCCAATCTGGTGTCTCTTCCGTTTCGCCTGGCCTTCGTTACATCACAGCAAGCGACAGTTCAACAGCTGTATGGATGCAGGGAAGCCCCATAGTGCACCTGGGAAAAGTAACAAACAGTGAATTTCACAACTAATCTTGGAGGAACTGTTGGGCAAAGTTCACAGCACAGAATCAGGTAAGTTAATTGTTGTTTTAAGTCTGTCCAAGAGAAAGGCTGTACTAGTCAGTACAGTGGGTTCGTTCTTGATTATATGCTTTTGGAGATAAATCTGATTAAACTTAAAATATAAGCCATAGCTATTAATTTAACCTGGGGCAGTGTTTGTAGAGGAATAAGATGGTGTTATTTTTTGGGTCTGTAGATTGTGAAGGAGCAAAAATGGCCTTTGCAGTGATATGTACTTCTTGTCAGATGTGGGAGTTTAAAGAGAGTTTAAGGGTTACTGCGGATTAAATCTGCCATAAATGCTGTTGGATGCGAATCTTATCGGATCGAGTCGATCGGTTGGAGAGACAGATAGAAGCGATGAGGAATTTGCAACAGCAACAGTATGTGATGGATGGCAGTTATAGGAAGGGGGGAAAGTCTCAAATACAGTAACATAGATGGGTTAACTCCAGGAAGGGTAAGAGCGGTAGGCATCTAGTGCAGGAGTCTTTTGTGGATATACCCATTTCAAACAGGTATGCTGTTTTGGAAAATGTAGGGGGTGATGGATTCTCAGGGGAACATAGCACGAACAGCCAAGTTTCTGGTATTGAGACTGGCTCTAATGCAACGAGGGGTACGTCGGTTTCCAAGAGATCAATTGTGTTAGGGGATTCTGTAGTCTGAGATACAGACAGACGTTTCTGCGGTCAGCAGAGAAAAAGCAGAATGGTGTGTTGTTTCCCTGGTGCCAGGATCAAGGATGTCTCAGAGAGGGTGCAGAATGTACTCACGGGGGAAGAGGGGCCAGCAAGAGGTCATTGTTCACATTGGAACCAACGACATTGGAAGGGAAAAGGTTGAGATTCTGAAGGGAGATTACAGAGAGTTAGGCAGAATTTTAAAAAGGAGATCCTCAAGGTTAGTAATAACTAAATTACTCCCAGTGCTACGAGCTAGTGAGGGCAGGAATAGGAGGATAGAGCAGATGAATGCATGGCTGAGGAGCTGGTGTATCGGAGAAGGATTCTCATTTTTGGATCATTCGAATTTCTTTTGGGGTAGAAGTGAGCTGTACAAGAAGGACGGATTGCACCTAAATTGGAAGGGGACTAATTTACAGGGCAGGCCGGGACAAGGTAGGACTAATAAATTAACCTGCACTTATTTCAATGCAAGGGGCCTAACAGGGAAGGCAGATGAACTCAGGGCATGGTTAGCAACATGGGACTGGGATATCATAGCAATTACACAAACATGGCTCAGGGATGGGCAGGACTGGCAGCTTAATGTTCCAGGATACAAATGTTACAGGAAGGATAGAAAGGGAGGCGAGAGGAGAGGGAGTGGCATTTTTGATAAAGGATAGCATTACAGCTGTGCTGAGGGAGGATATTCCCGGAAATACATCCAGGCAAGTTATTTGGGTGGAACTGAGAAATAAGAAAGGGATGATCACCTGATTGGGATTGTATTATAGATCCCCTAATAGTCAGAGGGAAATTGAGAAACAAACTTGTAAGGAGATTTCAGCTATCTGTAAGAATAATAGGGTAGTTATGGTCGGGGATTTTAACTTTCCAAACATCGACTGGGACTGCCATATAATGTTAAAGGTTTAGATGGAGAGGAATTTCTTCAGTGTATACAAGACAATTTTCTGATTCAGTATGTGGATGTACCTATTGGAGAAGGTGCAAAACTTGATCTACTCTTGGGAAATAAGGCAGGGCAGGTGACTGAGGTGTCAGTGGGGGAGCACTTTGGGGCCAGCGACCATAATTCTATTTGTTTTAAAGTAGTGATGGAAAAAGGTAGACCAGATCTAAAAGTTGAAGTTCTAAATTGGAGAAAGGCCAATTTTGATGGTATTAGGCAAGAACTTTCAAAAGCTGATTGGAGGCAGATGTTCGCAGGTAAAGGGACGGCTGGAAAATAGGAAGCCTTCAGAAATGAGATACCAAGAATCCAGAGAAAGTATATTCCTGTTAGGGTGAAAGGGAAGGCTGGTAGGTATAGGGAATGATGGATGACTAAAGAAATTGAGGGTTTGGTTAAGAAAAAGAAGGAAGCATATGTCAGGTATAGACAGGTGAGATCGAGTGAATCCTTAGAAGAGTATAAAGGAAGTAGGAGTATACTTAAGAGGGAAATCAGGAGGGCAAAATGGGGACATGAGATAGCTTTGGCAAATCGAATTAAGGAGAATCCAAAGGGTTTTTACAAATATATTAAGGACAAAAGGGTAACTAGGGAGAGAACAGGGCCCCTCAAAGATCAGCAAGGCAGCCTTTGTGTGGAGCGACAGAAAATGGGGGAGATACTAAATGAATATTTTGCATCAGTATTTACTGTGGAAAAGGGTATGGAAGATATAGACTGTAGGGAAATAGATGGTGACATCTTGCAAAATGTCCAGATTACAGAGGTGGAAGTGCTGGATGTTTTGAAACGGTTAAAGGTGGATAAATCCCCAGGACCTGATCAGGTGTACCCGAGAATTCTGTGGGAAGCTGGAGAAGTGATTGCTGGGTCTCTTGCTGAGATATTTGTATCATCGATAGTCACAGGTGAGGTGCTGGAAAACTGGAGGTTGACAAATGTGGTGCCACTGTTTAAGAAGGGTGGTGAAGACAAGCCAGGGAACTATAGACCGGTGAGCCTGACCTCAGTGGTGGGCAAGTTGTTGGAGGGAATCCTGAGGGACAGGATGTACATGCATTTGGAAAGGCAAGGACTGATTTGGGATAGTCAACATGGCTTTGTGCGTGGGAAATCATGTCTCACAAACTGGATTGAGTTTTTTGAAGTAACAAAGAAGGTTGATGAGGGCAGAGCAGTAGATCTGATCAATATGGACTTCAGTAAGGCGTTTGACAAGGTTCCACATGTGAGACTGATTAGTAAGTTTCGATCTCATGGAATACAGGGAGAACTAGCCATTTAGATAGAGAACTGGCTCAAAGGTAGAAGACACCCTGACAGGTGGTGGAGAGTTGTTTTTCAGATTGGAGGCCTGTGACCAGTGGAGTGCCACAGGGATCGGTGCTGGGTCCTCTACTTTTTGTCATTTACATAAATGATTTGGATGCGAGCATAAGAGGTACAGTTAGTAAGTTTGCAGATGACACCAAAATTGGAGGTGTAGTGGACAGTGAAGAGGGTTAGCTCAGATTACAACAGGATCTGGACCAGATGGGCCAATGGGCTGAGAAGTGGCAAATGGAGTTTAATTCAGATAAATGCGAGATGCTGCATTTTGGGAAAGCAAATCTTAGCAGGACTTATACACTTCATGGTAAGATCCTAGGGAGTATTGCTGAACAAAGAGACCTTGAGTGCAGGTTCATAGCTCCTTGAAAGTGGAGTCGAAGGTAGATAGGATAGTGAAGAAGGTGTTTGGTATGCTTTTCTTTATTGGTCAGAGTATTGAGTACAGGAGTTGGGAGGTCATGTTGCGGCTGTACAGGACATTGGTTAGGCCACTGTTGGAATATTGCGTGCAATTCTGGTCTCCTTCCTATCGGAAAGATGTTGTGAAACTTGAAAGTGTTCAGAAAAGATTTACAAGGATGTTGCCAGGGTTGGAGAGTTTGAGTTATAGGGAGAGGCTGAACAGGCTGGGGCTGTTTTCCCTGGAGCTTTGGAGGCTGAGGGGTGACCTTGTAGAAGTTTACAAAATTATGAGGGGCATGGATAGGGTAAATAGGCAAAGTCTTTTCCCTGGGGTCGGGGAGTCCAGAACTAGAGGGCAAAGGTTTAGGGTGAGAAGGGAAAGATATAAAAGAGATCTAAGGGGCAACTTTTTCATGCAGCGTGTGGTACGTGTATGGAATGAGCTGCCAGAGGAAGTGGTGGAGGCTGGTACAATTGCAATATTTAAGAGGCATTTGGATGGATATATGAATAGGAAGGGTTTGGAGGGATATGGGCTGGGTGCTGGCAGGTGGGACTAGATTGGGTTGGGATATCTGGTCGGCATGGACAGGTTGGACCGAAGGGTCTGTTTCCATACTGTACATCTCTATGACTCTATGTACAGCAAAATGATTCAGAATAGATCCCAGCATCTGCAGTAATTCACCCCTAAATTAAAGGGAATGTTGGTGATGGTAACCCCTGCTGTGGCTGACCCTTCAGCCACACATGCAATGAAGCTGTGTGCAGAACATAAGGAAAAGACGGGCCTATAGTCATGTGAGCAGTGAGCATTTACATCACTCACTCAGGATGGTTTAACATACTCCACCATGTAGTGAAATATGGAGCACTCTGATAAAGGGGGCCATATATTACACTTTGACATTAAAGCTTATTTCTATGAATGCAGCACTGCTCATTGTAAATGGACACGAGGAGATTTAAATATTCCATGAGGACTGAGACCTTATCCCATATCACTCATTACATATAAGAACATTTGCAGAGTACTTGCAGATCAATGAGAGAGGGATAATTTCCTTGCCCCTGTGTAGCCTCTGGGATCTTCCATTACCTGTGTGCTTTGGGGCTGCAGGTCCCACTTTAAGGTAATCAGGTTTATTTCTGTTTTTGCAAAGATGACCATTTTCAATCTGTAATAGCTAATGACATGGTCAAGATTATTTATGACCAGCATTTGCACCAGGGTTCAGAAAAGATCTGCAAGGATGTTGCCAGGGTTGGAGGGTTTGAGCTATAGGCAGAGGCTGAACAGACTGGGGCTGTTTTCCCTGGAGCGTCAGAGGCTGAGGGGTGATCTTATACAGGTTTATAAAATCATGAGGGACATGGATAGAATAAATAGACAAAGTCTTGATGAGTCCAAAACTAAAGGGTATAGGTTTAAGGTGAGAAGGGAAGAATATAGAAGGGACCGAAAGGCCAACTTTTTCACACAAAGGGTGGTATTTGTATGGAAGGAGCTGGCAGAGGAAGTGGTGGAGACTGGTACGATTACAACATTTAAAAGGCATCTGGATGGGTATATGAATAGGAAGGGTTTAGAGGGACATGGCCCAAGTGCTGGCAATTGGGACTAGATTTATTTAGGATATTTGGTCGGCATGGATGAATTGGACTGAAGGGTCTGTTCCTGTGCTGTATATCTCTATGCTCTACGACTCAATCGTTTGTACACTGCCTGCAGTTCACACACACTACGCTGTGATTGCAGATGATTTCACCCTGTACTGTGTAAGTACCAAATGAATGTAATTGCTCCTTGAGGAGCCTCAGGTCACTCATAAGTGGAGATAGAAAACAAAACACTGACTCCACCCACTCTGGGTGTGGTTAGCAGCCATTTATAGATCATACTTAGGATTCGAGTGAATGTGGCAAGATTCGTAGGTCACACTTGGAACAGTGAGTTGTAGGTTCAGCTTGATGATCAAGGATTCCTCCCCAAAATGCCACGTACTTCCTGGACAGCTGATCAATACTGAGCTCTCATATGTTCCCCCAAACACTCAGAGTTATGACTGCAATCACATCCTTACCCTATGAGCCCCATGTCTACAGTTTAGTCCTATCAACTGTTATGATATACATTGTCCCCGTCAAAGTCACAAAGTTGGTGACTGCCAATAACATCCTCTCCTCATCATCGCAAGAAGTATCTTCTCTCTCACCTCATGTGTTGAATATCCCCCTTCACCAGCCTTGTCCGCTCTGCATCCCATTTCTCAGCACTGACTCCCCCACACCCCAAATGCCTGACCACAGCAACATCCCCGATACCCGAGTTGGCCTTTCATTCTCCAGCCAGACCACGGTATATGCCCTCTGATGGACATAGATGGGGCAATCCCAAATGACGATTGACCCACCTGCTGGCTGACATTCTATGAAATTCCTGACTGCTTGCACTGGACAAGTTGGATGGACCATGGCCTACTCCCCAGATTGTAGTGACATGATTCCGAGCGCTCCAAGCAGATGACTGACTGTGCCCAAACCCCCAGACCATGGTGACATGATGCTCCAGTTACTGTACCGGGACTTACTGTCTGATGGCTATCCTTGTAGACTACTTCCCTTTCACTTTGAGATTTGGCTAATTGGTTGATGCAAACCAAGTGTGTTTGCTGTGTAGGCTGTTGGTGCCTACTATTGGTGTGAGATTGACAGAATATGAGTAATAAAGAGATGTTAACGCATGCCAATAGGCCTTGTGCTACTCACTGGTGAGAATCCCATTCACCATTCTACACTTCATTGGAAAATGAGACTCTTTGCTCTCAACATTCAAAAACTCTTTGCTGAATATCTAATGCAATTTTCCAGGTTTTCTTGCAGTGACATCTAGGGGCTAGGAAGATTCCACCCTATGTGTTATAGGAGATGATCAGATCCTGTTCCCCACAGTCCTTGTTTTTATTTTCAAATATATATCCAGCTCCATCTTGAACTTTACTGCCACACCTATTTCCAACATTCTTTCAGGTGTGTTCCATAACGTAATAACTCATGGCATGAAACAAAATCCCCTCATCTTTCCCTCTAATACCTTTGCTGATTATCTGAAATCTGTGTCTTCTGGTAATCAATTTCCCGTAAAGGTCTGAAGTCGTACCTTCAGAGCACCACAGGGGAGTTTACATACCTGGCCTGCAGGTTTCTGGAGCATCCTCTTGTGACAAAATCTACTCTGAAGAGTTCACATCCATTTGATATTGACCTAGTCATAGTTATCCTCTGAGCACATCAATGTGATAGTATTGACTGTTGGAAAGTTTGCTTTTGATACACTGTGTGGACCAGAAAAAGAAAAACAATTAAGAGAAAGATTTTCTGATCATTTTTCAAAGTTAATTTTGATCGTTAGATTGCATTCATGTAAACGGAAAGAAGGAAAAGCTAAAATGAACCAAAGGTAAAAAGGTTAGGGATACAGAGTCAGTAAAATCAAAGCACAGGGTGAGCTGATGCCTCAACAAGTTGGATATAGGCCACTCCAAGGGTGTAGTCATTCTCCTGACTCTACCGATATTAAAAAATGTTCAAATGCAAAGCAAGACACAATTGGTACAGAACTTCAATAAGTTAATAATTGAGCGATTTGTTTTCCTATCGTGAGTGAGGGCATTTAACTGGAGGTTACTCACAGTGACCAGCATGAAGCAACTAATGCTGTACTGCTTAAGGTTCGGTACTTAATATTTTAAATGGTGACAGCTAGTTGAGAATGATATGATTGAAGTGTCTTGCAATATATCAAAAGGTTCGCAAACTTTTGTTTTAACATTTTCTAACACTGCGGAAGTGAATGTTTTTCTCATACTTCGCAGGTTCCCTGCAAAATTATGGGCCTTTGCTCAACCTCACGGAAGCATTTATAGCGATCACTTCATCTTTCTAATATATGTGCAGCACTTGAAGATGTTTCTTGACAGATCATAAGTATGATAAATTGCTGCCTTAAACCTTGTCTGACCACAGCACAATATTACATTTGCAATCAAGCTCAAACTTGCATGATGGGAACTGATTTGGTTTTTGTTTCTCAGCAAGAGTCTGGGAGAAGCAGCCCAGCCTCACTGTTGTAATACCTTCCATAAAAAGCCAGAACAGATAGTAGAGAACCTTGAGAATAAGGGCTGGTATCACTCCTTGTATCACTCCGGAAATGGAGGGTTTGAGTTATAAAAATAGAATGAATAAGCTGGGAATATATTTTCACTGGACTGTAGGAGGGCTGAGGGGTAACCTTATAGATGTGTATAAAATCATGAGGGGTTTAGATAAAGTGATAGCAAAGGAATAGTTAAGGTGAGCAAGTTCAAAACTTGGGGGCATATTTTTTAAGTGAGAGGAGAAAGATTTAAAAAGGATGTACAGGGCAATGTTTTTACACAAAAAAGTGGTTTGTGTGTGGAATGAACATCCAGGGGAAGCGATGGATGCAGGTACAGTTACAATGTTTAAAAGGCATTTGGAGAAGTACATTAATAGAAAACAATTGGGGGAAATGTTGACCAAATGCAGGCAGATAGGACAAGTTTAGTTTGGGAACATGGCGGGTGTGGACTAACTGGACTGAAGGACCAGTTTCCATGCTGTATGACTCTGTGACCCTGCAATGAAGACATAGTGGAATCGTTGAAGTAGATAACCCTGATTTATTATGGGCAGGTTTGACACACATGAGACAGTAAAGAATCGAGGTATATGGAAGGAGGGTCAGAGTCTGAAGAGATAGCTTGAATGGATAATGCTTGTGCGATGCATAAACATCAACATAGACCAATCCAGAAGGAATGGTCTGATTCTGCAGATAGAATCCTAACAGTGTGGAAACAGGCCCTTCAGCCCAGTAAGTCCACACCGACCTTGTGAAGAGTAACCCACTCAAACCCATTCCCTTACTACACTACATTTACCCCAGACTAATGCACCTCACCGATACATCCCTGAACACTATGGGCAATTTAGCATGGCCAATCCACCTAACCTGCACATTGTTATGTATTTTTGTGTCTCTCCCTCTTTGGCTGAAAGGGGCAATAACTGTGCACTATTATTAACATACTTTCCTTTTAAGAACATGACAAGACTAATTGGATCATTTTGTCTGCACAAAAAAAGTTTGTTCAAGAGTGTTGAACAGTGCACTTTAATTAGAGTCGTAGAGTTGTGCAGCACAGAAACAGACTCTTTGGTCCAACATATCCTTACCAACCAGATATCCTAAATAAATCTAGTCCCAATTGCCACCTTTTGGCCCATACCCCTCAAAACGCTTCCTATTCATGAACCCATCCAGATGCCTGGATCTATAGTTTTGGGGTTGTTCGGTGATTTAGTGGATAGGTGCATAAATGATCCGTTGATGTAGCATACAAATCAACAAGATGTCAAGTTTATTACCATCAATTTTCCACCTCTATTATTAATAATTTTGCAAACTAACTGCAAGCCATCTTCCATCACCCTGCGCATTAATTACAAATACAGATAGCTGTTCCTAACTAGAATGAAGAATTTCTGATTACAAGATAGTAATTATATGCAGTAAATATCAACTAGTAAAAGTTCCAGAAATTCTCATATCTACCATTTA